>NC_142874.1:53696772-54048439 GCF_051225735.1 Oryctolagus cuniculus | reverse complement strand
CCTGCAGCAGTGGGCCTTCCCTAGGACCAGGGCCACGCTCAGTCACTGGCTTCATTAACACTAGGATGGGCCCACAAGGGCATAGCTGAGGACCCTTGGTCACACGTGCTCCCTGTCGCCAGTTGTCCAAGATGTGCGTTTTCATGGCTGTCAAGTGCTATGGACTGAATGTTTGGGTGCCCTCTGAATGTTTGTATTGAAGCACACTGGTCCCTACTGAGGTGTTATAAGGAGGTTGAGCCTTAGGGAAGAGACTAGGTTTACATGAGGACAGGAGGGTAGAGCTTGCCTGATGGGATTGGTACCCACTGAGGCACTAAGAAGAGGCAGAGGCCAGTGTGCGATCTCTCTCCAGCACGTGAGACCCCAGCAAGGAGCTGGCCTTCTGCAAACCATGAAGGGGGTTTTCACCAGACACCATGTCTGCCAGCACCTTGACATCGGACTTTCCAGCCTCTGGAACTGTGGATGCTGGGGTTTGAGTCACCCAGTTTATGGGATTATGTTGAGGCAGCCTGAATCAGAGCCAGCACAAATTACCCCAGCACAGAAAATTCACAATGCACAGAAGTGTGTTGGCTCATGGTCCTGCAGGCTGGGGAGTGCAAGATTGAGCAGCCTGCATCTGTCAAGGGCCTCCTTACTGTGCTGGTAGAAGAGAGAGAGAGAGCAAGAGATTAAAGTTGCAGCCTGTGGCTTTTCCCACCTGCTTTCTTAAAAAATTATTCATATATTTGAAAGGCAACACACACACACACACATGAGAGAGAGAGAGAGAGAGAGAGAGAGAGAGAGAGATCTTCCATTTACTGGTTCACTTCCCAAATGGCAACAACAGCCACATCTGCGCCAGGCTAAGGCAGGAACCAGGAATTTATCTGGGCCTCCCACACAGGTGGCAGGGGTCCAAGTACTTGGGCCATCTTCTGCTGCCTTCCTAGGCACATCAGCAGGAATGTGGGATCAGAAGTGGAGCAAACAGGACTTGAACCAGCACTCTGGTATAGAGTGCCAGTGACTTAACCCTCTGGGCCACAATGCCAGGCCCAGCCCAAAGCCATTTCATGAATGGCATGAAACCATTCATGAAGGCAGAGCCCTCAAGACCCAAATGCCTCCCGCTGGGCTCTACCTCCTAATACTGTCATATTGAAGATTAAGATTCCAACACATGGCCCAACTGACAAAGGCACCAGGCTACTCCTTGTTCCAGTTAGATCCATGCAGCTCATGTAGTAGCCCCTCCATGTCCCTGTGGGTCTCCCTCCCAGAGGGGAAATGTAGAAAAGGGGAAGTTGTGGTACAAACTCCAGTCCTCATCTGTGCAGGTGGTCTCGGGGCTACTACTGATACCCATTCTTGCCCTGCGTCCACCATCCACTCTCAATTTTTACATCCTCAAGTGTTTCCTCAGCAGACCTTGGTGGTCCATCCACATACTGATGTGACTAAACCTTCAATCCTAAGGAGTCCGAGCTTTGAGCTACCATACCCTTTTCAGTGACCAAAGGAGATGAGAGTATCAGGACGCACCCAAATGGGTCACTGAGGCTCCACACATACTTCTATTTCTCCTGTCCTTATTGTCTAAAACAGTTCTAAAAACATTGTCTAAAAACAGTTTTACCTCCTCCTGTTGCGCTGGGTCAATTATCCCTGCCACTACCCTGACTTCTCCTTTTGCCTGCTGGTCTCTGGATAGTAGGGGTCCAAACTGCCCTGGCAACCATCATATCTCATTATTCAATGGACTCTTGATGTGCCCCTGCCAGCACTAAGGGACTAGGACATCCAACACTGGAGATGACAGAGCTGAAGTTCCTTCCCCAGTGGTCACTGGGAGCCGTGGGAAGTGGTGTCACTCCTGCTGCTGGTCCTTTGTTCTGGGTCCATGCACTCTTCTTGTTGGAGACCCAGCACCACAGAGAGGGCTCTCTGATGTAATGTATAGGACTCCCATTCTTTTCAGAGCGTTGCCTCTCAGCAGGCAACACTGTGGTAGTACAAGGTGGTGCTGGAGCTCCATGAAGCCAGATGGTGCAGTATGCGACATGAACCCATGCTGTGACTCTCAAGGGTATGAGCCCACTCCCATAGCTCTTTGGCTCTGAGATGAGTCCCCTGGCTAGATGTTATGTTGTAAGGGACATAATGTCTGCATAGGCTCCCAGTTAATGCTAGCTGAGGCTCTATGTGCAGAAAAGACACATTTATACCCAGAAGAAGAATCTATTGTAAGGGGCACAGATAGCTGGCCCTTCAAGATGGCAGAAGCCCAATGTGGTTGGTATGTCACCAAGCAGCTAGGGGTTCTCAGGAATAGTGCCATGTGGCAGCTTGCCATTGGTCACTGTTGCTGAGGGTTGACAACCACAAGCAACAGTAGCTAGATAGATCTTGATAATTACTGTTACGGCCTCTGGGACCTCCCACCCAACATAAGCATCTGGTGGTCCCCAAGACTCATAACACATCCATCATTTCACCATGCTCTACCATCTGCCAGGTATCTGAAGTATTGTACTTTGGTAAGTATTATCTAGCATTTTCTCTAGGCTTCTAGGAGTCACCCTGCTTTCTGGAACTTGCTAGGATGTTAATCCAGAATCCTGAGCAAATGCCCCTAAGGCAATTCACTCTTGTTTATGCTGTTACATTTGGCCCTATTGGTCAGGTACCCTCAATAGCTAATTTCAAGGGTGTTCTGGGTTCTGCTGGAACTTTCTAGTTAATTCTTTTACCTTATATGTCTTCAGTGTATAATCTCTTTCTTCTTGTGTCAGGATGGCCCAGACTCACCTGCTGATATGGAACCCCAGTTTTAAGCCTGGCAATCAGAGAAGAGGTAAGCAGCTCCCGAGGGATCATTTGTTGTTGGGAATGAGGCACCGTGAGGAAAGTTCTAGCTCTTACTGGCGGAGCTAGTTTTCTATTGCTGCATAATAAATTGCCACAATAGTGGGGGCCTACAACAATACTCACTTATTATATCACAGTTTCTGGGGGTAAGGAGCCTGGGCACGGTTTAGCTGGGGCTCCTCACTAGGCTCTCAGAGGCATTGACATCAGCCAGGAGCTAGGGCTCAGGGTGCTCTTCCAAGCTCATGCAGTTGTTGGCGTAATTCAGTTCCCTGGGGTTCTATGACTTAGGTTTCCACATTCTTGCTTGTTCACTGCCAGAGGCTACTCTCAGATCCAAGAGGGCCCCACAGCCCTTTACCCTCTGTGCCTCTCACAACCCAGGAGATCCCTTCTTCATGGACATCTGGGGAAACTCTGACCCCAGGGAGGAGCCAAGTCCCTCCTCAAAGGAACTTCACCTGCCATCTGGCCCACTAGGACTGTGTCTCTTTTGATTCACTCATTTGGGAGCCCAATGACATCTGCAACATCCCTTCACCTTGTCTATTTTCTATTGGTTATTAAGAAGTCACAAGTTATGTCTGCAGTCAAGAGAGAAGAGGTTGGCAAGGGTACGACCCACTGAAGGTCACCTCTGGATGCACCTGCGTACCAGGGAAGGGCGGGTCCCTGGTGGCAGGGGAGCTGGAGGAGCAGCAGCGGGGGATGTCAGTTATGCTCCCTGCAGTAGGCAGGGCTGAGCAGCACATTTTCATGGCCACTACGTGACCTTATCATCATCTAAAGTTCACAGATTTGATAATGAATTATATGTTTATTATCTAGCTTCCCTACTGGAATATAAGTTCTATACACATCAAGACTAAATCTTTCACCATCATCTTCACTGCTCAACATAGTGTGTTTTGTATATATGGAAGATGCTCAAAATATTTGTTAAATGGGGGCTGGCGCTGTGGTGTAGTGGGTTAACACCCCGGCCTGAAGCACTGGCATCCCATATGGGTGCCGGTTCTAGTCCCAGCTGCTCCTCTTCCGATCCAGTTCTCTGCTATGGCCTGGGAAAGCAGAAGATGGCCAAGTCCTTGGACCCCTGCACCCTTCTGGGAGATCCGGAAGAAGCTCCTGGCTTCAGATCGGCACAGCTCTGGCCATTCAGGCCATCTGGAGAGTGAACCAGCAGATGGAAGGCCTCTCTCTCTCTCTCTCTCTCTCTCTGCCTCTCTCTGTGTAACTCTGACTTTCAAATAAATAAATACATCTTTAAAAATATATATTTTTTTAATTTTTATTTTTTGACAGGCAGAGTGGACAGTGAGTGAGAGAGAGAGACAGAGAGAAAGGTCTTCCTTTGCCGTTGGTTCACCCTCCAATGGCCGCTGCGGCCGGCGCGCTGCGGCCGGCGCACCGCGCTGATCCGATGGCAGGAGCCAGGTACTTATCCTAGTCTCCCATGGGGTGCAGGGCCCAAGTACTTGGGCCATCCTCCACTGCACTCCCAGGCCACAGCAGAGAGCTGGCCTGGAAGAGGGGCAACCGGGACAGAATCCGGCACCCCGACCGGGACTAGAACCCGGTGTGCCGGTGCCGCAAGGCAGAGGATTAGCCTAGTGAGCCGCAACGCCACCAGCCTAAAAAATATATTTGTTAAATGAACAAGTGGCTACAGTAGCAGTGACCATTTTAAACCCCAACACTGTCCCCTGACCAGATTGAACGGATCCAAGGGTGACATCCTGACCCAGGCTAGGCCGAAGCGTCTCTTCCCTGATAATTTGAGTTGACAGGGACAGACAATTGGTCTCGCCATGCTGCAGGTGCTGAACTGTAACTGGGAACAGTGCAGAACGTTCTCTGCCTCGTGGATGGAAGACCAGCAGACGTGAGTCTGCAGCATGGGGCAATGTGCCAGATGTGGGAAGAACCCCACCAGCACTCCAGGCTTCTCCTGGGACTTATCAGAGAATGTGAATGGCCATTTGCAGGCTATTCAGCAACATGGTGATTCATACTTTAACTTACTGAGCATCACTACAGTAAAATAAAGGATTCTCCATTGAAAGCTAGAGGGTCTGGACACTGATGAATACAACCAATCAATGGAGGGTTGTTCCAGAGGATACGAGACAATAGCAGCACAATGCAGCAGGACCAAGAGGTTCCACAGAATGGAAGGACCAATGGCATCACTGTAGATGGAACAGGTGCATCTCCAGTGAGACGCAAAGGCTAGGAGGAACAGATGAAAAGGGCAGAGAGAAACTCTTTCTTCCATTTGACCATTCATTTATTCAGCAAATATCCATGAACACCTAATTTTGTGCAAGGTAGTCTTTAGGTACTGCAGATAGTGCTGAATAAGACAGGTGGAGTCTTTGCCTTCACAGTTAGCTTTCTTGTGGACCTGCGTGTACTGTGCATAACTTGTCAGTGTGCCTGCTCCATGATGAGAGGAGGACTGACTGCACTGACACAGGTTTTCTTCCAACCCCAATGCCATCATTAGGGAAGCATGAGCCTGGGTGAGAGACTGGACAAGGGAGGCACTGATGCATATTACAGTCTCAGTTCTGGGAAGACGAGAGGAGAATGGGGAAGGGACCATGTTAGGTCAGGTCCACTCTAGCAGAGCTGGCTAGCTGACCACCACAGTTCATACTCTTCTGATAGTAGAGAAACAGTGGCCCAGGGAGAACTGCAGTGCCCTTTGCACACTTACAGTCCCGAAGCAAGTCTATTAGAATGGCTGCCACAGGAATATGAAGGCAAGTCATGTATGTTACTTCCAGGCCAGAATTTTTTTTTAAAAAAAGATTTATTTATTTGAAAGACAGAGTTACAGAGAAAGAGGGAGAGAGGGGTGGGGAGAGACATTCCATCTGTCTGGTTCACTCCGTAGATGGTCACAATGGCTGTGGCTGGGTCAGAGGGAAGTCAGGAGCCTGGAACTCCATTCCAGTCTTCTACATTGGTGGCAGGGCCCAAGTACTTGGTCTATCTTCTGCTTCTTTAGCAGGGAGCTGGATAGGAAGTGGAACAGCTGAGACTTGAACTGGTAACAAACAAGATGCCAGCATTGCTGGCAGCGGCTTAACACACTGTGCCACAACACTGGCTCCCTGGATTTTTTTTTTAAATCATAGATTCATCTTTCATATTTTAACATGCTACATATGATCATCTCTCAGTGTCTACCAGGATAGGGTCTGGGGCCCCCTGAAGGTACCAAACCTGTGGATACCCAGTCCCTTATATCAAATGGTGTTGTATTTGCATATAATATACAAAAATCCTCTCATATACATTAAATCATCCACAGATTACCTATAATATATAAATAATGCAAACACTATATAACTGTTGTATTGTACTGTTTAGGGAATAATGATAAGCAAATAAGTCTGTACATGTTCAGTACAGAGCAATTTTATTTTGCTGCATATTTTCAACCTACAGTTTGTTGAATCCACAGATGTAGAACCCACAGATTTAGAAGGCTGATTGTATTCTGTTTAACAACACCTAGCTATATGAGAATAGGTTTATGCCACTGTTATTCACATGATGATGCAAGGAAATTTCAAATAATGTTCCATACTATTTTTGTGAAATCTTACTGTAAAATGTAGCATATATGCATACTTTAAAATACTATTAACTTTTTCATGAAGAATATCTATATATGTATACATACATACATATATACTCATCTTTCAGCAAGGATGTAAGGGATTCTATCAGGGGAGAGTAATAAGAGCAATTAAATAATAATCGCTATTAAAGGTAAGCTCATGAACAAAAGTTACAAATCATACAAGGCAGCCATCTACTGTAAAAAAAAAAAAAAAAAAGGCAGGGGCCAGCACTGTGGCGCAGCGGGTAAAGCTGCCACCTGCAGTGCCGGCATCCCATATGGGGGCCATTCAAGTCTTGGCTGCTCCTCTTCCGATCCAGCTCTCTGCCATGGCCTGGAAAAGCAGTGGAAGATGGCCCATGTCCTTGGGCCCCTGCACTCGTGTAGGAGACCTGGAAGAGGCTCCTGGATTCTGGCTTCAGATCAGCTCAGCTCTGGCCATTGCGGCCATTTGGGGAGTGAACCAGAGGATGGAAGACCTCTCTCTCTCTCTCTCTCTCTCTCTCTCTGCCTCTCCTCTCTCTGTGTAACTCTGACTTTCAAATAAATAAATAAATCTTTGAAAAATCAAGAAAACATCAAACAGGAGCCTAAGGTAATGCAACAATCTGAAAGAAACAATAAATTAGCTACATTTAAAATTATGAAAGAGATAAATATGGAATATAAACCATAAGGAAAGAAGAACTCTGGAGAGAAATACAAAGACTAACTGAGGTAGAAGGAAATGGAGACAGGATGAGAAGGTGGGTTAATTAATTCAAAGAGTATTATGTAAGGTGCAGATAGAGTAGTGAGCAAGACATAAGGAGATAGGAAGAACCAAAAAACAAAGAGAAAAGTGAGAGGATGAGGAAGATGGGCACAAAAACTTAGCACTGCTTCCTAGCAGCCAAGGTAAAGGGAGAAACTAATTCAAAAGAAAATCTGTGGGGCCAGCGCTGTGGTGTAGTAGGCTAAGCCTCCACCTGTGGCGACGGCATCCCAGATGGACGTCAGTTTGAGTCCTGGCTGCTGCACTTCTGATCCAGCTCCCTGCTAATTTGCCTGGGAAAGCAGTAGAAGATGGCCCAAGTGCTTGGGCCCCAGCAACCACATGGGAGACCCAGAAGAAGCTCCTGGCTCCTGGCTTCCCATTGGCCCAGTTCCTGCCGTTGTGGCCATTTGGGGGAGTGAACCAGCAGGTGGAAGACCTTTCTATCTCTCTCTCTGTCTGTAACTGTACCTCTCAAATAAATAAATAAAATATTTTTTAAAAAAGAAAATCTGTTTGTATCAATCAATCTAGCTAGCTAACTAGCTATTCACCAAGGGTAATGAACTTCTTGTGGCCTTGGGGTCTAAAAGGTATTTCTTTTGTATTTTTGAAAGGTGAATTTAGTAACATTGTGAACTTTATCTTCAACTGTAGATTTACCAAAGAAGCAGAGAATTCATATTTAGCTTTTGCTTAATCAGTCCTTGATGAAAGCTGAGGGTATAAATTTAATCACAAAGGAAATTCTCCTGAATGTAAGGATGATAATGGTTTGATTTTTGGAGGACAAAGCTTACTAGAGAGAGAGAAAAAGAAAGCCTAAATATAACAACATTATGTAATTAGGGTATATTATGAAATAGCCATACACTTTTGTAACAATAGACAAAAATCACATTCTAATTCTAGGTTTTTCAACCTTAGTACTATTGACATTTTGTACTGGAAAGCTGTTTGTTGTAGGGGGCTGTCCTGGGCACATGCTCACAGCAGTGTCTCTCCTTAGAAGATTCAGTGGTATTCTCCAGTTCCACTCACCACTCCCCTCCAGCCAGTTGTAATAACCCAAAATATCTTTATTAATTGTCAAAATTTTCCACCCTCCCCCACCCTGGATGAAAGCAAATACAGTTGGGAAACACTGTTTTAATCATATAAGCAAATACAACTTCTTTTAATCTGAAATTGCAATCTTTTTCATATGCTACACACAAATATCCAGGTACTTCCAAAAAAGTTCATGGAAAATAGAATTAAAAGATGTTTCTTTTGGTGCAAATATTAAAATCCATGCATAGTTTTTTCATAATATATATTTTCTATGAGCTTCTTGAGACCCCCTCCTGTATATACAAGCACACACACTCAAGGTTTTCAAAAAGTTCAAGGAAAGTGTGTATTATGAAAAAACTGCAAAGATTTCAAAAACAATGCACCAAAACAAACTTTTATTAAAGGTTATTTTTCTAGCTTTTAAATTATTATTTAAGAGACAAGGATATAGGAAGGGAGAGTGAGAGAGAGCTCCAAGACACCCTGGTTCACACCCCAAATGCCTGCAATGGCCAGGGTTGGGCCAAGCCAAAGCTTGGAGCTGAGACTTCACTCCAGGTCTCCCATGTAGTGTCAGGGACCAGCTACTTGAGCCATCACTTGCTGCCTCCCAGGATCTGCATCAATAGAAAACTAGAATTGGAAACCAGAGCTGGAACTCAAACCCTGGTACTCTGATGTAGGAGACGGGCATCTTCACCACGAGGCCAACTTCCTACCCCTAAATTTACCTTTTTATTCCATTTCCCATAAAGTTTTTTGAATTCTCTCATATATGCACAAGTATTATAATGTAATCTGTGTTTTACTTTCAGTCTAATAAAGAATGTTATGGATAATCAGAGCAGACTCCTGGCATTTAAGGGTATGCAAGACCTTTGTAAATTCCCAACGGGCAAATATCACGTTAGCATGTAATGTCTCTCATGATTTGTGTTTGAGAATGAAGAGAGAACAATGAAGCTGTCCTAAGATTCAGATCAAGAACAGCTGTCCAGGCTCATTCAGTAGCTAAAGTACCTGGGAATTCACTCTCCAGCCTTGCAGCTCTCTTCAATCGAACTTATCTTTGCGAAATTGCAGATCAGTATGGTCAGGGCTCTCCTGGGTTTTTCTGCAGCAATTCAAGCAGTGAACCCAAATACTGTCCTGGACCTCAGACACCTGTGCTGCAGACACTTTATAGTCCTTGGGAATATTATGGAGGTCCATGAGCTCTTGCAATGTGAAAGCCCAATAAGGCCTTCATTTGCACAAAATCGACACCCTCAGACCTCGGTGCTTTACAGGTGGCTTGTTTTGTAGATAAAAATATTTGAAAACATAGAAAACGGGAGAAAAGAGTGATGAGAAAAATACAGGCACAAATTTAGAAGCTGGCATGCACCTCGGAATCACAATTTTAACTTGGTATTTCACATCATCTCCAAGGTCCCTAAGACCTGCCCAGTTATGACATGGCCCTGGGACTGAAGAACCAGCCTGACAATTTTACCTTCTGCACAGAGGAGCCCAGTGCAAATCATTTCTGCTCTGGAGCTGGCTCAAAGTGCACTCAGGAGTCTACTTAGACTTAGGACCCCGGGGACAGTCCCAGGCAGTGACCCAGATGAGCTCGCTCTCAGCATATGCAGAGCACACTATCACGGAGGAGAGTGCTCCTGGAGGAAGATCTTTGTCCTCATCAGGATGCTGCTTCTTTTCTTTTTTTTTTTTTTTTTTTTTTTTTTTTTGACAGGCAGAGTGGACAGTGAGAGAGAGACAGAGAGAGAAAGGTCTTCCTTTGCCGCTGGTTCACCCTCCAATGGCCGCCGCTGCAGCCGGCGCACCGCGCTGATCCTGGCAGGAGCCAGGAGCCAGGTGCTTTTCCTGGTCTCCCATGGGGTGCAGGGCCCAAGCACCTGGGCCATCCTCCACTGCACTCCCTGGCCATAGCAGAGAGCTGGCCTGGAAGAGGGGCAACCGGGACAGAATCCGGCGCCCCAACCGGGACTAGAACCCGGTGTGCCGGCGCCGCAAGGTGGAGGATTAGCCTATTGAGCCACGGCGCCGGCTAGGATGCTGCTTCTGACAACAGTCATTGAACTCCTGCCAAGTCTAGGTTCACCGTGCAGCCAACGCTACTGGGGAAGGCTGCAGGGTTTTAAGAAATAAATGGAAACAGCATGTGAAGGAACTTTGAACACTTTGAAAGGCCAGGGATTTTTTTTTGGGGGGTGGGGGTGGCAAGTCCATCTCATCACCAAGCATGCTTGTGCATTGCCTTCCTTCCTTCTTAGATGGAAGATTCTGAACGTGGATTCCATATAGCCAATGTGGCAAATTGTGATGTCGCTTTTTCTCAAAAAAAAAAAAAAAAAAGTATATTTAAATCTTGGAGCTTAAATCAGAAGGTATTTGTGTTTGCACTCAAACCGGGATGTTAAAATGGAACGATGCAGTATTGGGAAAAACTGTTCACAAAGTCTTCACACCTTTCGCCTCTTCCTGTTCGCGTTTCTCTTTGCCCAAAACTTTGTGATTCAGAGGTGAGGAAAAAGCAGGGGATTTGGTGCCTCATATAGGAGCCCCTGGCACCTATCTCTCTGTACCTCAGTTCTGTTACCTGTCAAACTGGAAAGTTGGGGTATGCCTAACTCCTATGATTGTGCTGAGGTTTAAAAATGCAATGATAGGCTTGTTCAACAGAAAATTTAAAGTCTTTTGCAAATATAATGTATTTTCTGGCAATTTATTGTTCATTGTCAGCTTTTTTGCTACTAGCATAAAGTAGGGAGAGGAAGTTCAGAAGGGCCAGGCCCTGTGCCTCTGTGGGTAAAGTTGTTGTGTGATGCCAGCATCGCACTTCAGATCCAGCTCCCTGCTAACATGGCTGGGAAAGCAGCAGAAGGTGGCCCGAGTACTTGAGCCCCCCATACCCATGTGGGAGACCTGGGTGGAGTTCCAGGCTCCTGGCTTCCATCTGGCCCTGCCCTATTTGCAGCCATCAGGGGAATGAACCAGTGGATGGAAGATCTCTCTCTCTCTCTGTAACTCTGCCTTTTAAACAAATAAACACTATTTTTAAAAAAGGGGTTCAGAGATAATGATGAATGAAAAGAAATTTGGGGATTGCTTCTTAGATGTTCAAAATTCATAGTATTTTATCTCTTTTACCATGAATTGAAGTTTAGTTGGAAACTGAAGTTTTGTTACAATGGCATGAAATGGAAATGTTAAGACATCAACAGGGATGAATTTCAACACGTTTAGTGTAGAAAAGAAATTCTTAAAAGGGTATATGTGTGTAGAATATAATTCCATTTATATAAAATTCAGAGAAATACATAAACCAAAAGTTAATGATATATACTTATCTGTAAAATTATAAATAAAAATGAGGGAGATAAACTATGTTGAGAAAGGTATGAAGTATGCATTAAAAGTTACAGTGGCTGGGGCCATCACTGTGGCATAGAGGGTAAGGCCGCCACCTGCAGTGCTGGCATCCCATATGGGTGCCAGTTCAAGTCCCAGCTGCTCCACTTCTGATCCAGCTCTCTGCTATGGTCTGGGAAAGCAGTAGATGATGGTCTAAGTGCTTGGGCCCCTGCACCTGTATGGGAGACCCAGAGGAAGTTCCTGGTTCCTGCCATCGGATGGGCACAGCTCTAGCTGTTGCAGCCAATTGGGGAGTGATCCAGCAGATAGAAGAACTCTCTCTCTCTCTCTCTCTCTCTGTGCCTCTCCTTCTTCTATGTAATGTTGACTTTCAAATAAAATAAATAATTCTTTTTAAAAAATAAAAATAAATAAGTTATAGTGGTATATTTCTTAACCTGAGTGGTGGGTACAAGTATGATCATCTTATTTTCATTTGAATTACAATTTAGATACATTTGTTTAATGAGAATATAGTTATTCAAACTATGTGAGTATATGTTATATACATATACAACACACATGTATACATGAGTAATACAATTTCAAAAAATTTTTCATCAAAATAAAGTGCCTTTTAATTTTATTTTTCTTATTGCTTACTTTTTATTTTAATTTTATTTGAAAGGCAGAGAGAGAGAGAGAGAGAGAGAGCAGGTGAGAGTTTTCATCCACTGGTTCATTCCCCAAAGACCAACAATACAGCAGTAGCCAGGGCTGGGTTAGGCCAAGGTCAGGAGCCAGAAATTCAATCTGAATCCTCCATGCGGGTAGCAGGGACCCAAGTACTTGAGCTATCACTTGCTGCCTCCCAGGCACATTAGCAGGAAGCTGGAATTGGCAGTGGAGTCAGGATTTGAAACCAGGCACCTTGATATAGAATATGGGTGTCCTGAGTGGCATCTTAACTACTGTGCCATGTGCTCACACCTTTCCACAAACTTTCTGATGTACCTTTGTACACACACATTCTTCAGTATATCAGGGCACTTCAAAAAGTTCATGGAAAATAGGCCAGCTCTGCGGCTCACTAGGCTAATCCTCCGCCTGTGGCACCGGCACACTGGGTTCTAGTCCCGGTTGGGGCACCAGTCCTGTCCCGGTTGCCCCTCTTCCAGTCCAGCTCTCTGCTGTGGCCCGGGAAGGCAGTGGAGGATGGCCCAAGTGCCTGGGTTCTGCACCCACATGGGAGACTAGGAAGAAGCACCTGGCTCCTGACTTCGGCTCGGCGCAGTGCGCCGGCCGTAGTGGCCATTTGGGGAGTGAACCAACGGAAGGAAGACCTTTCTCTCTGTCCCTCTTTCTCACTGTCTAACTCTGCCTGTCCAGAAAAAAAAAAAGAAAAAAGTTCATGGAAAATAAAAGATAACTTTATTTTGGTCTAAAATATTTAAAATCATATACACTTTTTTGCATAATATGTATTTTCCCTCAACTTAATGAAAACCTTGCTTATGCATATATTCTCTCTATATATTATATATACTCATGCATATATATGCACACATATGTATGTAAATATGTATGTGTACACTCTATATATGTATATATACCCCCCACACACCCTCATACATACACAAACTCCTCAGTACATAGGATATTTCTCATCATAATTTTTTTTTTAAGATTCCACATGTCCTTAGAATCATGGTACAATAGAACCCTATTGACAAGGATACGTTTTCTGGGTTTTCTTGGTTTGCTGTTCCCTTGACCATCTGGACACCCCATGTGACAGCAGCTTCCCCTTCCCAGTCTATGCCCTACCCACAGCGCACTTTTCTGTTTCTCACGTTTGCCCCATGTCTCTGCCTGTCTGAGGGACACTGCTCCTGCTGTTTCCTTTGCATAAAGGTGCCTCTACTCCTCCAGTCTCAGTTTCAGCAGCATTGCTTTTATGGGGTCTTTTTGACTTTTATGGGGTTCTTCCAACTAGGCTAGTTTCCCACTGACAAGTTTCCAGAGAATCCTGTATGTTTCCTTCTTATTACTCATCCCACTTGCAAATACTCAAATCTGTCTTCCCGAGAGTCTATAAGCCACTGGAGACAGTGGTCGTTTCTATTTGGCTTACTTCTAATCACTAGTGCCCAGCCCAGGCATCTAGTGGACATGCAACAGCGCATGCTGAATGAGTCACATGACATTAGTAAGTAAATTTTATCAGTGACATTGGGGATATTGGTTCATCCGTGTTTCCTAAGAGCGTGGTGACCAATTAGCATGAGCACTAAAGAACACAGAGTGTTGGTGCTGAGATTTCCCGCTATTATATTTAATCTGGCCCAGCAATTGCTTCCTCCTGATTGTAATAAATTGGGATTAGGATGGCGATGTCACTTTAAATGCCTCTATAAGGTCTTCCTTTGACTGCTGTGTAAGAAAAAATAGCAGTTTCCTTGCAGAGAGGAGCACAGGATGATGCATTATTTGAGTTATCACTGTTCAATCAAAAAGTGCATGAAGGAGCCACATAACTCACCGAGACAGCAATCACCACGGAGTTATGCAGGTCCCTTATGTAGGTGATGAAACAGCCAAATTCCCTGACAGTGGTGAATTATTCCTCGTGTCACTAATAGCGATGCCAAAAGAAGTGTCAAGGCCACAGACATGGAGAGTGGGGGTTCTTCTAAGTGCACGAGGGAAAATTTGATGTGTTTTATTGCTTTCTTTTAATCTGGATCGTTGAGATTTTAAAATAAAATTGCAGGGATGCTAAGCCCAGCCGGTGGCTAGAGTGATTCATTTCCAGGTGGCAATGGTGTCAGTAGTGTGGCCTCTCCCCAGGCCACTCCTGGGCTGGGGACCATGGGCCTCCCCATTCTGCCACCATTCATGAGGCTCAGCTGTCATGGCAAGTCCTAACAAAGGGTGCAGGCCATGTGGCTTTTTGTTTTTCATTTACAGTCAAATAATCCAGCAAATACATATCCCCCTCTCTCTCACAGTCACAGTATTGACCTGACATAATGAATCTCTGATTTTTAAAAGCCACGCAGTCTGACAGATAGGTTAACCTCGGAATTTGAAATCTAGATTAGGAAGTGTTTGGAATGACCTTGAAAACTGTAGGTAAAACACTAAATTATACTAATATACATGTTTATTTAAGCTTTTTAATGTTTTTAAAAGCCCCTCATAATATTACAGATAAGTAAAATCTTGGGCCTGATTTCAATTTCAGTCAAATTCCACCTAATAATGTTGCAGCCGTAAACCGTCTCCTTAACAGCCCATAATGTTAAACTGAAAACAGAATTCTGAAAGCACACTCTCATGCTGTCTACCCATGAAATAAGCGTTACAGACTTTCAACAGATGTCTTTAATAGACATTGTTATTAAAAAGAATATTACATAAAATAAATTTAGACTGTTAGTCTAGCACAATTACTAAAGGACTACTTCTGCGTGTTCAGATAATCACATCTACACTTAATTGGGAGGAAAAGAACTCCTGCACATTATAATCTCCAAGTAGTAGCCATCCACTCATTTACCCATCCACCTCATTATCCCAGATTAGGATTTGTTGGCGCCTTCTACATATCATAAGCTCCAATTTTCAGGAAATTAAAAGCTGGTCAGGAAAAAGAACTCCACCTAACAAGTATCAGCCCAAGAGCAAAGCCCTTATAAAAATCTTGCGGGAAAAAATCTACTCTTTAGTTAAATGTGCTAAAAAAAAGAAGAAGAAGAAGTTTAATGGTTTCAGGCACCTTAATATTTTACAACTTGAAAATAAGTTAGACTTGAAGGAGAAAAAAAGGAAGTTCCACGTCCATAATATGGATTAATGCCTCCGGTGTGTTTTAAAGATGACACAAAGCTACTAGGAACAACCAGACTATTTGTGGGGAAATTTGCTGTACTGTGCGTGAATATTTTAAAAAATCCACTACCTCTTAGGCCAACATTGGATTCTGGTTTCTGCCTTCAGGCTTGCAAAATGAAAAACATTATCCACTACAATTAATTGGGTAATAACTGGAATTTACATGGCCTCTTTCATTCTAGGATATCAAACAAGGCAAGAAGGAAAGGCCCACTTTCCCAACCAGTGGTCCATCCTTTTAGTGGGAAGCTGTGATGTAGGTCAATCAGAGCATAATGACCACCGAGATGGCCCTGAGCCTGATCTCCCCTGGTGGCAGAGGAAGTCCACCCAGGAGGGCCTTAAGAGAGGTCAGAAAGCAAAGCGAAGAGGCCGGCGCCACGGCTCAATAGGCTAATCCTCTCCTCCACCTGTAGCGCCGGCACCCTGGGTACTAGTCCCAGTCGGGGCACCGGATTCTGTCCCGGTTGACCCTCTTCTAGTCCAGCCCTCTGCTGTGGCCAGGGAGTGCAGAGGAGGATGGCCCAGGTCCTTGGGCCCTGCACCCCATGGGAGACCAGGAGAAGCACCTGGCTCCTGGCTTCAGATCAGCACGGTGCGCCAGCCGCAGTGGCCATTGTGGGGTGAACTAACGGAAAAAGGAAGACCTTTCTCTCTGTCTCTCTCTCTCTCTCTCTGTCCACTCTGCTTGTCAAAAAAAAAAAAAAAAAAATTAAAAACAAAAAAAAGAAAGCGAAGCTAAAGTGATATCTTTCCCAGGTGACGATGTATATACAGAGTGTTGGGCTGAAGCCTTGTGTTTATTCAAATGCTCTATGTTCAGGCAGGTCTGGGAGACTGGGATGGGTCAGCACTTGTAACTGGTTCAGTGGTAGTAGTGCCTGGGCTTGCATGATGAGCAGGGTGAGGACAGGTTCAAGATGAGGCTAACCTCCATTGCATCCTTGCTCAGCAACTTATTGGCTACGTGACCTTGGAAGCTTACATGAACCTCTATTGTCTCATCTCTAAAATGGAGCTAAAATAAATCACAGGTAGTTTTAGTGGTTGCATAAGGAAGAGAGTTTGGCAAGTAGTAGCAACCATTAAATGCTAGCTGTTATTTATTTTAAATATTTATTTTCATCTACTTGAAAGGCAGAGCAAAAGAGGGAGGGAGGGAGGGAGGGAGAGAGAGAGAGAAAGAGAGAGAGAGAAGGAGAGAAATATCTTCCTTTTGCTAGTTCACTCCTAAAATGCTCACAACAGCCAGGGCTGAGCCAGGCCAAACCCAGGAGCCTGGAACTCCATCTGGATCCCCCACATGAGTTGCCGAGGCCCAAGTACTTGGACCATCACCTGCTGTCTCTGAGGATGCATTAGCAGGAAGCTGGCTGGGAGACAGAGTAGGCAGAACTTGAACCAGAACTCTGATGTGTGGGATGCTGGTGTCACAGCACAGGCAGCACAGGCAGCACAGGCTTAGTCTGCTGTGCTACAAGGTCTGCCTCACCATTATGATGATAGTGATGATGATGATGATGATGATGACGACGACGATGATGATCCTAGTCTTGCCTCTCAATTATTTGTAAGTTACATTTCAAGTGGACTGACTGAAAGGATAGGTCTTACTACTTTATATATGTAGGACAGAGCCGGCTACAGTCCTTTACATTGTATGAAAGCTGACCATGAAGTTACAGAAGCAGCAATGAATGAGTAGAGGTTGACATGGATTTAGAAAGCCTGGTTCCTGAGTCCAGCTCCACCATTTACAACTTAAACAAACAACATGGGTCTCTCAGCCTGAGGGGTGTGTGTGTGTGTGTGTGTGCACGTGTATGAAAAGTTGGGTGATAAATCTCACCTGCCTCCTAACATTTCTGTGACGATTGAATGGGATGATAGATGTGAGCACGTTTTGAAAACTATAAAGCACTTAGTTTAAATAAATTGGAGTATTCTTATAATTTTTATCATGCTTAAAGCCATTTATGATGACTTATTTCTATATCCATATTTTCCCTACAGAGTTTATTCTTATTTGGAACAATTGTTATTTATTAGTCATTTATGAATAGACAGAGAATTAGTTTTGCTGACAGCCTTTTGCTAACAATAAACCAAAATGAATTTGTGGTTTAATAGTACTTTAATACTTCTGCTTTTCTCTTTTTTTTGAAAGTTGATCCCTCACAATTTGTTGAAACAAAGAGGATGGTATTGCTTAATCATTGTTCTGCTAAAGTTCAACAACTTGTACTTGATGTTCTCACATTTCTTATAGAATATACGTTTTCCACTTGGATTTATGACACACACATACACATACACATACACATACAAATCTTGCTTTGATGTCAAAATGGTCATACTAGTATAGTTAGAAACACGACAGAAATGAAATTTATCTGAAACTTCAGGTCTTCATGAGCTGATCTCAAGGGATAGTTATTGAGAAATTTGACCAAGTGAAGAACTTTACCTTAGGAAAAGGACAAAAAAAAAAAAAAACTCAAATAAATAAACATATCATTTCTTTCCCCCGGCAAGGTTCTTTATGCTTAGCCATCAGAAAAATCAACTGAACTTTGACCACCGTGGCCCAGTCATGAGCAAAACACTGACTACCTACAGCCTAGATAGAAATGGCACAGCTTGGCCTCCAGGTAGCACGGATGCCTGAAAGGATCATCCACATTAATGAAACACTTTCCTTGGGATGCCATCTGTTTATTTCAGGTCGCCCCTAGAACAGCTCCCCTGATCTCAAGTCTGATCTGCCCAAAGCACAGGGAACTTTGATGACAGGAGAAATGCATAGTCACATGCTATTCAATGCCATGCAAACTTCCATTTCTTTAGCACATTTATTATCTTCTAGTCTTTAGGGAAGCAACCAATGCAGGTGAACTGCGTTACCTGCGAGTTACAGTTATCACATCTCAGTCTAGCCCTACTCCAGTACGCTCGGCTTAGGATGCAGGACCTGGCACTCTGCAAGCCTCCTTTCCCCTTTGCCAGCAGCTCCCCAGAGAGGCTCTGAAAACACCGGGAGTCTGCAAGGCAGGAGGAGGAGAAGGGACTAACTCCTTGCCATTTGCTCCCTGCCTCCCCTGCTGTGAGAGCCCCCAGCCACACTTCTTGCCTGAGAAGCAGCAGTTCTTTCCACAGCAGGGAGTGAATCCAGTGTTTCACTTGCCCAAGCCCTGCAGAAGCAGCCTTCTATGCCCCTTGAGTTGCAGGCACCCTCGGAGAGCAGTGCCTTTGCCTGGAAGCCCGAGTTTTAGTCCCATGGGGCATCTCCCCTAAGCTTCTAGATGTTAACAGTTCCATTCGCTTTCCTTCTTCCCCAGCTCCAAGGGTTAGAGAGCTGCTTCCTGCAGTTGTGGTCTCTGGCATCTTAATATCCTCTTTTTACACTTTTAGTTACTGTATTAGTCAGGGCTCTCCAGGGAAACAGAGCCAATAGGATAGACTCATAGGAAAATGTATGGAAAGAGATTTATTATGGGGGATTGGGTCATTGCAATTTTGCAGGCCAAGGAGTCCCATGATCTGCCCACTGAAAGCTGGAGGCCTAGAAAAGCCAGTGGTTATCAGCAGGTCCAAGACTCAGGAGCGCTGATGCCCCAGGGCAGGAGAAGGCAGGAGTCAGCTCCTGCGGGAAAGGTGAATGTTTTTGTTCTATTCTGGCCCTTGGTGGAGTACAGGATGTCTAGGCACACTGTGAGAGCCACACTCTGTACCCAGTCTACTCATTCCAAATCTCTTCTGGAATCATCTTCACAGACATACTCAGAAAAATGTTCTCCAGTGATCTGAGCATCTCTCAGCCCTTCAAGTCTACACGTTAAGTCAAATACCACAATGATCCAGTTAACAATTTTGTACCCAGTTATGACTAACCTGGATGGCTTCTGCCTCCTAACTAGACCCTGACTGATATACCAGCTGCAAATATGGATTTACTTGTTAACACACCCACAATATTGTCTTTCCTATGAGTAAGCTCATGGTGCACATCCATTGCACTTGTCCTCCCAGAAACTAATCTTTTTATGTTGGCAAATTTCCCCACCCCTACTCTCTGTTCATGGAGTTTAGGCAGGACTGACTCTGTTCTTTACTGCAAGGAGTAGGTTCAGGATCATATGCAACTACAGCCTGTCCCAGCCTTAGTGGGTAGACATGTGCCCCAGATGCACTTGAAATCAGTGTCATCTTCCTAAATTCCCCAAGTGCCTGGGCAAATAAATCCCCAGATTATTTACAAAAGCTAGGTTGAGTTGTGTGCTTGTCTGTGATAAGCTCTTAAACAGAGGAGTAAACCTCCAGCAGTGGTCTTTCAGCAGACATGCAATGGACATTTGTGTGGGCAGTGACAATTCTCCGTGGCCTTCAAACCATACCTACAGTGGAGTTGGCAGTGGCAGGTAGGTGTGTGTCTCATGTGGTCTTCCTCCAGCCTCCAGCCTGGCTGGATTCTTACTGTCCATTTCCCCACAGAACCGACTCCACATGGCCACTGGCTGATGAAAAGGCAGAAGAACCTTGGCCAGTGGCTTGGTGCTTTGACATCCAGAATGTGTGAGACCAATGTCACTTTCCAGATGCCCATTCTAATTGACATTTAGCTTAATTACCTTACATGGTGATGGGGCCAGAACTGAAATACTTCCTCATATTACCTTCCAAATGTGGTTATCTGCGACTGATAGCTAAGTGAAGATAGGAATAGGAAGAGGGTTGACATTTATTGAATAGCATTATAGACAGAAATTGGACTAAGCACCTTTGTTTCACAACCAACATAGGAAATCTGTCTCACCATCCACTTTCGAAAGATGATAGAGGTGAGGCTTAGAAAGGTTACTCAACTGTTCAAGGTTAGAAGCTAATAGATTCAAATCCAGTTCCCTCTGCAATTAAGCTCACTCCCTTTCTCCACATCAGGAAGGATCAGGGAAGACAGCAGGATAGTTCAAAGAGAAACGACCATCACGGAAAACGTCTGTGTCCTACCTGTCTCCTTGTTTTTCACACCTCAAGCTCCGAGGCAGAAATATGGCTGGAAAACTGTTCTGAAGCATCTTTGCAGGCCACAATCGGATCCTGTGAATTCAGGGAAACAAATCCCAAAGCCGTAGTGCCTGCAAAGTTGGAAAAGTCTTGAGTAGTTTCTTGTCCAGCCACAAAAAAATTGAAGTTTATATTGGTAGAGTGATTTACTGTCACCCATTAGCATATTTTATACTTCACTGAATTTAGATAGGCAAATTATATAAACATTTTATATATATAAGCAAAACATGTCAGATGTCAGGACTCAAAATATGTATTTAATTAAAGAAATACATCTCTTAAAAGCAAAGCCCTAAATACATATTAAACGATAGCCTAATCTGAAGGTAAATGAGATATGCCACCTTCCAGATATTAAGTGACCCACATAGACAGTAATACCTCCATTAATGAGGCAAATGCATTCTAATGGCAGACGTTAGTGTCAGAAACTTCATTACTCGCTGAGGCAATAACACAGAAGTCATAAGGACCTATCCGAGGAGGACAGAGAAGAAGTGGTACAGAGTGAAAGTATTAAATATTAACCAAAGTAACATCAAGTAGGCTGCTAGAGTATAAGTATCTGGAAGTTCTGAGAGAGATGGTTGGGGGAGGGACAAAGAAGAATCACAGGGCTAACCTGGGATCCTCCATGGAAGTGGGGAAGAACTTTGAAGAGGGCGCCTTTGGGGTAGCCTAGACTACAGCAGAATGGACTCAGCCCGAGTCAGTCACCCCAGCAGTCCCAGGCTTCAAGCCGGGAGCTGGCCTAGACCCATCTGCGAAAGAACACACACTAGAGAAGAGACAGGACACCTGTGATCTCCTCCCAAGAGGCACCTAAAGGCAACAGGGACAAGACCAAGGTCCAGGGAGACACATAGGTGATTGCACTGAGTTCTCTATCTCCCCATTCATTTGCAAACCCCTGAGTAAGAGGGGGTACCTTGCATGACTCCATTGGAAGTAAACGACCATGTAAGGTTACCTGATTGCAGCTCCACCTTGACTAAAACTCACTTGTCAATGCACCAGACAATCAGGACAGGAAAATGACCCTGAGGGGATGGCTCCTCTTTTTCCTGATGAAGGCAAGGAGGCTGGGAGGCAGGTTAAGGGACTGGCCAGCTAAAGAGACAGAGGAGACAGCCAAGGATTGTGAGACTCAGAAATGAGAGGCTGGGGAACCCCTGACTTTGGCTGATTTCCTCTTTCTGCCATAAACCCTGCAGGACAAACATGCTTCTATTCACCGAGGTATTTTTGTCCCGTGCAGCTGTGCGGCTTAGCAGGAGCCTTGCCGATGAGCCATGTGACTCACGCCAACATGCTGCATGTGATTTATGAAGACGCAAAGCAGAAAACAGCCCGCTTCGTGATGAAGCCGCTTTGTTTTTAGAGGATTGGCTCATCAAGGATCGTGGTATCATTTGGTCCTTGCTTGCTTGTTCTGAGCCCGCCTCTGCCAGCGACTCTCCTGCTCCCCCCCTCCCTTCCCTGTTTGCACGACTCCCTGCTCAGATGAGGGTGCCTCCAGTTTGAAAAGAGAACGGACAGCCACAGCCAGAGGATCTGTAGCCCTCCACTGCCACAGGAGGTGTACTGACTCTCAACCCTGCCAACCACCCTGGCAGAAACGCCACTGGGGCCTGGAGCCCAAGGCGTGAACGAAGGGTGAAACGGGACCAAGTTTTACTGGGTCCAGGCTAGAGGATTCTTCGGGATTGTCTCCCTGCCTCACTGATTAGGAGAGCAGCCTCGGGGATGCTTCTGGAACATGCACAGGGCAGAACGACCCTCCTTCCCTTCCTCTCTACCTCCCACTCCCCAGAAGGTGTCAAAAGGAAGGGGCTCAGCTCTCCATCTCTAAGAGCTTTAACACCTCCCTGTGAAACTTCTCCAGCTGGCCTGGACTCCACCTGTCTTTTCCTGCTCTCTCTCTCTCCCTGCTCCAGCAGCATGGTCCAGCAAGGCCAAGGGCCACATTTATTGCTTGAAAAATGGGAAAGTCATCCCAGTGGATAGCTAGCTCCGATTTGTGCCTGTGACACATAATGGCTGCTTTGTGACAAAGTAGCTGTGACCAAGAAAGCAACTTTGGCAATATCCTGTTTATCTGCTCCCAGGAATGTTCTGTTACCCACTGATAGCCCTTCCTCTCCCCCTCCCCCAATACAACGGAGCAGAAGAAAAGTCCCTCAGAATTTGTAAATAGCAACGCGGTCATAGGGCCTGCACTTTGAATACTTCCATCTCAGATTAAACTGTGGGAGGCTCAGGAGGGGACTGTATTCTTGCCGTCCAACTCGTTCATAAGATTTATAGTGGATCTTACTCCTACCAAAGAGGAGCACAAAGCAGAATTGGGAGATTTGCAAAAGAAACTCGAAATAACAAATTTTAAATTTTCACAGTGTATACCATGAGCCAACAAGATTCTATTTTATGCTAGAAAATAAACAAAATGAAATAAAAGTTTTGAGACTTTTTTTTTTCCCTAGCCAAAGCCTTACATTCAGTATCCTATCCTTTGTTTAATTTTGTTGGAGCCACTTTGGGTGCAGCGTTTCCAGGGCAATTTTTGGGTTTTTTGTTTGTTTGATTTCTGTGTGGCCCAGCCCCGCCCCCACCAGCACACACACAAAGGACCCGGACAATTGGGTAGAGGTAGTAGCTGTTCTCTCTCCCCCTGAAGCTTTGAAGGTGCTTCCAGATGCATCAAAGTGCTTCACTGCTCTGTGCATCTCCCTCTAACATCAAAGCCTCCCTCCAGGAACGTGTAGTGCAGTATACCATGTCATTCTAAAAGAGCTATTACTCTCTACTTATTGTGCAAATTTTTATGGAGATGCCCTGGTATCTTACTGGCCAAACCACTTGACTTCATAGTACTTTCTTCTAGCTATTATTCAGAACTGTCCAGGAAAATTATCAGAGAGCCTGAAACTAGTCCTGCTGACTTTTTTACCCTTTCAGTGTCTCCAATGCTACCCCCGTTTTGCTAGGTTCTACCAGCAAAGCAGCTGGAGAACCTTTTTCTTAGGAGCTGGGAAGGAGCTAATTAGTTTTAAGTTGCAATTAAAGAAAAAAGTTTCACCTTTATAAAATTATAGGCAGAAGATTCTGAAATGAATAGATCTGAGATATAAGAGCTAATAGGTACGCTGGGTTGGACTATCTAATAGAATTTTTTTTTTTTATTTGACAGGGTTATAGACAGTGAGAGAGAGAGACAGAGAGAAAGGTCTTCCTTTCTTTGGTTCACTCCCCAAATGGCAGCCACGGCTGGTGCTGTGTTGATCTGAAGCCAGGAGTCAGGTGCTTCTCCTGGTCTCCCATGTGGGTGCAGGGCCCAAACACTTGGGCCATCCTCCACTGCCTTCCTGGGCCACAGCAGAGAGCTGGACTGGAAGAGGAGCAACCGGGACTAGAACTGGCGCCCATATGGGATGCCGGCGCCGCAGGTGGAGGATTAACCAAGTGAGCCACAGCACCGGCCCTATCTAATAGAATTTTCTGCAATGATGGAAATGTTCTGTAATTCTGTGTTGTCTAATATGGTGGCTACTGAGCAACTGAAATATAGCTTGGGGTGAGCACTTGGTGCAGCGGTTAAGACACCTGGTGGGACACCCGCATTCCATATCAGAGTGCCCGGGGTTCAGGTGCTGCTTCTGCTTCTGATTTCAGCAGCCTGAGAATTCACACCCTGGGAGGCAGTAGATGATGGTTCAAGTAACTGGTTCTCTGCCATCCATGTGGGAGACCCGGATTGAGTTCTGGGCTCCTGGCCCAGTCCTGACTGTTACAGGACGTTTGGGAAGTGAACCGTTGGAGGGCAGGTCTCTCTCTGTATTCTGCCGCTGCCTGTCTGCCTTTCAAATAAAAATAAACAAATTGATAAAAATTTTAAAAAAATATGGTTAGTATGACTGAAGAATTAAGCTAAAATTTTCATTTAATGTTTGTTTACTTAAATTGTCACTGTGGCTAGTGGCAACTGTATTGAGTCCCACAGCTCTAGAAATTAACTGTGTGGGGGGCCAGGGTGGGGGAGGGGTCAGTGGTGTGCTTAGAAAAATCTAAGACCTAGGTTGGAGGGAAGAGAAGGAAAAGGAAGAAAAATCCGTACCTATTTGAACCTTTCTGGAAGAATCCTTCTGAGCTGTCACCACAGTCTCTGCGGCAGGCCCGCAGTCAGTCCTGGAGAGAAGAACCTCATCATTTATTTTCATTAATCATTAGGGAGCAAAACTGCCATGCCCACGTCCACGCCGGGCACTCTCCTGCATTCGTGCCTACTGATTGATAGCATTTCCAGTCATCTCGCGCCAGGCAACGACGAGGGGGAGAGGTTATGAAATTGCCTCCTCACTTAGCAGCCCAAGCCAATAATGTGTCATTGTGTGGGGCTGTCACTTTTACACATCCAGGGTGCCCAGTAACAGGTAAGACACCCGCCCTTCTAAAGCAACAGAAATCAGCAGTTGTGCAAGTGGAGCGGGCTCACGCTGAGGTCGCAGAACCCTCAGGCCCCGTCCACTTGTCTGATTGGAGGTCTTCAAAATGTTCCCTGAGCTGGCCAAAACCCGGGATACTTTGTGGGGACTCCAAACTCGGGTTGCCGTGGGCGGCCTCCTGGGACAGGGGCCCCCAAGTCCCAGTCACCCAGCCCCTTCCTCTGTTTTCATTTTCCTGTTAGGTTCTAATAAGGAAGCCTGGAAGAAGAAATCTTGGAAAGTATAAGGAACCAGACATTAGTTAAGTCTTTCTCCATGCAGGGGGTGGGGGGAAGTTTGTTAATTAACCCACATTCCACTTCTGCAAAGTTCTCTCTCTCTCTCTCTCTCTCTCTCTCTCTCTCTCTCTCTCTCTGCCTCCTGATCTAGCCAGCCGGGGCGCATTTCTTAGCAAGATACTGAAGAGTGTGGCGCCAAGAGCCGGTGCCTTTTGCATCCTGAAGTCTTTTGTTTTCCCCTGCGGCCGCCGGCTCCACAGAGACGGTCCAGTCAGATAAAACGAGGCCGCAGCGTGCCGTTCAAGATGTCAGCTAGCCGCACTTCTGGAAACCCAATGTCCCGCAGGTACCGGGTAGCCCCAGAGGTCAGGCGGCGGCGCCCAGACCGGGTTCTCGGACTAGGAACGGGGGCGGGGAGCCTGGGAGCGCAGCCGCGCGTCCTCACCCCGGCCCGCTCCTCCCCTTCCCGGGCTGCCACTACTTTCTATCTCCATTGTTCCCCTCGGCGCGGCAGCCAGGCCGAGCACGCGCTCCGCAGCCAGCAACTTCCTCTGAAGCGGCGGCGCCTAATTACAAGCAGCTGCTGGGCTGCCGGCTGGCCAGCCCCGCGCGCGCGAGCGAGCGAGCGAGCGAGCACGCAGCCCGCGCCGCCGCCTGCCAGGGAGGCTGCGGCCTGCGCGTGGCGGCCGTCCCTGTGCCCAGGACGTGCCCACCCGCCCTGTCAGAGTGGGGAGCGGCCCTTCTGTCTGTCTGTCTGGCTGTGGCTCCCGGGGGCCATGTCCGAGTTGTTTCCATTGTTAAAGGGGAAGCCGCCTGCCCTCACCTGCAGCTTCCCTCCCCTGGCGGGCCTGTTGTCTGCGTTGTGCCACCACAAGGGACTGATGTCTGGCAGGCCGGAGCGGCTTCTGGTGAGTGGAGGCACTTCGGGAGCTGTACACAGCGCTCAGCCGGCATGGGGCTGAAAGAGGATCAGTGTTGCCTAAGAGCTAAGCACGCACCAGGGGAAGACCCCAACAAACCCAGCTTGACAGGAGCGCTGGGCAAGAGCGCTGAGGACTTGCCCTGGTCGCTCCTCAGAGCTCTGAGTTCATTTTGCATCAGCGGTGATCTTTCAGGCTTGGCTACAAAGATGACTGGGATCCAAAATTAGGCTTTGAATGTGTAACACAAGGCTCCCGGCCACACCCACCACCGCCTCTCTCTGCCCCGTGCTGCGGCTTCAGAACCTGGCCCCGGGCCAGATCTGGCCCTTCTGGCTTCCTAGGGAGTGGCTGGTTGCAGGCGGGGCTCTAGCGTGGGTGAGGGCATGTGGCGCAATACAGGAGGCACAGGGGAGACGGACATGCTTGGGAATGACACAGCGCCCTCAGAGCGTCCACCCCAGCAGTCCACAGCTGGGAGGACCATTGCAAGATCCAGGGCACCTGGGGCTGCCTGCATGGCGGCTGCCCGCCTGTGCCTTCCAGCCTAGGGCTCATGGCCGTTCAACAGCGGGAGAGCTGTTCACTCTCCAAACGCCTGCAACTGCCAGGGCAGAGCCAGACTGAAGCCAGGAACCAGGAACTCCAACAGGGTCGGCCACATGGGTGGCAGGGACCCCACTGCTAGAGCCATCATCTGCTGGCTCGCAGCCCCAGGTGCATTAGCAGGGAGCTGGATCGGAAGCAGAGGAGATGGAACGGATGGATGCAGGAGTCCCAAGGGACAACTTAGCCGGCTTGCCCACAACACCAGCCCCCAAGCTGCTCGTTTTACAGGGCTGTTTCCAAGCATGCAGGCCCTGGCATGAGAGGCTCGTGTGGGCCAGACAGGAGCCTCTTCCAGGGGGCCTATTCTTTCTGTCTGGGCTTCAGCAGTCACTCCGCGGCCTGCAGCTGCCACCAGCTGTTTGTTGAATTGTGTTCCCTTCGCAGCCTTCTTTGTTTCAAATCTCAGTAAAATCGCGCCTCCTGCATGGTCCTGGGCAGAGGGGCACGGGCTAGGAAGGAATAGTAAGAGTGACCGGGGTGAGCCAAGGTCGGGCCCAGAATGCGAGTTGTCGCTGAGTGCTTGGGAACCGTGTAATACATTCTCCATCAGCCACCAAACATCTCTGCAGCTTAACTCCCTCCAGGAAAAAATACCCGTCTAGAGAGTTTTTTTGGTGTTGGATCCATGGCCCGCCTTCTGACGCTTAACAAGCACAGAGGGCACCATCGCAGCACGGAATGGCAGCACGAGGCGGCGATTTCAGCCCGTGCTGCTGCGAACCGCGCCATCGGCTCCTGCCCTCGGCAGCCTGCAGGGCCCAGGGACTCCGTGATGTGGTTTTTGGCAGGTTTGTCTGCGAGCCTGCGATGAGGTACAAGCTGAACGGAGGTCTCACCTGAGAACATCAGGGCCGAGACACTGTTCTCTGAAGCAGGACCGTGGGAAGGTAGGTGCACATGGTTGAGTTGGCTCAGCAAGCGGAGAAAAAGAGAAACGCGAGAATGGGAGGTGGGGGACGATAAAAAGTGTTCAGCTTTATAACAAATGAAGTTGAAAAGGGTAAGCTCTGGATTTTGAGAGAGGAGGTTTAGGTTTAGATGGTTTCCCTCGCTCTCTCGCTAATTATCGGCATGGCGCTGGCAATTCACCGACGTCTCCTCACTTAGGTTTTCTCATCTGTGAAATAGGGTGAAGACGGCAACTGTTTTGCATTCTGCCATGAGTGCAAGTGTGTGTGTGTGTGTGTGTGTGTGTGAGAGACTGTGTGTGTTTGGTGGGAGCAAGAGGGGGAAAATGTTAGACATGTTAGAAACGTATTTTATAGAAGAAAGGTAAACTATTTGTAATAATAGCATCCACCTGTGCACCTTCTAACATGTGTATTTTCTTATATATAAATGACTCACTAGGTCCACAAAATTGGAATGGGTTTTTGATGGAAAAGAAATGTCATTCCTTTTTCAGGTATAAGATCATCTTTTTAAATTTATTTATTAACTTACTTTAATAGGCTGTGACACTATTTTTTAAGACTTATTTATATATTTGAAAGGCCAACAGAGAGAGGGAGAAGAGAGATCTGCCATGCACTGGTTCACTCTCCAAGTGGTAGTAACAGCCAGAGCTGGACCAGGCTGAAGCCAGGAGCCTGGAATTCCATCTGGGTCTCCCACATGGCTGGCAGGGGCCCAAGTACTTGGGCTATCTTTTGCTGCTTTCCCAGGTGCATTAGCAGGGAGCTAGATTGGAAATGGAGTAGCCAGGATTTGAGCCAGCACTCTGATATGGGATACCAACATTGCAAGCAGAGCTCAACCCACTGCACCACAGCACCAGCCTCATCTTTTTAGTTTTAAAAACCGTCTGTTCTGTAATTTTTAAGCTATTAGGTGAGGTTGTATTATACCCCATAAAGGAAGCATGGAGGCTTTCAGGCCCTTCTGGCACCTGTGAGTGCTTTACAAAGATGTCCACCACACTCGAGGGCAAGGTATCATGTGTCACTCCTCCCACCAACACATGGAGAAACTGAAGCCTGAAGAGGTGAGGGGAGGTCACCAGGGCAGCAGGTGATGGGTTGGCTTCTGGTCCCTGCCTCCAAACCCTGCTTCAATTTGTCTGCCTTATAAACAGCCATCAATAACTTCATGTCCAGGCCACACACTGTCAACCAGGACCCACAGTGTGCAAAGCATCTGTGTGCAAATGAGACGACCCCACCCCCTTCCTTGGGGGACACAGGATACTGAACAGGAATAGAGGAGAAAGAAAAAACTGCCACCACTGGAGTTGTACACTCCATCCAAGGCCATTCTCACAGTGAAATTCCAGGAAAAGTAAGCAATGAGTGGCAAATTCAATATCATCGGTCAATCCACTACTAACGGGTCAAGATCACTTCAACCTTATGACAGAACCTCCCAAACATCTACTGTATCGAAAAATCTATTTTTAACATGAAGAGATTTTTCTTTTCCCATGCAGAGAAATAGACTGATGATAAAATAATTAAAATTTCATGTTGGTGTTCACATGTTGTGATAATGCATATCATCATGTGCAAGTCAACAGATACTTGGGTTGATGGAACATTTCTGTTTAAAACTTAAGGTTGTGACCCATTCCCTTTTGCACATTGTCTGTGTGGCTGTAGCCTGGTTCTGCAGCAGCTCTGCAGCCACAGGCTCTGAGCTTTGGTCTCCTCCTTTTCCTCAGAAATGGGAGCCAAGGGCCTATCTCAGGGTTTCCACAAGGACTAATTGACTTCATGTTTGTAACAGTATTGAAAACAACCCTGGCACCAAGTGTATAGGATTTCCTTCTTCACCACCTTGAAAATATTTTTTAAAAGATTTTATTTATTTATTTGAGAGAGAGAGAGTTACAGACAGAGAGGGAGAGACAGAGAGAAAGGTCTTCCATCTGCTAATTCACTCCCCAAATGGCCGGAGCTGGTCCGATCCTAAGCCAGGAGCCAGGAGCTTCTTCCAGGTCTCCCATATGGGTACAGGGGCCCAAGGACTTGGGCCACCTTCTACAGTTGTCCCAGGCCACAGCAGAGAGCTGGATTGGACAAGGAGCATCCAGGACTCAAAGTGACACCCATATGGGATGCTTACCACAGGCAGAGGCTTAGCCTATTACAACACAGCGCCAGCTCCAGGATATATTCTTTATATAGCACTTTAATTGTTGGAAGTACTTTCATACACCTTGCACATGATTCTATAAGGAAGCTAAGGAAGGTGTAATTATGCTTTCCATCTATACATGTATGAGAAAATTCTTTCTCTGAGTGTTTCAGTAACTTGCTCAGAGTCACACAGAAAAATTGGTACAGAACTGGAAGCCTGGACCCAGTCTCCCCATCCTGGGATCTTTCCATTTACCTCCCTCTCTGGTTATCCTTGTCTCCACCTCAAGAAAGCACCTGGTTTGCAGCCCATCACAAACCAATCCCAGCTCCCAGGAGGCAGCTCTTTGGTGCCTCTTCCCAACCCTCCCTGCACTGTAAGCCCAGCATCAGTCCCTTCCCATTCTTCAGTGACTTCCTTCTTCATCTATTCAGGTCTGCATGTTTGGAGTCTAGTCTATGTAGCATATAAAATCAGGAGAATTTTATTTTACAAGAAAGAGGTTGAGTTAGATTCCACCATTCATGTTGCTAAATATCTGCAGTGTGATAAAATCATCCCAAATGTCACCAGTCCCTGGGGGACTTATTAATAATTAAGCAATTTGAGTTCACTTAGGAATGCAGATTCCATTTAACAACAGAATGTACACTAAATATGTCCATTATATTGCAGCTTGCAGCAGAATATGTTAGAGCTCTCAGCTGGGGTTCTCCAGGACAGATGAGAAAGTTAATGTAGGTATCAGTCTTTCCTAAAGGCAGCACAGAAGCCAAAAGTAGCATCTTGGATTGGTTTATAGATTTTGTGTTTATTAGGAATGTTTATTAGAATGACTAATAATGGAAGAAGCAATGAGGGGAGGGAAGGAAAGGGGTGGGGTGGGGAGAGCCAGGAGAAGCCCCAAGGAAATGGGAAGAGAAGACCCAGTGTCTGTGGAGGAGTGAAGCATTTGTCCCACAATGATTCCTAAGGAACAGATCAGGAAAACCGTCATTCTGTTATGTCCCACTGTGTGGGAAGGCCATGTACATGCTTACTTTGCTCACATACACTTTCTCTCTAAAACATAGTTCTGTTTTGTTTTTAAAAGATATTTAACTCATGGGGACTGGCTTTGTGGTATAGCTGGTAAAGCCTCTGCATAGCCAGCATCCCACATGGGCGCCAGCTTGAGTCCTGGCTGCTGCACTTCTGAGCCAGCTCCCTGCTAATGCGCCTGGGAAAGCAGTGGAGGATGGCCCAAGTGCTTGGGCCCTGCACCATGTGGCAGACTCATAGGAAGCTCCTGGTTCCTGACTTCAGCCTGGCCCAGCCCCAGGCCATTGTGGCCATTTGGGGAATGAACCAGCGGATGGAAGATCTTTCTCTGTCTCCCTGTAACTCTGACTTTTGAATAAATAAATGAATCTTTTTAAAAAAAAGAACCTGTTACAATTCTTTTTCTCTTCCAGAGGTTTACTTTTTTTTTTTTTTTTTAACAGGCAGAGTGGACAGTGAGAGAGAGAGAGAGACAGAGAGAAAGGTCTTCCTTTTCCATTGGTTCACCCCCCTATGGCTGCTGCGGCCGGCACACCACGCTGATCCGAAGCTAGGAGCCAGGTGCTTCTCCTGGTCTCCCATGTGGGTGCAGGGCCCAAAGACTGGGCCATCCTCCACTGCACTCCCTGGCCATAGCAGAGAGCTGGACAGGAAGAGGAGCAACCAGGACAGAATCCGGCGCCCCGACCGGGACTAGAACCCCGTGTGCCGGCGCCACAGGCAGAGGATTAGCCTGTTGGCCGCGGTGCCAGCCCAGAGGTTTACTCTTACTTCCTAGGTCTACCTCCTTTTGGAGATGATCAAGGGGAGGAAGAGAGAGCAAGCAAGGGGCGGGGCACTGTAGGTGAGACTGTGGGAAATGGGTCTCTCCAGGCTTTAGTCTTGGAGCTCTAGCTCCAACCTTTTACCTTGACCATGCTATTAAACTTCTCTCTCTGGGCTCCTTTCCTTACCACTAGCAGTTTTCATGATCTTAGACACCCTCCCTAGCCTCAGTATTTCAGAAGGCTAGACTTGGAGCAAGCAGCATTGGGGCATTTCCTTTTAGAGGAAAATGACTGTGGATAAAGCCTTCCACTTCCTTGTTTTTCAAATGGAAACTACACTGTAAGCCATGTCATTTCTTTCCTCCCTCAAAGCACCTGCCAACTGAATCAATGAGCCATGAATTTAGCCATAAAAGCCCCCATGATAGAACAAACACCTGCCCTGTCAGTGGAATGGGACAGGCTGTCACCAGGAAGCTGAGTGCAGGGAAGACCATGTTCTTGTGCAGGGTCATAGCTGGGGTGCTGGTCAAGACAGGACAGCCATAGTGTGGAGGGTGGACTGAGCAAGCTTTGCAGCCTCTTAACTTTCATCTGGACATCAGTGGGACTCGAGGTGCAGCTGGTACAGCTTCAGGGCCCTGCCAGTCTGAGAAAGGGATGGGTCTGTCTGGGGCACACTCAGCTAGTACTCTCTGTTGATAGACACTGGGCCCTACAAATAGGCTGTTGAGTGGATTCAGACCCCAGTTCTTGAAAAGAACTTAGCTGATGGAGAGGAATGTGAAAAGAAATGGGGGAGAGTGCCCTGAGGGGCTGGCGCTGTGGCTCACTTGGTTAATCCTCTACCTGCGGCGCCGGCATCCCATATGGGCGCCAGTTCTAGTCCTGGTTGCCCCTCTTCCAGTCCAGTTCTCTGCTGTGGCCCAGGAAGGCAGTGGAGGATGGCCCAAGTGCTTGGGCCCCTGCACCCACATGGGAGACCAGAAGGAAGCACCTGGCTCCTGGCTTTGGATCGGTGCAATGCCGGCCGTGGCAGCCATTTGGGGGGTGAACCAACGGAAGGAAGACCTTTCTCTCTGTCTCTCTCTCTCTCACTGTCTGTAACTCTACCTGTCAAATAAAAAAAAATTAAAAATAAAGAAAAAAAGAAATGGGGGAGAAAGCAGGAAGGATACAGGGAGTAATTTATCACAGAGCAGCCTCCGGGAATCAGAGCAGGGGGATGAGTTTCAAAACAATCTGTGGTTGCCAGTGTCATGGGTACAGCAGGTTGAAGCCAACTGTGACACCAGCATCCCTCTTCAAGTCCCAGATGCTCCACTTCTGATTCAGCTCCCTGCTAATATGCCTGGGAAGGCAGCAGAAGATGGTCCAAGTGCTTGGGCCCCAGCCACCCATGTGTGAGACCTAGATGGAGTTCTAGGCTCCTGGCTTCTGTTTGGCCCAGCTCCAGCCATTGTAGCCATTTGAGGAGTGAGCCAGTGGATGGAAGTTCTGTCTCTTTCTTTATTTCTCTCGCTCCCCCCTCCCTGTAACTCTACCTTTCAAATAAATAAATAAATAAATAAAATCATGGGCCTAGAAATGCAAAAGTGGTGGAGAAAGATGACTTAAAGTCAAATAGATCAATAAACTCAATTAACCCAGATGGGTTTTTTTTTAATTAAAAAAAAGTTTTTAGCCACTGATTTGTTTTCTGATTGTGAAAGTCATTGTTATTTTTCCCTGCTATGACCTAGCTTGTCCCAAATGACAACAAAGTGTGTTATACGTCACCATTTATAGAAGCAGAGGTGAAATGTGCTTTAACACACACACATACACCCCAACTCCACCACTATTACCACCCACCCACCTGAGAAGTTGAAGAATTGCTTTGTTCTTGAAAAAAATCTAGAAAATTCTATAGGTACATCGAGGATAATCCACTGAACAGTGGGATCCATATGGGACATCACATGGGGGCTGTGGGGTCGCATCAGACAGGAGATGTGGCCTCCCTCCTCAGCAGGATTAACAGAAAATGTGTGTACAGGTGTGTTGTGCATGGGAATTGTTACCTGGTTCAGTCGCTGTGATTTTTCACACTTCAGACTTCTGGCAAACGCATCCTTAAAATGTCAGGGCTCTAAGCATAATCACGGATTTTCCAAGTTGGCAGAACTGTGGCCCTACCAATTCATGGCACAGATGATTAAGCTGCAGCCCAGAGAAGGTAGGGAGATTAAGTGTGGGTCACCCAGTTGGTTAGCCAGAGATCCGGGCATGGAATTCGGGTCTCTTGACTCCTGGTCCTATGTTCTTCCCACTCAGGGTAGACTCTAGAAGACCTGTTTTGTAGAATTTCCTTTGGGCTTTGTACTCAGCTGGAGACAATAAATCACATTATGGGTTTAGGTATCGAGTCTTCAGCAGCTGAACCAAGCACTCTCCACTCTCACCCCACTCTTGCAGGGTCCTGTGCAGAGGAATTCGACAGGAGCACTCTGTTCCCAGAGCACATGGGTTCTTTCTCATCAGAGCTCTTTTTCTTTGTCCTGAGGTTAATTTCTCTTTGGCCTCAATTTCTTTTTCTCTGAGCCTAATCACTTACCTTAGTTTGTAAACCATCACTTACATAAGTCACCTTTAAATTTAGGAGACACTAAGCATAGCTAAATCAACCCATAGTACCTGAAAAATCACCTGAGTTTGTGTAGCATTCCTGTCCTCCCCTCAGAGTGACCTCATGGTGGGAGGGGCCTTTGAAATCATGTCAGATATCAAATCTCTCTTTTGAAGACGAGGCTAAATGACTTGCCCAAGAGTAGTGGGCAGAGAAGGGAATGGAATGGCTCTCCTAGACTCCCTGGTGTTCCCTCTTTCTATTTTGTCACACACCATCTTGCCAAAATCTTGCTTTACATCCTCTCTTGGCTCCTGTCCAACCCCAGGTAGATACGAATGACAATGAGACGAAGACGATATGTCCATAGAAAGATGTAGTTAGAATACCTCTGAGCAGAAGGATCTGCTCCACTTCTCTTTGCTGCTGGACAGCACTGTCCGTTGCCCTGTCTGCCAGACTGAGAGAGCCGGGCATCATGATAAGCAGTGCTTGAGTAAGTCTTGAGAAGGGTCCTGTGGCCAACTTCTGGAAGCAGAACCACCCAAAACCATCCTGTTGGTGTTTAGCCGGCCCAGGGGACATCCCTTCAGCCTTTGTGGGCTGCTTGTGTTCCAGGGCAAGTTGGTGAGTCTGTCTCATCCTTGAACGTGAAGCAGGTCTAATAGGTGATCCTCATGGACTGGCTCAAGAAGTTGGCTATGTGTGTGATACTGCTCTGTAGATTTTTATTTCGTTTGGTCTAGAAGCAGGTGCCACATAGGCACACGTGCCATTGGCCAGCCCCAGATTTCTTTTTGTTATTATTTTATTTTTCCAACACTTTGGTATTTTTAGAGCATGACCACTGAGAAGTGAAATTCAATGAAGTTTTTTTTTCCTTGTTTTTCAGTGGTGGTGAAATTTATTGGCTTCCAATAGAATTTTCATCGTGTGGGTTAGCATTTAATCTTGGTCCACTTTTTGACTTTTCACACCCTTTACAATATTAGAAATCTTAAAGATGAGTCAATATCCTTTGAAAGTTGATTCAAGAACAGTGCATCAGCAATCACTATGAAGATTCATAAATGGCTTTAAAAGAGCATGATCTATGGATTTTGAAGTTGAAAATACCTCCCTAAGACCTGAACACTTAGGTTTCTTTACCCCAGAACAGATAAGTACTGAAGCTAGTCCTAAACTGTCAGTGGTGTGCACTGGGTGTGAGGAATACCAGCAAAAAATTGGCAGAATCTTCTTGGGATCTCATTGAGCTTCTTTAGTGGGATTAACAACCGGCCATGTGTGAGCCAACTCACATTATCAAAGCCTTTTGTAAACCTAGCAGATACAGCACACTTCCTCTGTACAGGGAACCACAAGTACCACAGGGAAGTCACTCCCACCTCACCACGGCAGCCCGAACACACAGCTGTCTCGCAAGTGTACAACTGACTGTATTGTGCAATCATTAGTCTGCCAGGGAGCAGAGCTGTATTTTGCTACATAGGAAAGTGGGGGGCCGGCGCTGCGGCTCACTAGGCTAATCCTCCGCCTGCGGCACCGACACCCCGGGTTCTAGTCCTGGTTGGGGCACCGGATTCTGTCCCAGTTGCTCCTCTTCCAGTCCAGCTCTCTGCTGTGGTCCAGGAATGCAGTGGAGGATGGCCCAGGTCCTTGGGCCCTGCACCCACATGGGAGACCAGGAGGAAGCACCTGGCTCCTGGCTTCGGATCAGTGCAGCGCGCCGGCCGCAACACGCCAGCCGTAGCAGCCACTTGGGGGGTGAACCAACGGAAAAAGGAAGACCTTTCTCTCTGTTTCTCTCTCTCACTGTCTAACTCTGCCTGTCAAAAAATAAATAAATAAAAATTTAAAAAAGCGGAAAGTGGGGAAGGTTTTGAGAGCTATCTTATTCCTACTGCTTGTCTTTCAGAAAGAATGACGAACCTGATATCTTGCTGTCTGTCCTTGACACTTCATGGAATAAGGAATGATAAACACAGCGAACCAAGTAGCTTCTTCTGTTTCAACCTGGAAATTTCCTCAGGTGCAGGGCTGTGACTGTAAGTCATGATCTGGCTCCAGTTTCTTCAGCTGGAGCAAATTCATATGTTGAGACCATGTTTCCATGGGTGCTTCAAGAGGTGGTGCGTTCCTCCCTGTGGAAAGACCCAGCCTCAAGCTGGTTGGCTATTCAGAGAGAGTAATATGAAAGGGATTTAAAAACTGGTTGGGTGGCCAGACTAGATGACCCAAACAAACCCTGATTGGCTTTCATTCTAGCATGTTCTCTAGTCTGCAGAATCTGGAATGTTTAGTGTTCTACCCTTGAAACAAAGCACACTTTTCCCTACACAGGGCCTTAGCCTATGCCATCTATACCCCACCCTCATACATATTGCATAGATTTAAAAAAAAGGTTCATATCTTGATATAAATGTTTTCTGCTCAGAGACACCATTTCTGACCCCTCTATTATAGAATAGCACTATGATATTCTCTATCTCTGAATCTGTTTGGTTTTCTCCCCAAACATATGCAGTTTGTAAGAATGCACACTTGTTTGTGGGATGATGGTCTATATACCGTAAAAAGTAATCCATGTCTGTTTTTGTCATTAGTATGAATTTGTGCTTAGTGCATAATTGGTACTTAAATAATTGTTTAATGTCTAGCTGAATGAATATTAAAATTAGAGTAGATTCATGTATAGCATCCAAAGCTTCAGGATTTGATGGTTGTGTGGAATGTTTAGAGACAACCTACTCCTTTTTCAATAAAGAATAAATACCCTCAGTTTCTCCTTTTCTCTACTTTGTAAGGTTGCTCATTGAGCTACGCAAATTTTTAAGCACTGTATAGCTACTTTTGATTAGGTCACATTAGGACGTGTGTACTGTGCCATCAGAAATCTCAGCCAAAGTTGTTTTTTGTTTTCTTTGCTCTTTAAACAATACCCAAGACTTGGACATATGCTGTCTAGCCATTCCTTTCTGGATCACCTGGGATGGTCTTATCACTCTGCAGATTCCATACACCTTTAGCTTGTTTATCTAGAGTGCGCAGATCCTTGAGAATTTCTGCTGGCCCTGTGGGTGGACAATGTCCCTGCCGGTCTGAGCAGTGGTCAGCACAGGGATCTCTCCAGGTAGAGACGGGCAACAGTGAACAAGATAGACCAAAGTAGAAGGCACCCATGGACCAGATGCATCAGAGACAATACGGGAGGAAAGCAGGGTCCTGAAAATAGAAATCACATCAAAAAACAGATGACGAGCTGATAATGCCTTGAGGCCTTTGTTCAGGAACACTCTGGCACTTTATAAAGGGAAAATGACAGTGCTTTATTCTCTCGTGAAGTGTGTGTGAGTCGGTTTTTCCTCAAGAGTTTGTCCCACAGAAGGCCTTGTGGGTTGTGGCTAGCGCCATTTTCCATTTTTATCTAGATTTGTTCTTTAACACAGTGTTATTCTTTCCCGAGGATTGCTGTATCATCACATTAACAATAAGATAAACAAACTTGACAAAACTGCGCGGAAAACAATAAATGTGGTAATTGCATATTCTTGTCCTAGGTATTTCCTTTTTGTTCTCAATTAAAAAGCAGTCCTAGCAGTTGTGTATGCTGTATCATTTGTTCACCTTAAATAAATACTTTTGAGTCTAAAAATACAGCAGAAATAAAACTTTCTGAAAAAAATAAAAAGCTGAAACTTAGTATCACATCAAAAATAAGAAATGGATTTCAGAGGATTGGGATGCTTTTCAAGGGGTTGAGATTGCCTGCTAAGCCAACTCCATTATAACCTGGTGGGGTTATAATGGTGGGGATAGAGTATATCCTAGGGTCTACAGTAAGCAGCAAGCCCTGGACCTCTAGCTCAATGCTATAAACACTCATTCAGTTACCGTAGATTTGTTTACACTTACCAATATGAGTTGACTACACTCATTGGCAGCTATTCTATGAAAACACAAAATTCCAATACTGTTAAATACTAATTCATTTTGAGTCACTGTACTTGGATTAAACACATGATCTTAAGTGCGCCCATCAGTGAAAACTTGTGAGTCCTCCAAGGAAGAGAGTTGGCGCAGACGAGTTAGTCACTTCTAGGGCCGTGGACTCAGCCACACACTTCTGCTCACAGGTAAGCTGTCCCGAGACTGACCAGGGAAAGAAGCTTCAGGAAGAAGCAAAGGGAGCTGACCAATTTGTCATTCATACCTGACCCATGGCTAGCCTGGCTCTGTCCCTTCCGGCCACCAAATCCACTTCCACCAACCCACCTGGCTCTGTCCCTTCAGGTCACCATAACCTGTTTCCACCACCTACCTACTGGAGTTTTTAGCAACAGGCTTCTAACCTCGAGGCTAAGAGATCTGACACAGCTGCCATGACAGCTGAAACCAGCCCATCACAGCAGACACACTCATCAAAATGCACTGTCCATTTTATACCTGGGCCAAGTGCCAGCACTGTCTCTGGAGGAGGTGTGGGGAGGGAGGCAGGGCCCTACAATGAACCTCCTTTAATTTAAAAAAAAATGATTTGAGAGTGAGAGCAAGAGGTAAGAGCGAGCACTCCAAGGTACCAGTTCACTCTCCAAAGGCAGGTGTCTCAACTTCTAGGCAGAACACCTGCTCCCTCAGCCCTTTTTGAAAACAAAGGTTAGGGTTTTTATTAAGTCAGTGCTGCTGGGCGATGCTGGCTGAATGTTTCCCCCTAGATCTGTTGCAGGTGGGGTCTTCAGGTGAGGTGCAAGATCGTGGACGTGTATGGAAGCAACAGAGCTGACCAGGTGAGGGGGCAGGACGCTGTCAGCCACACTGTGGTTGATGGAAACTTCGCGGCTCCTCTGAGTGTTGCAGTATCAGCCATCTGCACACCATCTATATCTCAAAGAGACGGAAATGGTTTGTATGCTTTGAATGTCACACGGGTTTTCTGGGGGTCAAGAATCGAGAGACGGCTTCGCTGCATGATTTTGACCTGGAGTTTCTCCAGAGTCCGAGATCTTATCCAGGGCTGCAGCAGCTGACGGCTGGACTGGCATTGCAGGGTCTGCTTGCTGGATGGCCCAAGGAAGGCAGGAAGCCTAGGTTCTGTGTTCATGGAACTCTCCCCAGAGCTGCTTGAGGGTTCTCTTGATGTGGTACCCAGGAGCCAAGGGACTCAGGGAGCCTCTTGGAGGCTGGCTAACTACAGCTGCCTGCTGGCCCTGCTGTGGCCCAGTGCCTGAACTCCCAGGAGCCGCACAGATCTGATGCTTATGGAAACGACTGAGTACCCTTCTAGAGAATGGTGGGTGGCTCCTGACCCCCTACCTGTCTCAGTGCTATGCCCCAGGGGCCACACCTCTGCCCAGGAGGATAGCAGTGTACACGTGGGGAGCACTTAAGAACCACTGGTTAGCCAGGCACACACCATGGCTTCCACTGCAACTTTAAAGCCACGTCTACCCTGAGAGAACCTTCCAGGTGGAAGGCTGCTCTAAAATGGGCATCGGCTGGGGCAAGAGAGTTAGCCAACCTATGCCTGTGTCTGAGTTACACCTGGGAGGCTCCTGGGAGCAGGTGGCCTCGCTGGACTCCTGTGCTTTTCCTGGAGGCTAATTGTTAACAGTCGCTGGGTTCACCTTTGCGAGGTGTCAGCGGAAATTCTACGGAACATCCAATATGTTCCGGGAGATAACCTCATTTCACCTGTATAATTTAAATGTATACATTTACTGAAAGAGTAAGTCTCTGCCAAGCAGTTTATACCCGGCCCCTCCAAAAGTCTCTCCCAGGAACCGGTGAAGCGGGTCTCACGTGCCCCCGCCCCGCTCTACAGAGTGAACTGATCGATGGCTAGGGAGGCCGGGGGCTCACCCACTTCCTACGGAGAGAATGTGGGAGCCGGGGGCAGGGGGACCCGCTGGGTGCTCTCTCAGGGAGGGTTCTCGGGTGGAGAAGCGGCAACAACCTCCCGACGGTGTGTGCAGAGAGGGGAGGAGGAGGGCCTCACGCGGCCCCTGGCAGGAGGCAGGGGACTGGACAGGGGTCACAGGGGGACAGCTGGGGTCTCCAGTTCGGAGCCACCGTTCTGGCGACCATCCCCTGGCCCTTCTTTCCTGCTCTAGGCGACAGGGATGCCAGATGTGTCGCCTGGGCTGCAAATTGCCACCCCTCTCCTCCTCCAAGGAGAGCTGGGTTGTTAATAATAATAGTTACTCTACGCCGGGTCTCCTGCTAAGTTAAGCACCACTTAGGAAAAATCCTCACAGCCTTCTGAGGAGGTAAGCACTACTGCCCGCCTTGGCCAGCCGCGAGCTGGAGGGGTTTAGAAACACCCTCAAGGTCACCAAGCCTCAGCCCGCCAACCCGGGCCTCTGACGTGAGGGCCAGCTGCCTCTTAACAGACAGTGCTGGGGGTGGTAGGAGCCCGAGGCCCGCACAGGCCCACATGGACGACGGCGCAGCCTCCTTCCCATAGGGGGGCTCGCGCGCAGGTGACGCCCGCCAGGCCCTGGCCCCAGCTCGGGGAGCCTCGAGGTCTGGAGCTTGGCCCACTCGGGAGCTGGCCTGTGGGCAAGACACGAATGTGGCGCGGGCCTGGGCTCTCCAACGCCTGGAGTCTGTCATGGGCAATCCGGGGCGCCGGGGCCGAGAAGGGAGAAGCGGGGCGGGAACGCGGGGCTGGCTTTGTGTGGTGGGACTTAGCTCCCTCACCGCCCTTGCCCGCTTTCTTCCCCGGTGCCCGAAGTCCCCGCGGAGCACCCAGCAATTAGCGCGCGCGGAGGAGGCGGGAGGCGGTGCGGGGGCGGCCTGCGCTCCCGCCTGAGCTGCCTTCGTGCGCCACCTACCGGCTGCGGGCGGCCGCTGCGGCGCCCCCGGAGCTGTTCCCGGGCAGAGCCTGTCTCCGCGGACAATAGACAATGGTTGGTTTTTTTTTTTTTTTTTTTTTTTTGAACAATGATTTATTTTAGGGGGTGGGGATAAGGAGGAGGGAGAGAGGAAGGGAGGAAGCAGCAGTGTGTTTGTCATCGCTTTAGAAAAAAAAAAAATCCCTGTTCTATCATTGTTTCTGCATATCCATTATATTGAGGACAAAAGAATCCCGTTCTGGAACAACAAAGCCAAAGGAAATGTTTTCTGCGGCTGACATTTAATTGTGCGCACGAGGTGCTGCGTTATCACAGAGAGAGATGGTGGCGCGGAAGAGGGCACGGCGTTGCTTTGGCAGCCTGCGAGCTGTCTTGTGTGTGCCCCATTTTACACCGCCTCGTCCGTCTGCACTCACGTTGTGCACAAGTCTGCCTCTCTGCCGGCTTCCCCAGCCCGCCGAAAGCAAGCGTTCCTTGCGGATTATTTTCCGTGCCATCCCCAAGGTCTGGTCTTCCACAGCTAACCGGGGGATAATCGCATTTTGCTTCCCCACCTCCCTACATTCTGCATTAAAAGGATCCTAATTTTGAGAAGCTGTTAGGGACCTTGGAGGACGCTTACTCCAAGCCCACAGTGTTTCACAGATGAAAGAGGTAGGAACTCTTGTGTCCTAATCCCTGGGCCCTAGACCCTGCTGTGGATGGCCTGACGCCCAGCACTCCCTGGCTAGCTCACGGCCATGGCCTTTCCTGGCAGGGCATAGCTCCACACACGGGGAGGGTTGCCTTGTGTGAAGATGGACAGGAGACGGAGGCAGGAGCTTCCTGGCTGGCTGGGAATGGGGGTCACTCCACTTTCCACCCCATCTCAACTCTGCAGCCAAGGACACAGCCACGTGGATGTCCTCCTCACTCATTTGTCTCATTATCTTGCTAGGATGAGTTCACCTGAGAAAACTATTGCAATGATCCACAACTATCCCAAAAGCGTTCTTCCCGGGATGGAGGGCACGTGCTCCCCTCTGACCCCAGTTAACCTGGCCACGGGAGGCAGAAGAAGGAGTGAGTGTCTTCCATCTTTGGAAGCCATGCCCAGTGGTCTCTTGGCAAAGGTGGTTTGCCCTTGGGAATTGACTGATAGCATTCCTTCTAAGTCTCCCGAGAAATCCTTGGAGGAGAGGCAGACAGCTGATTGTGCGGTAGAACAGAAACGTTTTTCTCACGCCACCTTCCAAAGCATGCTACCAGAGACGGCACTGCACGCTACACTCTCTCCCTGTGTCACACGGAGACAGAATTTTCGAGTCTTAGAAGAGAAGCTCAGTAAATATCTTTGCACATCCCAAAGAAGTCAACCTGTCATAGCAGCCTGCTTGTTTTAAAAGTTGTTCAGTCTGTTGAAAGCAAATAGACCAATCTCCCAGTCTGCAGACAACTAGACAACAAGCAGAGGAGATTTCAAAACAAAAGGCCAGAACACTCCCAAACTCCCTTTAAACTGGCTCCTCAAAGCAAAGAGGAGAAGAAAACACACTTGGATTGTGAGCCGTGTAAAACCTGTCTGTTGGGTTTTGGCACTTTAAGAGCAGTTGTGCAGGGGGCCATGCGAAGTGTTCACAGGGAGCTTAGATCTCAAAATCTTGCAGTTTTCCTTTGTTTGGTCCTTTCTTCCCCTCCCAGGCTCTGATTCATCCTGTCTGCGAGAAGACCCACAGTTCAATGGCTCTCTAAGGTGACAAGCACACACAAACGCCTTCCCTGGAGGATTCTGTGAGATCAAAGGAAATAATGTATGTGTGAGGCTTTGGAAAGCCTAGGCTACTGCTCAGAGGTGAGCAATTATGCCCATGAATCGGAAAGTTTGAAAGTAGTGGAGGCATGAATTGGGGCCAGTGCTGTAACAGTTCTGTGATGTTGTGATTCGGCCCATTTTTCAGGTAGGAACTTAAAGCTGCCCAGCCAGGGGAAAGCTGACTGTGAATTTGAGACTATCTGAGTCTCATCTGCAAGGGTGCCCTCACATCCTGTTAGAATCTGGCAAAAGCTAGGATTCTGGTAACTCATGGCCTCCCCAATGTCCTTATTTGGTAGTGTGCAACTAAAAATGATCATTTTCAGATTTAGATTTTCTCAAACCGTGATGCAAGTAGCTATTTTTACTTTTGCTTCAGTCACCATTCTCTGTAGTAGAAAGTGTATTTAGAGTTGTAAAAACTGTTTCTCGGTTTGCAGCCTACGTTTAAATATGGAATACAGCAACTAAAGCGCTCTCTCGGTGAGATCCAGGAGTCACGATACTTAAATCCAGCACTTCCTTTGCTAACACTTAACCTGAAGTACTTCCCGAGAGTTTTCCTAGTGCCTGTGTGCACAGCGCCTCCCTTTAAGGACATGCCAAGTGATCTGAAGGTATTCTGTAACTAATTCTATTAGTCTGTAATAGAGAACGATGCGTCCATTGAGATGATACTCCACTCACAGAAACCGAAACCTAACCTGGTCCACTGGTTTCCATGCTACAGGCCTGTGGAGTGTGCGTCACCCTGTCCTTGGCTCCATAAGAAGACACGATAATGTCACCAAGTGTGATGGTGCAGATGCCACCAATGCCTGTGTCCTCTCCAAACCAAGCCTGCCATCAAGCTTCTGCAGTGGTCAGGACCCGAGTGTACCTCCTGCTTCCGCTCTGGCTGCTGGTGGAGGGGAGCTTTGGACCCACCCCTGCCTTAGCCCTGGGGATTTACATGGCCTGCAGCCCAGACCTGCTTCCCTGAGCTGGGCCTGACTTCCTGTGAGCAGACCTTCAAATGCCAGTGTTGATGATGTCCCTTCCAGGATAACCAGTGGCGTCTGGCCAGCTGCAGGAATGATTTCCAGTTGGTTTCAGTTAACGTCATGGTCTGGTCTCTGTTCCCTCACTCTGTGGTAAAACCAACTGTGGCTCTTTGGGGGCTAAATGTCACTCACTTACTGCAAGTCTGTGGTTATTCAAACAAAATTTTCATTTTTTTAAGAAGATTTTATTTATTTATTTGAAAGGCTGAGTTAGAGGGAGAAATGGAGAGAGAGAGAGAGAGAGAGAGAGAGAGAGAGAGAATCTTCCATCTACTGATTATTCCCCAGTTGGCTGCAATGACTGGGGCTGGGTCTTGCTGAAGTCAGGAGCCTAGAACTCCATCTGGGTCTCCCACATGAGTGGTAGGGCCTATGTACTTCCCAGGCATATTAGCAGGGGGCTGGATCAGAAGTGGAGCAGCTGGGACTCCAGCTAGAACTCATAGGGATGCCAGCATCCCAGGTGGTGACTTAACCTGCTGGGCCACAATGCCGGCCTGGAAGCTTGCATTTATGAGGCTTTGTGGTGGTTGGTGAAAGACCTTTGGCTTGGCCTCCTTGGCCCTCCTAAACTGTCCTAGATGCTCTTTCATGTTCCAGGTTTTGTGCTGAACCGGAAGACTCAGATCCAGAATCTGACACCAAACCCTGATGCAATGTGGAACCTACCGTCTGAGCAGGTGCGGGGAGACAGGACATAGCATTGCTCGCTAGGCCACTGGGTGTCTTCTCTCTGCCTAAAGCCACCTGCCCTCAGTCAGTGGCTTGGGTGGGGACTCTCCTCAGAGGGGGATTGGACACGTGGCTGCTTGCTCCCCTCCCCCACCCTCAAGCACTACCATCTTCTCTGTGCGCTCTGCCCCTATAAATTCTTGCGCTGCAGGAAATGCCCAGTGGAAATGCAAAATAATCATGTCATCTCTCACACATTTATGGTATTTTGGCAATGTTTCTAATAGCCACTAAGGGACAAGAGTTTATCTTTCCATCTTCCATCTCATAAATCTCTTCCTTTTTTTTTCATCGGGAGTGTAAATTGTGCTTAGTCCAATAACAAGGTTAAAATTATAGTGCTTTTCATCATTACGGAGCTGCTGTTGTCTGTGATGGGGACAATGGCTACCTCTGGAGCTTAGCAAATTAATTTTTTTCGCCTGTGCTGCATCAGTGTGTGTCTGCTGGAAGGTGAGGGAAAGGCTGTTTGCTGAGCTGTGCTTAGGCTTGGTTCTAGACGTCGGATTGTGAGTGTGCAGGTTTGCAGCAGAGGCGCCTGGCTCTGAGGAGAGCCCTATGCCTTTGTTCCTCCTCCGAAATTCTTTCTCAGACTCCAAGATGGGGGAGAGTCGTCTCAGATGCCTGGCAGCGCTGTGCAGTCCAGGCTGTGTGAATACAGGTGGGTCAGTGATTGAACCTTCCAGTCTCAGTCTCCTCTTTAGGAGATCGTAGACCCTCTGTAGTCCGTCGTGGGGATTGAAAGCGATAGGATGTGCAGAGAGCATCAACCGGCCGGGAGCCTGGCACTTGCCTAGTACTAGTAAGTACCAGCGGGCGTCGTGGTCACTGGCGTTTCTGTTTCCCTCCTTCCACGTGGCAGGCTGCTGTTCCCGCAGACCCAACAGCTGCCTGAGGAATCCATGTGCAGTGTTGTTTCCACACCTCTGACTCCTCATATCAGCCTCTGCCCCCTGGGCAAGGTCAAGGTCCTGGCATAACTGGTGATGAGCTTGCAGAAACTCCAGGTGGAGATGGGGGTCCTCTCACTCACTGCCCTGACACTCACCCTGCCTCGCCCACCCCACAGACAGGTCTGCTGCCCGTGCTGTTTGTTGGGGGTCTGTTCTCTACCCTCTGCCCAGCCCTGAGCTCCACCGGTCCTCCTCTGTGCCCACACAGCTCCTGAAAGCCCAGACGCAGTTGTGGAAATTGATTCCTACGTTTGAGCTGCCCTGAGGCATTTACTGATAAGTTGCTTTCCCCCAGCTTTTGCTCCTAACTAAGGTTTCATCTTGACTCTGTTTTCCAGAAGTCCATCCTCATCAACCCTGCTTGGTTCTCTTTGAGGCCAGCTTCTGTTTCCCACTGTCTAGGAGGAATCCCTATCCCCATCAGCCGCCACAGCTGAAGTCGAGGGTTATGTTAAGATATGCACTGCCTGCTCACTCTGAATAAGACACAATCCATAAAATCAGGCGGCCCTTAGCCCAGGCATTTCTCTTCTCTCTGGATTGGAAGGTCAGTTCCATGCCAACCTCTCATTTGACCTCATTATTCCAAGTTCTTTATTTCCAAACTTTATCAGAAATTCATTCATTGTACAAGCAGAGCCTCTTTAGAGGGTGTCTGAGTTGGAGCACAGCGCTCCCTAGCGCCTCGGGGTGCTTTCCCTTCTCTTTTCTCTTTGAATCAGCTCCAAGAATAGCTTGCATTTTCCTCTCTTAGGTCTATCATTTATTATCTGTTTGCCTATCATCTATCATATCTATCTATTATTTACCTACCTGTTTATCTATCGCCACCATCATCCATAGGTGGCTTACACATTTACATCTAACCAGGAACACTTTCAGTTGAGGGCAAATGTGCCACATTATGATTTACTACAATGGTCTTTGCCAGACCTTTGTCTCTTCCTCAGTGTGATTCTACCTCTCAAGTAAATAATAATAAAGAATATATTTTTAAATATTTATTTGGAAGACAGAGTTACGGGGCCGGGGGAGAGAAATGTCCTCCATCTGCTGGTTCACTCCCCAGTGGCCACAGTGGTGGCCGGGGCTGAGCCAATCTGAAGCCAGGAGCCAGGAGCTTCCTCTGGGTCTCCCCCGTGGATGCAGGACCATCTTCCACTGCTTTCCCTGGCACATTAGCAGGGAGCTGGATAGGAAGTGGCACAACTGGGACTTGAACCAGCACCCATATGGGATGTAGCACTGCAGGCGGCAGCTTAACATGCTACACCATAGCACTGGCCCCTAAAAAAGATGATTAATTCTAGGTCCGTTTTCCACAAAATTAAAAAACAGCTGATTAATGGTTTTTCTTATAATTGTATATCCTTACATGAGTATTTTTTCAACTTCATCTACATTAAGCTCTAAATTCAGTTGAACTTGACGTTTAACACGTATTTTTTGAACACCAATGTGTGAGGCATCCTAGTTATAAAGATGAATGAGTTAAATAATAAGGTAGATAGATCTCTATTCTTAGGAAGATCATAATGCTAGTAGAGGGTACTTCAAAAATTCATGGAAGAAATGGAATTAAAACATAATTTTAGACTGATGCAAAAACTTCTGAAATCCATGTGTTTTTTTATAATACATATTTTTATGAACTTTTGAAGACCCCCTCAAATACATAGATTTCAAAATTTGTCTTGAAATAAGCTTATCTTTTAATTCTGTTTTCCACAAACTTTTAAAAGTCTCTTTGAATAGAAGGAACATGCAAAGCTGTGTTAACAGGGTGATGACCTCTCCAGTGTTATCCAAAGTTTGTAGACTTTATGACTTTATATATGCCTGTGGCAGCTCAGCCAGAGCAGACACTTGGAATCTGTTGCAAATGACTCGAAGCAGGAGGTATAGTTAACATGTCCCTTTGCTCTGGCTCCTACCTTTGGGAATATGGTGCTAGTGTAAATAAAATGCCATCACCCCCACTCCTTCCAACAGCTTTCCAAAAGCCAAGTGCATTAGTCAGTCAGCTGGGTATTATTAACACAAGGGATGACTAGCGCTCTGTAAGGCATTTGGTGAGGACAGCGATCATTTCCCCATGCCTTGGTCTTTGCCATAATAATGCTACAGTTCTTCCCCAGTCTCTGGGTGCCCCCTGATTTCCCTGCCAGAACACTGAAGGCTGGGTGTCCTCTACATTCATGAAATACTACTTGGTAGGTACTCCATGTACACAGGCCAAATGATGTGATGGATATGAAAATGAATCAAACACAGGACCTAATCTTAAGAAATTAGAGTCTGGTGTTGATACATCATGTACTTAAATACGGTGTCATAAAGTCGACTACAGAGTCCTCTCCATCCAGGATTGGGATGAAGGGACTAGGGCAGTGGGAAGAATGGAAGGTGAGGTGGATTGTGCCTGGGGGAGGTGAGTTCAGGTTTGGATATGTCACTTGGACATGTTGAGGGATGAGCTGGTGGTGCTGGCCCATGGGTAGTTAGAAAATGTGTAATCATGAAGAGAGCGTTTGGCGCAGCAGTTAAGACACCATGTGGGGCACCCACGTTCCGCTTCAGAGTGCCTGATTCAAGCACACCTCCACTTCTGACTTGAGCCTCTTGCTACTGAACACCGTGGGAAGCTCAAGCAGTAGGTGACAACTCCAGTAGTCGTGGTCCCTGCCACCCGTGTGGGAGATCCAATCTCTTGTCTTCAGCCTCATCCAAACTGGCTGTGGCAGGCATTTTAGGAGTGGGCTAGTAGATGGAAGATCTCTGTTTGCTTCTCTGTGTCTGCATTTCAAATAAAAATCAATACTTTTTTTTTTCAATAAAAGAGAAAATGTATAACCAGTGCTTGGGAAGGCAAGAGGCTTGGTGACATGTGAAATCACATGGCTGGGTGCTATTGTCAAGAGTCTATCAGGCAGAAAAAGAAAGGCATCCAAACATAAGAGGTGACCCAGAAATACCAGATTTTCTTATTAAAGAGTAATTTAATCGCTGAGAGGTTGAGCTTGTAACATCTGAAAGATGAATGAAAATATTTTATTTCCTGATTCAATTAATAAAATCTATTTATTGTTTTCCTTTGCATAAAAATTGTTTTGTAGCTTTACCAACATCTCTTCTAGACTTCATGGCAGCCTAATGCCAGAGTACCTTTTTTTTTTTTTTTTTTTTAAAGTATTTACTTATTCGAAAGGCAGAGTTACAGAGAGACAGAGGCAGAGAAAGAGAGAGGTCTTCCATTCACTGGTTCACTCCCTCAAATAGCCACAATGGCTGGAGCTGGGCAGATCTGAAGCCAGGAGCCAGGAGTTTCTTCCAGGTCTCCCATGCAGTTGCAGGGGCCCAAGGACTTGGGCCTTCTTCTCCTGCTTTCCCAGGCCATAGTAGAGCGCTGGTTTGGAAGAGGAGCAGCCAGGACTCGAACCGGCACCCATATGGGATGCTGGCACTGCAGGAAGTGGCTTTATCCACTGCACCACTGCGTCAGCCCCCAGAGTACCTTTTAATGGGCACCAGTGTCTGTTGATGACCAAAGAAGACATCATGGATTCTGACTGTGACTTGCTTAAGATCAAATATATTCTTTGGGAGGCCAGATTTACCCTCAGGGTTTCCGGTAATCAAATATCGAAGACTCTCCTTCTTTGGCTTGTTGGATTAAAACTGTAAGCTCCAAGAATCTGCCCCATGGGTCTTGTATGCTGTGCTTTTGCTTCAGAGGTTGAGTGTTGAACCAGTGGCTACTTGGATAGGAGCAGAGGAAACAGGGGGACGGAGAGCCTTGAGAGAACGGTGTCCAGGTGTTGACTGGAAAATCCCCTCCGAGTGACTATTCAGGCGCATGCCAGTTGCAGTCAAGTGCATGGGCATCCTGTTGGGATACAGTGGTGTTTCTTTAGAATGTCGAATACAGCTGGCTGTCCTCCGTGGCAGAGGTCCAGAGCAGCAGATTTTCAAAGACTTTGTGTCTTTGGGTTGATTTCCTTGGCAATGATTTTTACCCCACCAAGGAAAATGGGACCTTGCCTCCTTCCATAACTTCATTCAGGGCATCAGTGTGACAGAGCCCACGACCAACTTGCACAGGAGCCCAACCTGAATTTGCTGATGCTGAGTTAAAGCCAGGGAAGGAGGAAGGGACTCTGCATTGCAGATGGGAGAGGTGGGCGGATGGCTTCTGTGACACCCGTTTGGCGGGCTGGCCTTTGTTTGTGATGACATGGGGACTAAAAGCAGGTTATGATCGCCAGACTCAGTGGTCTGACAGAGCAAACGGAAGCACTCCGAGAGGTGAGGAGAGGTGAGGAGAAGATTAGCAAGGCTCAAATGGGATAATTGGAAAAGCAGGGGGCAGGCAGTAAATTATGCCTCTTTCCCCGCGGCTTAGTTATCATATTGCAAGAGTGGGTGAAAGGGGTCGGCAACCCCTGGGTGCAAAGCAAGCTGAGACGGGGTCAAACAGGTGAGCAGACAGCTGAGCTCTGAGGCCACTTTGGGGGCCTGTGGTGTGGGCCGCTGACCTGGTGCTTAAGAAGAGAAACAGAGCGGAATAAGTAAACAGACTTCTCTCTGATTTTCTGGAGGTCTTTTTCATGTTGTCAGGGCTCCGAGCTGCCAGTAGGAAACACGTATAAAACATCACAAATGAAGAAGCAGGCAAAGGAAGGGCCAGGTCATGGTTAGTGTGGGTCCAGGACTACTTGCCCTGCCCCCTTGCCCGGGACCTTTTTCTGTGACCTTACCCAAGCTGTTGGTACAGCAGTTTCCTCGTGTGTGATAAGCAAACAATTATTGTACTTGTTCCTTCATGCCTATAAAGCTCTTGGAATGGTTCCTAGCACTTAGGAAAAGAAAAGGCTAGCTGATCAAAAATTTAGAGCTTGGTTATCAATGACCTTGAGGGAATTTTGGGAACTTGGATGGACTTCCGTTTTGGAGGGGTTGGGTGTTACAAGGATAAGGGGGTGCTATTGCCACTTAGGGGTTGGAGGACAAAAACAGCAAAAGCTTTATTTTGTGAGCCACATGAATTTGGGGTGCTCTTCTGGACATTACTTAAGGCAGAAGACCTGACTAATGTCATTGGAACTGAGTGTAGTTCAGTTTCTTATAAACATTTTATTTTAATTTTATTTATTTATTTATTTATTTATTGACAGGCAGAGTGGACAGTGAGAGAGAGAGACAGAGAGAAAGGTCTTCCTTTGCCGTTGGTTCACCCTCCAATGGCCGCCGCAGCCAGCGTGTTGCAGCCGGCGCCCTGCGCTGATTCGATGGCAGGAGCCAGGTACTTATCCTGGTCTCCCATGGGGTGCAGGGCCCAAGCACTTGGGCCATCCTCCACTGCACTCCCTGGCCACAGCAGAGAGCTGTATAAACATTTTATTTATGCATTTGTTTTGGAGATAGTAAAGATTGAGAGAGAGAGCATGCTCTCATCCACTGATATATTCAACTGCCTGTAACAGCCAGGGCTGGGCTAGATTAAAGCCGGGAACAGGAAACGCAGCCTGGTCTCCCATGTGGGTGACGGGAACCTAAGTACTTGAGCTATCACTGCTGCTTCACAGGGTGAGCATTGGCAGGAAACGGGAATCAGGAGCCGGAGCCATAGATAGAACCCAGGTACTCTGGGCGGGGAGGGATGCCGGTGTCTTAACCAGTAGGGCGAACACCCACCCCCAGTTTCTGAAGTTTCCATGAGGTCTTTGTGCATTGTTTTAATATACACTGAATTTTGTAGGCCCGTGTAAATCAAGGAGGTTACACTCTATTTCATTCAAAGTGTTGTCAGGAACTGTTCATCATTTGGGAAAATCGCCTCCCCAGTGGCAAAAGATTCACCTGTGTGGGCTGCATTTGTAACTCTGGGGTTTGCAGGGCCCTTCCCCGTGTGCAAAGCCTCTCAGTTTGATGCCGACTTTTATTGTAGTCTTGCCTGGACATTTACATATTGAAATGATATTATTTTATTATAAACAGTATTGTGTCTCTCTTTTATATCTGTTTGAGCATGCCCTTGATTTCTTTCTTGAAATACAAGGATAAGCTATGCTTATTAATTTTAGGATATTAAAGGACATTATAAAACACTTGGTATAAAAAGGAGGTGTTAACTCGGATAGGCTTAAAAATCATGTTTTCGTTTTCTTTGTTGTGATCATAACAGCTGTAGTTCCCAGAAATGGGTCTCCGAGTCAAGGAAACTGAAACCCGAAGAGAGGGTATTTCACTTGGTCTAAGTCTGCCTCTGGGGGTTGGTGTTGTGGTGTAGTGGGTAAAGTCGCCACTTGTGCCACTGACATCCCTTATCAGTGCAAGTTCATGTTCTGGCTGCTCCACTTCCTGTCTAGCTCCCAGCTCCCTGCTAATGGCCTGAACAGCAGTGGAAGGTGGCCCAAGTGTTTGGACCCCTGCTACCCATGTGGGAGACTGGATGAAGCTCCCAGCTCCTGGCTTCAGTGTGGCCCAGCACTGGCCACTGGCCAGGGAATGAACCAGCAGATGGAAGATTTCTGTCTCCCTCTGTCTCTCTCTGTAACTCTGACTTTCAAATAAATAAATAAATCTCTTTTTTTGTTTGTTTTATTTGTAAAGCAGAGTTACAGAGAGGAAGAGAGAGAGACAGAGACAGAGAGACAGACAGAGATCTTTCATTCACTTGTTCACTCCCCAGATGGCTGCAATGACCAGAGCTGAGCCAATCCAAAGCCAGGAGCCAGGAGCTTCTTCCAGGTCTCCCACACAGGTGCAGGGGCCCAAGGACTTGGGCCATCTTCTACTGCTTTCCCAGGCAATAGCAGAGAGCTGGACCGGAAGTGGGGCAGCCAGGACTTAAACCAGCGCCCATATGGGATGCCAGCACAGCAGATGGCGACTTTACCTGCTACACCACAGTGCTGGCCCCAATAACTAAATCTTTAAGAAAAATATATCTGCATCTGTTGTCTTGTAGCTAGGAGTGTAAATGCTTATTTGTCAGAGCACCATGGTCTGTGGCCTGCACCTGCCCCCCAGGGTTGTGAAGTCCAGTGTATAATGAAGATGCAGCCATTGGTCAAGTGGAATACTTAGCTTCAAGAGGAAAGATTCTTATGCACATGTAAACTCTTCTCTCTCTTCCCCAAGGCCTTGATCACTCTAGAAAAGCCTCTTTTTCAAGGCTTTTTGTAAAAATTGAGTCAGCCAGGCAGGTACCACCAGAGCTCTCCTCCTACCCCTCTGCTGCCTGTGGCTGTGGCGTCCCTGCTTTGTCCAAGGCCATCTCCCCAGCCCACCTGGTCTCAAGGCACCCACTCCCTGCCAGGTAGACCTAGAACACTTACCTCTGAAGTTCTGTCTCTGAGTCGATTGCAGGTCCCTTTGGGCAAAGAGAGAAAGAGCAGGTGGAGAAAATCCGTGTAGTGGGGAACATGTGAGAGCATGATGGTGTTGTCAGGAAGACAGCAAGTGGAGTGAGTCCCTCAGCTCCTGCTGCTGTAAGGGAGATGCCAGAGATGGGGGATGGGTTCTGGTGCACTGAGTGCCCGGGATCGAGTCCCACCTTTGCTTCTCACCCAGCTTCCTGTTGAGGTACCCTCTGCAAGGCAGCAGATGATGTCTCAGCGGCTTAGGTCCCTGCCACCAACATGGGAGACCCAGATGGAGCTGCCTGTGGCAGGCATTTGGGGATGGAAGATCTCTCTCTTTCACTCTTTCAAATAAATATAAATAAATGAATACATTTGAAAAATACCCGAGATTCAATGGCTCATAAACCACAACTGATTCCTTGTGGCTCTAGAGGCTCAATGTACAAGGCAGTGGGGTTCTGCTGAGGTCCCCTTTCTGGTGCGTGAACAGATGCTGCCTCTTTGTTACAGCAGAGAAGGCAAGAGAGCTCTGTGGGGGTCTCTCTTCATAAGGACACGGATCCCATTTATGAGGGCTGTACCCTCATAGCCCGCTATCCACCAAAGACCCTAGCTCCTAATACCATCATAGGAGGCCTTAGAATTCTAAAATGTGAATTGGGGAGTGGTAGGGGGGAATAAACATGTGTCCCTAACACACGCGTGGGTCCTGAGTTCAGCTTTGTTCCACTGATGTATTAGAATATGTTTATGATGAGGGTGCTAGACTTTGGCAAAAATCTAGATAAAATAGAGCCAAACCTTTATTTTGCTGAAATCCTTATTTGGTTAAGTAGAGAGCTGAATTTTTCCAGGTGTCATTTGTTATTAAGTTTTATGCAGAAATGTTTTGCTGCCCCAAGTTTTTCTGTGTCCAGGAAAGCAAAAACAGGAAGGAAAGGAGAGAGGTAGAGAGAGAAAAGAGAAGAAATCTTGGAGAAAAACTATTAATTAGGACTGAAGAGATTGCAAAAGTCTCTGTCTGTCTGGGGCTGGTTGTATTTCCTTCCTTCCTTCCTTCCTTCCTTCCTTCCTTCCTTCCTTCCTTCCTTCCTTCCTTCCTTCTTTCCTTTCTTTCTTCTCTTCTCTTCTCTTCTCTTCTCTTCTCTTCTCTTCTCTTCTCTTCTCTTCTCTTCTCTTCTCTTCTCTTCTCTTCTCTTCTCTTCTCTCTCCCTTTCTCCCTTTCTCCCTTTCTCCCTTTCTCCCTTTCTCCCTTTCTCCCTTTCTCTTTCTTTCTTTCTTTCTTTCTTTCTTTCTTTCTTTCTTTCTTTCTTTCATTCTTTCTTTCTTTCTTTCTTTCTTTCTTTCTTTCTTTCTTTCTTTCTTTCTAATTTATAACACAGAGAGCACTAACACTCCATACGCTGGCTCACTCCCCAAATGCTTGCAATGACCCTCTCCCTTGGACTGAAGCTGCAAGTCAGAAACTCAGTCCAGGTCTCCCAAATGGGTGGCAGGGAGCCAGCTGCGGGAGCTGTAACCTGCTGCCTCCCAAGGGCCGCATTAACAGGGAGCAAGAGTCGGGCATCAAGGCTAGGAACTGAATCCAGACACTCCAATGTAGAATGTGGGTATCTTAACTGCTAGGCCAAACTCATGCCCTAACATAGCTTTCATTTCTACTCTCATGCAAGGAGATGAAGTCTAAACTGCCTTCCTGCATTGAATGGAGCCCTACATGAGAACAAAATAATACCTTCTTCTGGAGGAGAGAGAAGGCAAGAATGTCTCCATGGTGGCAAACAAGATTCTTTGATTCTAAATATAGGCCATACCCACTGGAGCTCCAGGTCAGCTTATAAAAATGGCTCTGTGACCAAGTGAAACTGGAAAAGACTCTGGAGAGGCAGGGGGTGGCCCAGTGAGCTGGAAGGTGCCAGGAGATAAGTAAGCAGGGAGAGAAATCCCTGGCGGGCGGCTGGAGATTTGGCCAGGGCAGGGTGCTGTGACAAGGGCTCTCACTGGACAAGTTCGCATCGCTGTTGTCAGAATGGTCACCAGTGGCTGAGGCCTTTGTGCAGCTGACAATGACCTTGGGCTGGAGGATCTCTGTGCATAGGATCCTGGAGAGGCCACAGAGATCAGAATGACAACAGCTTCATGGGGTCCCTGGCTGTGCACACCCCAGCTCTGTTTTCTTCAAATCTGTTTTTTTTTTCCCTAAGATTTAGTAACTTCTTTGAAAGGAAGAGTTACAGAGAGAAGGGGGGAGAGAGAGAGAGAGAGAGAGAGAGAGAGAGAGACACCAAGATCATCCATCTATTGATTCAATCCTCAAATAACCGCAACAGCCAGGGCTGGGCCAAAGCCAGGAGCCAGGGGCTTCTTCCAGGTGTCCTATGTGGATGCAGGGGCCCAAGCAATAGAGCCATCCTCAGGTGCTTTCCCAGACACATTAGCAAGGAGTTGGACTGGAAGTGGAGCAGCTGGGACTTGAACCGGCATCCTAACAGGATGCCAATGTCACAGGCAGTGGCTTAATCCATTACCCCACGACGCCAACCCCCAAATCTGTTCCTTGCCTTCTCTCTGCCCTGTTCTGAATCAAAGGGGTCTGACCTGTGCATTGACTTGCCAAGACCAGAAAAGCATCATGGGAGACACTGATGAAAGGCTGGGGTGATGGGTTAGGGAGGAAGAAACAGTCACGGCTTCCCCTCCCCGCCCCAGCTGCGTCACATCTCCCACCCTCTTGGTTGGCAGGCAGGTCCACTGTGGCTCTAGCCTCCCCGTGATGGCATTGTGCCTTGTCCTTGAGCTTTGCAAATCCCCTCCTCTATTTGCCCTGTCCTGCCCAAGTGCCAGCTTCCTGCCTTCTCAGTGTCTGTATTCCTCACTGCCCCCAGCTCCTCCATCTCTGGTGTCATTTGTCCCCCATTCAAAGTCCTTGTGTGTCAGCTTCTCTGGTTTCTGTTTCCTGACTAACACACTGGCCTCCGGAGCTGCTCAGCTCTGGGGCTGGGGCAGGGAGCGCTGCTAAGTTGGCCCTGGGGGATCGCTTCTCGGCCTTTTGGCTAAGATCAAGTGTGAAGTTGGCCCTGGGAGAGGTTATAGGTAAGGCTTGTTGGAAACAAGAGGCCTTGGAGCAGCTGAGTGTGTGGTTTGTTTGAGCTGTAGCCTGAAGGGAGAGACTCTCAGGGCAGAATTGACTGCGGAGGGGCAAGGTAAAGGATTCACTAAAATAGAGGCCCCAAGGACACCAGGGAGAGGAGAACCTTCTGTCACCTGATGTTAGCAGTGACCAAAGGGCTCTGGTGGAGGCCCGTGAGCCCCTGAATGACCATTGGCATTCCTACTGCCAATTTACTGTCTATACCTGTGTCTGCCTTCAAATAGAACACAGAATGATGTCATGAGCGCCTCCAATTTAATATTCCTTTAGTATTTCCACCACATCAAATTCCCACTAGGACACATGAATCATTATGATCTTTTTCCCCCCTTACCCCTACCAAGCCACTTGGACCTCTGCTAAGAAATGATGATAGGGGCCGGTGCTGAGGCGTAGCAGGTGAAACCGGCATCCCATATGGGTGCCAGTTCAAGCCCAGGCTGTTCCATTTCCACTCCAGCTCTCTGCTATGGCCTGGGAAAGCAGTAGAAGATGGCCCAAGTCCTTGGGTCCCTGATCCCGTGTGGGAGTCTGGGAAGAAGCTCCTGGCTCTTGGCTTTGGATTGGCACAGCTCTGGTCATTGCGACCATCTGGGAAGTGAACCAGCAGATGGAAGACCTCCCTTTGTCTCTGTCTGCCTCTGTTTCTCTGTAACTCTGCCTATCAAATAAATAAATAAATCTTTAAAAAGAAATGATGATAGAAGTGATGGAAACAAAGCTTTAACATTATAATGACATTTTAAAAAAATGAAAGCTTTCCGAGAGCTTCTTGGTTCTCCTGGAAGAGCGTGGAATGCGTGATTTTGTGACTTCACTTTCCCTTTTGGAGACTCACTCACAACATAGCCCACAGTAATCGCGGCTGCTGAGCTGAGGTCATCATTTAGCCCCTGCTGACGTTGTGGAGTCAGGTAAGGAGCACAGAATCGAGAGGGAGCACAGCACTGGAGACAGGAGGGAAGGTACCTATCCGAGGGCCGGGGCTTCTCTCAGAGGCGACAGGGAACCCTGTTGGAAGCTGGCTGTGCAGGCCCCTCTTGCCGGGCTGTAGGTAGGGCAGGAAGCACACCTGTATCACACACGCTGTAGATTGCAAAGGGAGAGAGAAATCCATCTGGGCCGTGTCCTTGGGGGATGTGATTTTTCATGCCGTGTAATGAACCTGCAGTATGGAAGGGCATTTCATTGTGGTTTCACTGCACAAGGCAATTGTGGCAGGTATATGGACACTTATTCCAACTTGCAGCCGCGAGATGAAGACATCGGTGGAGGAGCTGCCTGGCTGGCAATGATATATTGGGGAAAAGGATTCAACATCCGAAGTTCAGAACAGAATAACAGAGTGAGATGATAAAGTCCCAGGGTCGTTTGCTCCCTGTGTCTACTCCCTTCACTAGAAGCAGGGCTGCAACCAAACACGGTGTGATAGTTTAGGAACGGGCTAACAAATTCTTTGATCCTCCTCTCATTGAAGTGGGGAATCCCAGTCTCCCAGCTATGAGTCTGGGGATCGGGAGGGAGAAGCTTGTGATCCTTTCAACTGATACAGCGGAGGCAGAAGTAGCAAAACAGACTGCTGCGGCTGCATCACAGCCACGTGGCCTTCCTGTTGCTAACAAGAACGTTCGTTTCCTTCCTTCCTTCCTTCCTTCCTTCCTTCCTTCCTTCCTTCCTTCCTTCCTTCCTTCCTTCCTTTTTTGACACGCAGAGTTAGAGAGAGAGAGAGAGAGAAAGGTCTTCCTTCTGTTGGTTCACCCCCCAAATGGCTGCTACGGCCTGCGCTGCGCCCATCCGAAGCCAGGAGCCAGGTGCTTCCTCCTGGTCTTCCATGCGGGTGTAGGGCCCAAGCACTTGGGCCACCCTCCACTGCCTTCCCAGGCCAGAGCAAAGAGCTGGACTGGAAGAGGAGCAACCAGGACAGAACCGGTGCCCTGACCGGGACTAGAACCCAGGGTGCCGGCTCCGCTGGCGGAGGATTAGCCTAGTGAACCGCGGTGCCGGCCAACAAGAACATTCTTTCACAGAGCCCAGGCTGCCATTCCAGACGCTGAGTCCCCTGAAGCCACTGTCCTGGAGAGGCGACATGGAGGAGCCTCAGTGGGCAGTCCCAGCAGCCTGCAAGGTACTGACGGGAAGGGATCAGCCCTTCTGCCAGCTGAGCCTCTGCGGTGGCTTCCATCCACGTCCTGGGGAACGGATCAGCAAGCCGAGCCCCGCCGAATCCAAGACCCATAAAGTCACGAAATGTATTTAGGAAGGTGGTTGTTTCCTGAGCCTCTAAGCTTGTGTGTGGGGGTGATGTGTTATGCAGCAATGACTGATGAGAACGTATTCCTAACTAGACCAGTTCCTCATCTGGTCACACAGGTGCCTTAACGAGTGGTGCTCACCCCTCAGTGTTGCTCACATGTCCATCAGCCATCCGCTTCTTTTATTGAGTGCCTATTGCAGTGATGCAGGGGATATGAGGTGTAACGTCCTGTCTCTGACCTAAAAGATCTGATAAAATGATAATTATGGGATAGTATGCATTGAATGATTGTGATGACTTAGGCCAAGGAGCCTCAAAGTCACGGAAGCGGTAACATCAGCCTCCCCTTGGAAATCGTTAGAAATGCAAATCCCTGGACCCTATCCCAGAGCTGCTGAAGTAGAAGCTCTGGGAAGAGGCCCAGCGGTGTGTGTGAACAAGCCCTCCAGGTGATTCTGAGGCTCAGCGTGGTCCAAGAACCACCCCTCGTAGTAACACTTCACCTCGCCCAACCTCGGAATCCTCACTGTAACCCAGGGTTTCCCAGTCCTGACATTTGGAGCAAGGTCATTCTTTGTTGCAGGGCTCCTGCCCTACGCGTCATGGGGTGTTTAGCAGCATCCCTGGCTTCTGCCCACTAGGTGCCAGCAGCACCTGCTTCCCCAGTTGCTACAACCAAAAATATCACCAGTCGTTGTCAAGTGTCTCTGGAGGGTCTAAAATTATCCTCAGTTGAGCATGCTTCCTGGCTCCAGCTCCTGACTCCAGCTTCCTATTGATACAGACCCTGGGAAGGCAGCAGTGAGGGCTCAAGTGATTGGGTTCCTAGCACCCAGATGGCAGCCCTGCTTTCTGTTAACAATTCCTGGTTCAGTCTGGTCCGGACGCAGCCACTGCGGGCATTTGGGGAGCTCCTTTTCTTCTTCTTTCCTCCCTCCCTCCCTTCCTCCCTTCCTCTTTCTTTCTTTTTCTCTTTCTTTCTTCTTCTCTTTCTTCCTTTCTTTTCTTTTCTTTTCTTTTCTTTCTTTCTTTCTTTTTTTTTTTTTTTTCCGGTTTTCAAGGTTTTATTTAAACACAAATAAAATGCACACCCGAGCCGCCTACTCATTTTCTTCACTGCGCAGCCTGGCGTTGGGGTTGGTGACCCTGATGGCCAGCTGGGCCGCTCTCTCCACAATGGCTTTGCGGTTCTTGGAGGAGACGTTGTGAGCAATCTCTGCACAGTAGGATTTGTTGCACATCAGCAGCACCTCCAGCTCCTTGACGTTGTGGACCAGGAACTTCCGGAAGCCGCTGGGCAGCATGTGCTTGGTCTTCTTGTTGCTCCCGTAGCCAATGTTGGGCATCAAGATCTGGCCCTTGAATCTTCTCCGCACCCTGTTGTCAATGCCTCTGGGTTTCCGCCAGTTACGCTTAATCTTGACATAGCGGTCCGACTGGTGGAGGATGAACTTCTTGGTCCTCTTTTTGACGATCTTGGGCTTCACCAGGGGTCTGAGGGCGGCTATGGTGCCGAGGAGAGGGCAGCCCTTCTTTTCTTTCAAATAAAGAAAAGAAATTAAAAGGAGACACATTTATTTTGATGCAAAAAATTTTGAAATCCATGAACAATTTTTTCATAGAATACAATTTCCATTAACTTTTTGAAGACTCTGGTATATATGATTTAAACAAATTTTTTGCATGAAAATAATCATCTTTTAGTTCCATTTTCTATGAATGTTTTGAGGTTTCTTTGTATAGATGGATATAATTTCCTTGTTTATCAGACAGCAAGGCTAAAATTCAAAGAGTAACCTGCCACAAACCATAGTCTCACCAAGGGGAAGACCCAGGATTAAACCTTGGCCTGCTTGGGCCTCAAACCATGCCCTAACCAATGTGCTGTGCTGCTGTCCATCTAATTTAAGTGTACACGTGGACATCTCTAACTATATAAAAAGAGAATTGACAGTACAAAGAGAATGTTGAATTCATTTCTATGTAAAATGATTACAGTAAGTAATATAAGGGAGAAAAGATCATTTGTCTTGATCAAAGAAGGCTTGGTGGAAAAAGTGTTAGCAGCCAGCTGATGCCCCCCACCCCGTCCCGCTCAGAGATGACAGTGGCTTCCCTTGTAAGCTGGGTGGGTCTTGAGTGTTAGACAGGAGCCCCTGGCAAAACTGAGGAGAAAGAGATTCTGAAAAGCTGAGAGGTGATGTGACCACAAGCCTCCCAGGCAGCAATGTGCAGGGTCTGGTGCAACCACCTACTGCAAACTGGGGGCCTTATTTCCTTAAAAGTAGATTTGAGGGGGCCGGCACTGAGGCTCACTAGGCTAATCCTCCACCTGCGGCGCTGGCACCCCGGGTTCTAGTCCCGGTCGGGGCACTGGATTCTGTCCCGGTTGCCCCTCTTCCAGTCCAGCTCTCTGCTGTGACCCAGGAGGGCAGTGGAGGATGGCCCAAGTCCTTGGGCCCTGCACCCACATGGGAGACCAGGATAAGCACCTGGCTCCTGGCTTTGGATCGGCGCTGTGCTGTCCGTAGCAGCCATTTGTGGGGGTGAACCAACGGAAGGAAGACCTTTCTCTCTGTCTCTCTCTCTCACTGTCTAACTCTGCCTGTCAAAAAAAAAAAAAAAAGTAGATTTGAGGGAGAGAAGACAAGGAAGAGACAGCTGGATGCCACCAACTCTACTAGAACCAGCACACAGATGCACCATCCGGTGGTACAATGGACTGAACAGCTAAAAAGCCCAAAACAAATCAAAGCAAAACACCTCCATTGGGAAGAAGAGCCATAATCTAAACGCCTGGGTTAGATGGAATTTAGAGTCAGAATCAAGTTGGAAATGTGGAAATGTCCAATTTGACATTGTGTGAGATGAATTGGGCTGAGAATCTGTGACCAGCAGGCTGCACACCAAGAAGGGGCTTTCCACCTGGACTGAACAGAGCATCCAAGGTGTAAGCAAGTGAAGTTGACTGCCATCCATTTGTTTAGCTGTTTCTGAGGGTTCACGCCGTGCCAAGCTCTGTGCTAAGTGATTGGGGGTCATAAACTGTGAGTCATGTTGATGAAACGGGATCTTTGCCAGGGAGGGGCTAAGACAGTGTTGAGCACATGGTCTCTGCAAAGTGGAGGTTTCTGTGCAGCCCAGCTGTGGGAGGGTGGGGTGAATGGGCACCTGCCTATGTGGTGAAGTCCCAGGAGGCAGCACCCAGTCAACCCTCCTATGGCTTTGCCTGCAAATTTCTGACTTCTCTGGGGGGAGTCACATCTGACATCACTGTTTGCACCCTTTGGGGCAGCCCACATCTCCGGAGAGTTTAACTGGCCCTAAACCCCTGGACATGCTGGTTCCCTCGGTGATAAAGGGGCACACCGTAACTCCTCAATGTCTCCGTCAGTGAGCATTTAAACATCCAGGCTTGGCAAGAGTTTAGCTAGAATGCAAGCCCTAGGCGGGCAGAGGTATTTGTCTGCGTTGCTCATTGCTGCACCTGCAAATGCTTGTCCCTGGGAGGCACTTATAGATCCTGCTGAGTGGAGGCATCGGGATACAGACTCAGAGCAAGCAGGGGAGAGAGAGAAATCAAGTCAAGGAGATGAACCAGGAGGAAAGGTGGTGTTTTTAATAAGGGAAGTGGTGTTAAGTGCAAGCTTAGCTTTTACCAAAGATCTGCTCTAATTGGGGCTGGGGAGAGAGAGAGGCTCTGGCTCTCCGTTCTGCTGATCTACAACAATAAGTTGACTGGCACCTCTTAAACTATTGTTCTAAGAAATGCTGTGCCTACGAGAAAAATAGCCATCCACTGCGCTTCGAATTCCGTGAAGACTCCTTTCTCTTGCTGTTTCTGACCGTCAGCCCGTGCCGTGTTCAGGGAGCGCAGACACCCCACACTTCAGAGCTGCTGGCCCTCCTGGATGTGCATTTGCTGGTTCAGTGTGGACTCAGGCCCAGCAGCAGCCCGGGAGCGCCTGCTCTCTCCTGACTGCCTTCCCCTGCAGAGGGAACGCTGGCTTGCTCGTGCAGTGAGAAACCGGCCTTGGGAAAAAATGGAGAAAAATAGGACACCTTGCCCAGTCAAGCAGACCCCTAATCAGACATCTGGATGGAGGGCTTGTGTAATCAGATTTTTTATAAAAAGATTTTCAGAAGGAAATGATGTTTTTACTCAATATCTAGTGGGAATTTGCCTTTCAACACTCCCCACCCCCACCCCCACCCCCACCCCCACCCCTACCCCGGGAATTTAAGTTCCCAGTTCTAGTTTCTGTAAAATTTGTTGAGAAAATGTACTTATTTGAAAGTCAGAGAAACACAGGAACACACACACACACACACACACACACACAGAGCTCCCCTCCACTGGTTCACTCCACAAAGGCCCTCAGAGCTGCTGGATGGAGTTGAAGCCAGGAGCCGGGAGCTCATGCCCGGTCTCCCAGGTGAGTGGCAGGAGCCCAGTTACTTGAGCCATCACCACTGCCTCCGCTGGTGTGCATTGGAAGGAATCTAGAGACAGGAGCTGGAGCCAGGCGCAGGACCCAGGCCCTCAGATGTGAGGTGCACGTCTCAGCCACTGTCTTCACCGGTGGGCCAAACACCCGCCCCTTTGTTCTGGTTTTCAGTCGACTTCACTTCTCTGTTTACACATCTTTGGAAAGATACATTTTTTTTATACGCATTTTCTTTTCTTTTCCTTTCTCATCATTTCTGTAGTTGGCCTAGTTCTTTGGTTTTGGGTCAGCAATGTGCAGGTCTCAACAGGTAGGCAGGAAGGCAGCTGGTCTCTTCAAAGCAGATCACAAAATGTCTGTCAAATGAACATGTCTGCCCACAGCTTCCCGCTCTGGTGGGGCTCAGCGCCGAGCTCGGATTTACTCCAGTTTAAAAAAAAAGCTCCCCTAATTTCACTGTCAAGATTTTGAGAAGCATTCTCATGGTTTTAAAGAGATTATTGCATAATTTGTTCATGTTTAAAGAATTATATTGTTAAATAAATTTAGCTCTCCAGATTCTAAATGACAAAAACAAGTGAAGTTACATCATTTGAATTATGAAGTGATAATGTCTTCCAATTCTGCCCCAATCAAAAGTGTAACAGTTTAAAGCTTATAATAATCATGTTCAAACATATTCAGATTATAATTACTTTTCTTCTGATAATGATAGCCCGTCTGATTGGATGATTACCTATTTGACTTTGATAAGTCTCAGAGGTCAAAAAAGGGATAATTGCAGACATCTGTTTTCTATGAAAAATATAATCTCAGAAAATAGTGTTTAAAGTGACATCTGCAAATATGTGTTTTAGAAAGAAACTCATTGCACATTTAAAATCACAGAGAAAGAAGCAACTCCTAAGCTACTATGTATCACACTGTCTTTGCAAATAGATGAGCAAGTTTAACTTACTAGTATTCATGTATGCATAAGTAATTACAAGCAGGCATGATTATATTTTTGTACAGGTAGAATTAGAACTGGAATTTGAAAGACTCTATGATATGGAATGATACTGAGGCCGTTTGCTTTATGCTTATTTGTTTTAATTCAGTCTAGACACACATAGGTACAGCCGGTTTCCTGTTGTTTTTTATTTTGAAATTGTAGCGGGAAGATCATGTCTCCTGGATTTCTCCTTGTAGGTGACCTTGTCCAATTACAAGATGGCTCATTCTGGAAGCAAAATGTTCATTCATGGCTGCCATGATTCCCTCTGCAGAAGAGATGCCAATTTCTTTCTCTGCAGGTGCATCGGCTTCCCAGCCCTCATAGGGAGATGCCAAGAGCGTCTCCCTCCCTGCAGCCAGCAGCTGCATTCTGCAGCACAGGGGGAGAATGGTCTTGAATATTCCCTTCCACACGCGGTAAAATAGCCTGCTTTTGATTCATTAACTCAGATTCTTCTGTAATTCATGTAATACCTGGGTTATTGCTTTTGCTAGATTAAGCTTTCCACAATATAACTTTCACAATGGTACTCCCCTTCTCAACAGCATTCAGGGGCTCTTCAGTGTCTAAGGAAGGAACTTCTCAGCAATGCATGAACCTCCATAATCTGACTCTCTCTCTCTTTCTTTCTTTCTTTCTTTCTTTCTTATTTGACAGAGTTAGTGAGAGAGAGACAGAGAGAAAGGTCTTCCTTCCATTGGTTCACCCCTGCAAATGGCCACTACGGCCGGCACGCTATGCCGATCCAGAGCCAGGAGCCAGGTGCTTCCTCCTGGTCTCCCATGCGGGTGCAGGGCCCAAGCACTTGGGCCATCCTCCACTGCCCTCCCAGGCCACAGCAGAGAGCTGGACTGGAAGAGGAGCAACCGGGACTAGAACCTGGTGCCTATATGGGATGCCAGTGCCGCAGGCAGAGGATTAACCAAGTGAGCCATGGCACCGGCCCTAACTTTAACTTATTTTTCTCATTCTTCTATATAAAATGCTAAATCCATCTATGCCAAAAGGTACTCATCTTTCTTGCCTCTATACCAGATCTTTGGTGATTCCACTATACTTAACTAGAATTTTCTCTTTACCAGCTCTGTGTATTAATCTTTTGTTGTTGGTTGGTTAGATTTTGTACTTTAGGTGTGCAGAACTAAATAAAACGTACTCTTCTGTCCAAAACATACTAGGATAATTGGCCCATGCAAGAAATTCTTTTATAATTATTAATACTTATTAAAAATTTTACCTGTCTTTCTTGACTCCTGTCATTTCAATAAGGTCTTTCCCTATATACGTAGGAATGATGTTCCTGCTGAAAGAACTTTTATTTTATTGATTTGACAGGGAGAGAGAGAGAGAGAGAGAAATGGAGAAAGAGCTCCCACCTGCTGTTTCATTCCCCAATGCCTGCAATGGCCAAGGTTTGGCCAGGGCAAAGCCAGGATCCAGGAACTCAAACCAGGTCTCCCATGTGGGTGACAGGAACCCAGTTACTTGAGTCATCCCAGGATCTGCATTAGCAGAAAGTTACAGTCAGGAGCCAGAGCTGGAACTGAACCCAAGTACTCTGATGAGGTTCGTGGGCATCTTAGCCACTAAGCCCCTCAGAGGACTATTTCTGTCCTTGAACTATTATACTATTTATCACCTAAGATCTAGACTACCACCTGATGAAACACAGCACGTGCAGCCTGGTACCATTATTGTATCTGGTTAACTGTGTGCTCCTACGTTGGGACTGCCTGGCATTTTTGTCGCTCCCCCTCTTCGTGGAGGAACGACACAGGACCCTGCGCTGTTCTTTCGTCTGCTCGGCCCTCCCCGGGTTTGCTGCTGGTTCTTCCCGGGTTGGCTACTATCCCTTCCACCTCCGTGGAAGGGCAGTTCCCCCTGGCCGCATTCCCCACTTCCGCAGGGGAGCGGCACACCGCCGGCCGGGTCTCTCGGGGGCTGCACGGGTGTTCCTTCAGCTAGATGTTCCCCATAGATGTTCCCCGGTGCATGCCGTCTCTCTCCTCCTTTATAGTCCTCCTCCGCCAATCCCAACTCGGCTGCCCACACGCCGAGTACGCTGCTCTCCAATCAGGAGCAAGTCCTACAGTTAATTGGTTGAACTGGAGGCAGCTGTGCGGAAGCTATTTACTTCTCTCCCAACGCCATATTGTGGGAGAGCAGATGCATAGAATAAGTCTTAATTCGAGTAACTTAGTCTAGTCCGGATTGCTCCCCACAGATCCCCCTTTCTTTTTATTTTTTAGCGTTGATACGCGCCTGTCTTCGGTGTCCCGCGGCACACACTCTGCTCTACTTGCTAGAGTTGCCACAGGCTCTTACAAGTCCTATCAGGCAAACCGAATCCGGGTCCTCTCTTCGCCATGTTGTGAGGAGGTTTTTAGGCGCTGATGCGTGCCTGTGTTCGGTGCCCTGCAGCGCATGCTCTGCTCTGCCTGCAGGGGCTTACAAAACCTATCAGGCAAACCGAATCCAAGCCTTCTCATTGCCTTATTGTGGGGGAGACTTATTAGTGTTGGTTCGTGCCTATCTTCGGTGACCTGCAGCTCATACTCTGGTCGAGCTTTGCTGGCGCTTACCGCCTTAAATCAGGCAGACCGAATCCAAGCCTTCTAATTGGCATGTTGAGGGGAGGCCTTATTTTTCTCTATTTCTCTATCTCCGGGCATTCCTACCTCTCCCATTTTACTTCTATCTTCCAGCATTCCTATTTCTCTCACTTTTACTTCTAAACTTCTGTTTCTCTTATCCCTGCGGCTTCCCGGCGGCGCTTGCCCCGAGGCTGCTTCTCGGCACCTCGCCCCGCGGCAGCTTCACGGCTCTGCGAGGCTCGGCTTCGCGCGCTCCGCGGTCTCCACGCTTAACCCTTTCGCGTCTGAACCACGGCCTACGCCAGCGTTCCCTATCTATTCACGCCCCGTGCTCTCTCTGCACGCGGCGGCTTCCGCGAGTAACACAGCATAGCTTGCGTCTCCACCACTAGCATTCAATCTAAGTTCCCCGGGCTAGCCTGGCGAATTCAACCCAGCGTACGTCTCCGCCCCACGGTTTGGCTTCCCGTCCTTTGCTCCCCGGGCTAATCAGACGGATCCCAACCTGGCTCACGTTTCAGCTTCTGGTTTCAACTTTTCGCCCCCTATTCCCGGGCTAACTTGAGAACCCCAAAGTGGCTTCCGTTTCCGCCTCGGCCTGCCCCCCGCGGCTTCAATTTCCCTAACATTTTTCTCTACCCGGTATGTTTCCCCAAGCTTTCCTCCAACGATATTCCTCCCTCATTTCTCCTGGCCTCTCCCCACAGTCCGCGTCCGAGTCTGTTTGTTCCAGCTTTCACTTTCGCTTTCGACCTTAGAGATTCCTCCCAGCTTCCCCCCGTAGTCCGTATCCGAGTCTATGCCTAGGCTTTCAATAGCTTCTTCCGGCACCCTTTTCGTCCGGCTTTTCCCTAGGCTGTTTGCTAGTCTCTCTCTCCGGTATTTTCCCTAGGCTGTTTGCTAGTCTCTCTCTCTGATATTTTCCCAATTCTACCCGTTTCTTCCCGTTTCTTCCCTCCTAAGTTTCCTATCCGTCCTAGGTTTCCTATCCAAGCTAGGTTTCCTATCCAAGTCACGTTTCTTCCCTCCTAAGTTTTCTATCCGTCCTAGGTTTCCTATCCGAGTCACGGCACCATTATGTCGCTCCCCCTCTTCGTGGAGGAACGACACAGGACCCTGCGCTGTTCTTTCGTCTGCTCGGCCCTCCCCGGGTTTGCTGCTGGTTCTTCCCGGGTTGGCTACTATCCCTTCCACCTCCGTGGAAGGGCAGTTCCCCCTGGCCACATTCCCCACTTCCGCAGGGGAGCGGCACACCGCCAGCCGGCTCTCTGGGGGCTGCACAGGCGTTCCTTCAGCTAGATGTTCCCCGTAGATGTTCCTGGTGCATGCCGTCTCTCTCCTCCTTTATAGTCCTCCTCCGCCAATCCCAACTCGGCTGCCCACACGCCGAGTACGCTGCTCTCCAATCAGGAGCAAGTCCTACAGTTAATTGGTTGAACTGGAGGCAGCTGTGCGGAAGCTATTTACTTCTCTCCCAACGCCATATTGTGGGAGAGCAGATGCATAGAATAAGTCTTAATTCGAGTAACTTAGTCTAGTCCGGATTGCTCCCCACAATTTTGTCACAGCTCTATATGATCCGTTAACAAGCTGTGCTGTATTTTACCTGTAAATGTCTTCTCCCAAAGTCAATAAGTTCCTGAGGCCAGACTCTGCCTCTCATCCCAAGTGCCAACCATGGTGACTTTGCTTCCCAAGTGCCAACCATGGTGCTTAACAATAGTGCATAGTAAGTGGTCATTGCGCGGTTTGGAACATTAGATCATAAACTCCTGGGAGGCAATGAGGGAGCCATGGAATTCCTGACAAGGCATGAGCTTCATGTCTTGTGTTCCTTTTGGATCTTTTACGGTGCCTCACAGAGTACTGAGAAGATACCAGTAATTAATATTTACTGACCAGCTGATGCTTTTAAAATCCCTCAGAGAATTAATTGACCATACTCACATATATTAGGGAGAGTGACCATCTTTTCCCAATGCTCCAGGATCTGCTTCAGAAAGCAAAATGTTCCATGGCCAGCAATTCTCAGCCTATGGAGAAGTCTCCCACAGAAACCAACAACATAGACGTTAATATTATTGTTTCCTTTTATTAAGCTTTTTCAAAGTTTTCTCATTTGCTTTTCTCATGTTGTTCGAATGGCAGAGAGACGGAGGAGACAGAGACAACACAGAGATCTTCCATCTACTGGTTCATTCCCCCAATGCCTACAACAGCCTGGGCTGGACCAGGCCAAGGCCAGTGTGGGTATGGATGGCAGGGACCCAAGTACTTGATTCCATCACCTGCTGCCCCCAGGGTGTGCATCAGCAGGAAGCTGCATCGGAAGCAGAGTAGCAGGGAATCCACCGAGCACTGCACCATGGCATGAGGGCTCCCAAGCCAGGTCTTAATGGTGGCAACCACCACCCTCTCCCTGGTTCATGTCTTACAAGGACCACTTTCGCACATATAACAGTTTGTGTATATTAAGGTGTGTCTAAAAAGAGCTTCTTAAAGAGTATAACATTTGCACTCTTCAGAATTAAGTTTTAAAAATTATATTGTTATTCCCCCTCAGGGAAAGTTAGCTCTTAAAGTGCAATGAGGAGATTTCATTTCTGAGAATGGGGTTTCTTTTGGAGGGGAGGGAGCTTAAAGAGACAGCGCCTAACACACACTGAGACTTTGCAGGCCAGCAGGGACAGACGGGGCGAGTCACACCTACACAAACACACACACACACACACAACACACACACGGGGCTAGACTGCAGACCCCTCCCCCTGTGTGAGCTGGGGCGTGGCCAAGCTGCTGTAAATCTTCAGGTCTCTTTTGTGTAAGTCCAGCCTCCTTGGCTCCTCTTGGGAACCTGTAACTAAATCTCAGAGAATTTTCATATTCTCCACACTGTTCCATTTTTATTCCATCCCATATCCATTGTTATTGAGGGAATATTTACTTGCTATTGGAGGAAGCCATGGGGGAATGGATGGTCAATAATTTCATCAAGGAATAACTTATCTTAGTGCTTTTAGTGGAAAGGGGAGGGAGGTGGCTTCACTCGGGTAGCTTAGGAGCTTATGAAGAATATTTAGAGATATTTTTAGATAGATCAAGAGATTATTATTTTCCCACTTTTTGTCGAAAAGCAGCCTAAAAACAAACAATGCCTGAAACGAAACAAAACAGTAGAGGCATATTCAGCAAATATGATGGCCATTGATTTCTGTGGGAGTCACTTAACAAGTGTTGCCCACACAGAGTTGTGTTGTTTCTGGGGAAAGGCCCAAATGGGAGTTATCCTGCATGTTAACAGATACGACTGAGATGTGTTGGCTCTATCACTACCAATGAGAAAGAGAAAGTAAAATAAATGCAGGAAAGAAAGAAAGAAAAAAAGGACAAAATTTCTAGTAAAAGCAAATCTTGGCCATAGTGGGTTCTGGAACTTTGACATGCTTGGAATTCTGACAGGTTACGAAATTCTGTGGTTCCATGTTTGCTTCTTTTGGACTATGTAGATGAGCTAAGTCTTGTTGACTGGAGGTGCTGTCTACTCCATTTCTGCTGCTATACAAAATGCCACAGACTGGGTAATCTCCAAATGAGAGGACTTGATTTCTCACAATTTGGAGCTGAACAGTCTAAGCTAAGGCACCAGCAGATCTGATGTTTAGTATGATTTGCTCTCTGCTTCCAAGATAGTGCCTCCTTGCTGTGTCCCCACATGGCACAAGAGTGGAAGTGGGCTGCAGCCCTCCCAAGCTTATTGTATAAGGGCCTTAATTCCATTCAGGACAGTGGAACCCTCATGACCTAGTCATCTCCCAGGGCCCTACTTTCTTGTAATACCATTGGTGATTGGTGATGATGTGAATTTTGGAGGGACACATCTGTTCAAACCATAGCAGGTACAATTCCCTTTTATGCCAACTGACCTCCAAGTAACAACTACCTCTACTCCCTGATGTAACATTGGTTCCACCAGAATTTCATGCCTAGGCCTCTGTGATGATTTCCCTGACTTTATCCTGTAGCCCACTCCCAAGTGTTCTTCACAATAGAGCCATTATTCAGTTTCCATGTGTAATTGTGTCTCCCTCCCTTCTCCCCTCCTTCTGTGCTTACATCCTTTCCTGGGAATGAAACATATGGAAACAAAAGGCCAAGATACTTAACATGGTCCTCAAGACCCTGGGTAGTTTGGCCCCATCTACTTTTCCACTCCATCATGTACCACTTTCTCCCTGTCTCTCTGCACATCAGCCAGCCTCTTTCAGTTCCTCACACATGCCAAGATTCCTCTCACCATAGGGTTTTTGCAAATGCTGTTTCATCCACCTAGAGAATGCTCTTTCTTGTTCTTCACTTGGTTAAGTCCTTTTATTTCTCCAGGGTAGAGCTCAAGCATATGTCCTCAGGAGAGTTTTCCAAGGGACAAATGTGGGTCACATTGCCTTGTGATATGTTCCCTTAGGTCTATGCTACTTGGATTAAGAAAACTCAGGTGTTGGAGCAGACATTTGGCCTAGTAGTTAAAATCCCATTTAAGACTCCTGTGTCTCACATCAGAGTTCAACACCTGGCTGTAGCTCCTGACTGGCTTCCTTCTAATGCACATCCTTGAGGACAGCAGTGATAGTTCAAGTAGTTGGGTTCTTGTCACTCAAATGGGAGTCCTGGATTGAGTTCCCAGCTGCTGGTTCTGGCCCCAGCCCAGCCCCAGCCATTGCAGGCATTTAGGCATCTCAAGTAGATGAGAGCAATCTATGCCTCTCTCTCTCTCAAATAAGTAAAACATTTTAACAGGGAGAGAACTCACATGGATACGTAAAAGTATAATCATTTTTGATTAAGTAACCTCTGTACTAACTACAAGGGCCATATGAAAGCAGGGTCTTTGTGAATGTTTATATAAACAATCCCAATTACAATATTCATAGCTTAAAGTTCTGGCAACCAGATTATGTAGGAAACATTCTTAGAACTGAACTTCCTGCTTTATAGCCCCAGTCTTCACCAGTCTGGGTCCTAAAGAAGCTGCCCCTGCCTTACCTATTCCTCAGCCCCTTGCTGGCACCGGGGAGCAGGTGCCTCCCCCACAGCTCCAACACAAGAGCATCTGGGGAACGGTTGAGGGGCAGATGTAGGCAGATTCACCTGAACATTTTACCTGTCCAGTCTAATTGGGTGGCTTAGGGAAAGCAGGAGAAATGAAAATTGGGAGAGTGGGAGAGGTAACCTCTTGAGCAAATGGAGTCTTGGGGCAACCAGGGGGCCTTGTTGAACCTCAGTCCCTGACCTCGGTTCTCCCTGTTTGTTGGTGATCGATCAATGCATTTTTCTGTCTTGAGGACTCTCTAGAGTGTGTCCCTTGCAAGTGACAAGGAAATTGGGTATCCACTATGCATATAAATGGCATCCTAAATCATCGTTGACCAGATATGCCTCTTCCTCCCTAGGATGTTTCAGAAAAGCTACCAGGGCGTTCCCCTGGCCTTAGAGGGATTTTCCTTGATTCTGTAAATCCTTGAGCAATATTAAAGCTCTGTAATAACACTGTGGTACTTTTGCATTTATTCTCATCTTAGGTTTGAACATGATCATATTAGTTGTTTAAATTTTCATAGAGCCCAAGGTCCAGGAGTGTTCTGGGGAAGTCATTGAAATTCATCCTCTCAAAGGTCTCTTGGTAGGGCTGCAACTTGGCTAACAAAGACAAATCGTTTTCTCTCTGATTCTGAAAGGTCTCTGGGGGAAGATTCGGTAACCAACCACAGTAATCAAGAGTTGCTAACGTGAGTGTGCCCCACTTTAAGGCAGCCTGCCGTGTGAATGCCTGTGTGGCAGGATAATTTATTGAGATACTAATCTGTGCTTTGTTCTCTGTCATTTGCCTTCCCTGCCCTCCCCCTTCCTCTAGACAGTTGTGTTTCCCTGCTCAAGGAGGTGATAGAATTTATGTGTGTGTATTTCTATTGCTTTACGGGAAACAGAGAAATGGGGTACACCTGCCATGCACTAACTCTAAAATCAAAATCTCAAGTGACAGTGTAAGGAGGTGATGCTCCAAACCTGGCCCTGAGAGACAGGGGAGAGGTTGAGTCCTGGCTGTTCATCAGTTAGTATTTATTCTTTTTTTCTGATTTTTCTCTTTTTGATCTCTGTTTGATCAGCTGTAAAATGAAAGAATGATTTAAGGATGTTTAGGTACCTCCCTGCTCTTGGATCTGTGGGATTATCAGTCTCTTAAATGCTGACTCCCCTGCACAGCTGTTGAGCATATGCTTAAAGGCTTAGGGGATCAGGTGGCCAACTTTAGCCAAAGAAAAACTATGCGCCATGTGTGCGACACACAGATGGGCATTTGGTATACCACTTAAGACCCCTGTGTCCTGAATAAGAGTGTCTGGACTTGAATCCTGGTTCTGCTTCTGAATCCAGCCTTCTCCTTAAAAAACACCGTCTAAGGCAACACGTAATGGCTCAAATACTTTGGTCCTTGACACCCATGTGAGAGATCTGGATGGAGTTCCTGCCTCCTGGCTTCAGCCTGGCCCTGCCCCCAGCCATTGCTGCATTGCTGGCACTTGGTGTGTGAACCAGTGGATGGAAGATATTCTCTGTCTCCGTCTCCTCTCTCTCTCTCTCCCTCTCTCCCTCTCTCCTTTTGCCTTTCAAATAAAGAAATAAATTTAAAAGTTAGAATTATTGGCTATGGAATTCACATTTATCAGGACACCCTATATTTTAGCTGGCAGCCATATCTGGGGGTCACTTGCATTTTGGGAGAAGAAAGACTGAGGGTAGAGGAACTTGGATTTTCATTCCTTTCTAGATTGGATCCAGTGTTCATGAAACACATTTGTATGAGACTACTTTAAAAAGTTCATGGGGAGGGGTGGGAGAGTGGATAGGAAGGCAGATATGGTGGGAAGAATCACTATATTCCTAAAGTTGTACTTATGAAATGCATAAAGTTTGTATTCCTTAAATAAAAGGATTCTTTGGGGGAAAAAAGCTCATGGGAATGGTATTCTTTTTTAGATTTATTTTCTATTTTTTATACAGAGAGAGAAGGAGAGAGACAGAGAGAGAAAGATCAATCAGCTTGTCCACTCCCAATTGGCTGCAGTGGCTGGAGCTGGGCCAGGCTGAAGCCAGGAGCCAGGAGCTTCTGCAGGTCTCCCACATGGGTGTAGGGGCCCAAGGACATGGACCATCTTCTGCTGCTTTCCTAGGTATATTAGCAGGGAGCTGGATTGGAAGTGGAGCAGCCAGGACTTGAACTGGTGCTCATTAGAGATGCTGGCATCAAAGGTGACAGCTTAACACGCTGCACCACAAAGCCAGCCCCTCCCTTTGATTTCTTGACACAAATCTGGTCAGTACCTAAAACAGAATGTGCAAAGATATATGATTGCTATTTAGTCCAATTAGCACATATATGACTTTCATGTGAAAGGAAGATGGTCTTGGGTAAAGGGACTCTCTTATTGATTTATCCCATTTTTTTAAAATCAAAATAAGGTACCAACACGAGTAGGATGCAGTAGCTCACAGTCTCAAGATTGAATGCTGTTAAAATGTGCAGCAGGTACAGCATCAAATATATCCTCACCCATGGCAAGGAGGTCGCTGTATCCGTAAGTAGCTCTGAGCACACAATTGGGAAGTCCACTGTCCAGTTTAACTGATTTATGGGACTCTAAAGCTTTGTGACTGAGAAGGACCCTCTAGGACCTCAGCGCTCCTGTGTTTAAGCTGAGATTATTGTAAGTATGATGTGTAGGAACCAGTCACCCTTGTATGATACCCTTACCCTCTGCATGTGCACATGCACAGGTGTGTGTGGGAGAGGCTGAGTGGAAGCACTTCATTTGTCAATGCTCCGTTTTCCTCCATGCCTACTTGATCTCTCCTTCCATACCTCACAGTCTAGAAATAGGTTTGATCTGAGTCACAGGATGTGCCGAATGACATCTGTTACTCCTCACTCGCTTTGGTGAGAGATCCTGCTTTACCTGCATTCACAGGAAGGGCGAGAGGAAGTAATCGGGGCCACACATGAACTCCAGTGTGATGAGGCTGGGGAATTCACGCCGTGGCCTGGATTCAGAACACTGCTTCTCCAATGCATTTCCAAACCGCTGAATATGCTCAGGCACCTTCTGAGAGGCAGGACGGTCCTGCAGCAGAGATAAAATGGCCCAATGTTTGCCTTAGAGAAAAGGGGGAAAAAATCTCCAAATAAGTAGAAACTGCTTGAAAGAAAAATGCTATAGATGCTTAGCTTTGGCAGTGTTCTGATGTGAAGGAGACGTAGAGGTGTTCCTGAGGGTTGAGCCCGCAAGCTGGAGTAGCAGGGGCTCAGTGGAAAGGCAGAGAGAACTGAGCTCACCTGTGATGCTGTCTAATCAAGGGTAAGCCTTGGCCTGTTACCAGGGAGGGAAGACCCAGCGAATCTGACTACATAATTGCTATTTCTCTCTTAAAAAAAATAAATAAATGAAGACTACTGAAGAAGGAGGAAAGGAAGGGACAGGCTTACGCTCTCTGTAGGTTATTTATGAATAATGGAAATATTTAGCATTCTTGTTATAATTAATCAAATCTATGTTCTTTCAGAGTAGGAAACTAAATGAAGGCATCATTAATACCTACTGTAAAGGTACAATCATGCAAATGTAGCAGTCTCCCGTTTGCTCCTATTAAAACTCTAACGATGATGGTCAAGAGTGTGAGCACTCACCGTGTGCCAGACGTTTGTGCAGAGAGCCTGCAGGAAGTATTTTCTTCATAGCAGACTAGGAAACTGAGGCTTGCAGAATCACAGTGAGCTGCCTACATCTCTAGGGCATTTATGGTGCAAGCTTTGAGTCCAGTAGGTCTTACTCCAATCTTGCATTCATAGTCCTATTTCTTCTTCTCCTTCCCTACAAGACACATCCTTGTAATTGAAACCAAATTTTGGGGTCAGCGCTGTGGTGTAGTAGGTAAAGCCGCCACTTGCAGTGCTGGCATCCCATTTTGGCGCCGGTTCATGTCCTGGCTGCTCCACTTCCGATCCAGCTTTCTCCTATGGCCTGGGAAAGCAGTAAAAGATGGCCCTAGTGCTTGGGCCCCTGAACCCACGTGGGAGACCCGGAAGACGCTCCTGGCTCCTGGCTTCAGATCGGCACAGCTCTGGCCATTGCAGCCAACTGGGGAGTGAACCAGCCTCTCTTTCTCTTTCTGTGTAACTCTTTCAAATAAATAAATAAATGTTTTTTAAAAAATAAAGAAATAGGGCTTTTTCTAAATTTTAGGAGATTATTCACTTATTTTATATTTTAAAGTCAGAGAGACAAAGAGAGACAGAGATTTTCCACCCATTGGTTTACTTTCCCAATGCTTGCAACAGCTGAGGCTGGACCAGGAGGTAACCAGAACTCCATCTGGGTCTGTCCCACATGGGTCGCAGGAACCTAAGAACCTGAGCCATCGCTGCTGCATCCCAGGGTGAGCATTAGCAGGAAGCTGGCATCAAAAGCATAGCCAGTACTTGAACCCAGACACTCCAAAATGGGAAGAGGGGTGGATGTATAGCATCTTGACCATTGTGCCAAATGCCCAACCCTTCAGGGGATATTTCAGTAAGAATTCAGAATTTCATTTTTCATAAAGGCTAAGTAAAAAAGGAACCTCTTTCCCTTTTTTTAAAAAAAAGATTTATTTTATTTATTTTAAAGACAGAGAAAGGGAGAGGAGAGTGTGGGGAGCAACTCAGACTAGACTGTTACTCGAATTAAGATTTATTCTATGCATCTGCTCTCCCACAATATGGCGCTGAGAAGGGAGTAAACAGCTTCTACACAGCTGCCTCTCGCCAACTTGATTGACTGAGCTGCAGGAGCTGATCTTGCTCCTGACTGGAGGAGAGCAGCATACTCGGCGTGTGGGTAGCAGAGTTGGGATTGGTGGAAGAGGACTATAAAGGAGGAGAGAGACAACATGCACCAGGAACATCTAAGGAGAACACCTGGAGGAACATCTGAGCAGCCCCCGAGAGAGCCGGCCGGCCGTATGCCGCTCCCCCGCGGAAGTGGGGAAAGTGGCAGGGGGAACCGCCCTTCCACGGAGGTGGAAGGGTCGGTAGCCAACCTGGGAAGAACCAGCAGCAAACCCGGGAAGGGCCGAGCAGACAAAAGAACAACGCAGGGTTTAGTGTCGTTCCTCCACAAAGAGGGGGAGCGACAGGAGAGAATCTTCCATCCACTGGTTCACTCCCCAATGGTTCACCCCCAAAATGGCCACAATGGCTGGAGCTGCGCCGATCCGAAGCCAGAAGCCAGGAGCTTCTTCCTGGTCTCCCATGCGGGTGCAGGGCCCAAGGGCATGGGCCATCTTCTGCTGCTTCCCCAGGTGCATCAGCAGAGATGCTGGATCAGAAGTTGGACAGCCAAGACTCAAATAGGTGCCCGAATGGGACGCTGGCATGCTGCAGGCGGGCTCTTTAACCACTGAGCCATAGGGCCGGCCCCTCCCTTTTCAATGAACCAAGAGGATACTCAGCAATAAGCCCAGTTTCCGCATCCCATGTTTACATAATATGGAAGGAAGCGCCAGAAAGACCGGGTACTCAACCACGCTCCCCACAGCTGCAGGTCCTTTAACCTCTGGGACTCAGTTTTCCTTCTATACCATGGGGTCAGCACGTTAACTTTGCTGTGTTGCTGTGGGGATCAGATATCACTGCCATCATAGAGTCGATACTTGAACAGGGGTGCTTATTCAGGCCCACTGTTTGCACTGGGTGAGTAAAAGAAGGCTAAACCAAGAAAGGGAAAATTTGAAATACCGAAGGAGAAAAGAAAACCAAAACAGAGTGAGGAGGGAAGGAGTAGTGACATCTGGCCCATGAGCGCTGCTGCAGCCCCTCCATAACTCTGTCTTTTTAATGAGCCACACGCAGCTTCCAACAGCTGAGATCTGGTGTCTGCAAAGCCCAAACAGAGCCAAAAGGCAATGTAACATGGAATTAGAGACTGCATTTCCTCTCATGAGCCAGCCTGCTCTGCAGAATGCAGATCTGTTAGGAGCCCAGACCGGACGGTGTGTGCAGCCCTGAGCCCCCACGGCTGCTCACATGCACAGGGCTGGTGCAAGCACATGGACATGACTGCCAATATCACGGTTGGTTAGCTCCCAACTGCACTGGGTGTGAGATGCATGCGGGGCGTGGGACGCTGGAGCCGGCTGCCAAGGACGACTGTGGGAGTCACGCAGCCTTCAAGCTGCTTGGGAAATGGACTCTTGTCAGCCAAGCATACGCTCAAGATCTTGCTGAGTGAAGAGCTGCTCTGGGGAGGAAGTGAGAGAAAGAGGAGACATTCGCTGCTCCCCTAGCAGGCTGACTTACTGCTCAGCTGGAAGACCACACACATACCCCACACATGCTCGACATGCTCCACATGTAAGCACAGCACACACAGACCATGCACACACATACTCATATGCCATGGATCACTCATTTGCACACATGCACACACACATCAAACATGACAACACACATACCTTTCACACAAGGCCGCACAATATGTCCATATACTATGTATAGCATACGTGTAAACACATCTACTCATTCTACTGTACATAGAGACCTATCACACCAACTATAGGCATGTATGCTTCATGTACCACACGTATACACAGATACCACATACACTACACATGAAACACATGTACACATTGCATGTGCATCAAACATATATGGACTTCAAAAAGTTCATGGAAAAATGGAATGGAAAGATATTGTGCATTTTTCATGAACCTTTGGAAGTACCCTCATATGCAACACCACTCACAAACCATATACACATACACCACTCAAATGTGTACATATCTCAGTTCTACACGCACAGAGCACAAACTTGCCTCCATGTATATTACACATATTGATACACAGCCCCACCCGTAGTCATGCACATATAGCACATATTTGTACATACATTGCATATATACAGATACTACATTTGTATTCAAATACACCCCCACAACATACATGCATATCACATGTACATACTTGTGCCACATTGACAACTCTGTAATGTTATATACATGTAGACATACACATCACTTAAATATACCACACACAGGTCACACATCTACACATACACCTATAACACTTGTCACACAAATATACACATCACACTCACAGTACACACTTGTGTGCATATACAGATCCACAGAAGCAACTCACAACACACACATAACATGCCAAAAACATAAAAACACACTCCCACATGCTACCCACATATGCACACACTGTGCAGAGGGTTCTTGACTGATAATTTTTTAACTTTATGAGGATGTGAGAACATACCTAGGCAACCATTATGTTTTTAACTTTGAGTACAGTATTCAAGACATACATGTGATTTCAATATTTTATTATAAAATAGCCTTTGTGTTAGATAATTGTGTCCAGTTGTAGGCTACTATAAATGTTCTGAGAGTGTTTAAGAAAGGCGAGGTTAAGCTATGCTATTTGGAGGACTGGGTGGTTAGATGTATTTTCACCATGAACTTTCATCTTACTTACTGGGATGTAACCCATTCCTAAGTTGAGGAATATCTTTATACTGCCCTACACATGCATGCACCACACATAGACTCAAATCTTTTCCCCAATACCCACAAATATATAACATAAATACATGAACATACACAATCCATGCCACACCTCCTCCACACATAGGTACATATATGGCATGCATGTCACATGTGTACTGAGGAACCCACTTAGCACATGTGCACTACAAAATATACAAACATGCCATCACATATGGACATATACATGCGCCACATATACACAACATGTGTACAAACCCCACACATATTATATACATGTGTACATACTGCATATAACACCCTCATGCAATACACTCTACACAGAATACACATGCATATATATACACAACACATACATATACATGTACATGTAAAACACTCTCCACACCCCAGACTTACACAGCCCTGCCACATACACACACACATGTGTGTGTATATATATATACATGTCTATATATATATACACATATATATATACATGTCTCGTACAAAATCTACTCACACACAAAACACATGGCCTATACATGTGCAGAAATATCTTCATATCAACACACACAACACATATACTGACTACACACATGTATAACTTCACACACATACATAAGCACACAGAGAACATGCTTTGCTGTGTTCCTTTGCAAAAGTGAGCTCCTGTGAGGACCAGGATTCTAACCCCGCAGAGCCTGGAGTTGTGGGGACAGAAAATCCAAACTGAACCAGTAAGTCAGGGGGGGTGATATTTGTTTTTTTAAATTTATTTGACAGAGTTAGACAGTGAGAGAGAGAGAGAGAGACAGAGAGAAAGGTCTTCCTTCCCTTGGTTCAATCCCCAAATGGCCACTACGGCTGACGCTGTGCCAATCCGAAGCCAGGAGCCAGGTGCTTCCTCCTGGTCTCCCACGTGGGTGCAGGGGCCCAAGCACTTGGGCCATCCTCCACTGCCCTCCCGGGCCACAGCAGAGAGCTGGACTGGAAGAGGAGCAACTGGACTAGAAACTGGTGCCCATATGGGATGCCAGTGCCGCAGGCAGAGGATTAACCAAGTGAGCCATGGCACCGGCCCCAAGCGGGGGTGATATTAAGGAGGGTCACTCATGCTTCAATCCATTGATTTCCAGGCCTCATCTGGTTCCTGTTGGGGACACAGCACTTTACAGGGCCTCTAACTTACAATGCACACAGCATCCTAAAGATGGCCTCCCTCCTTGCAGAGTCTGGCTTCTGGGCTGGTACATCAGCCACACGCTTAGAAAGGGGCTCCAGAGTTCGGAGACTTGCTCTTTTTAGACGGTGTAGAATGCGACACGAGTGCACCCCGTGGGTCCACTCGCTTCTTTCCTCCACTGTGAAGTGGGTCCCCTGGTAGAAGCTGTTGCTTGGGATTCTGAGACTGTGGATGATCAGGGATGCTGTAAACCCCTGGAGAGAGGGGCTGGCTGAGGCTCTGTGGACAGGAAAGGCAAATTCACTTTGAGATTGGGATGTAGTCCTACAGAGGTGAGTGGCTGGCAATTCCAGGACAGGACGGGGCTAATGTAGGCCCTCGGCCACCAAATGGCCCATTAGTCTCATTGATGTACGGTGCCAGATCAGGGGTCCCCTATTTATCAGTTGTCACCTGCAGGTTGGACACTCAAAGGCAGTGCAATCTAGACCAGCCTTGTGAAGTGGAAACCAACACGACTGGGCTCGTGAGTTTCTTCCACACCCGTCCCTGTAGCCATTCCACTCATGGATGCATTAGGCCGGTTCTGAGACAGCTGACGGCAAAGACCAGCAGCAGCTGGGTAATTCACAGACATGCTTGGCTGTTCAGTTCCTCTTCCATGAATATGCTTTCTAATGGGTGTTGTGTGATACAGTAATCTTGACCCTTAATCCTAATCCTGAATGTCCGACTACAAGCCTCTACCTAGGACCCCTCTCTAACATTCCAGTTTTTTACTCCCAGGCTTCTGGACAGCCAGGGAATCTCTAAATAGTCTCACCTCGGGTCACAACATGAATGACCAGGTGCATGTCCCACTGCTCTACCCATTGGGAAGATTTTTTTCTTCTCTGCCGTCTGTCAAGTTCACCCCCTGAATGGGGCTATAAAATGGCTGCCATTCATTTTTGGTTTACACCCCACAGCAAGCTGCACGTCTCTATTATTCCTGTGTATTTGCAACCAATGGAACTGCTGCCTTTGCTGCGGTCTGTCTGCTCCAGGAACTTTGTAAGGTGAATGGCCTTGGAAGACAGAGACAGTGCGTGCCTCTGCTTGTGGTAGATGTGATGCATCCACTACACGTGCGGGGCTCCCCTAGCGTTCTTTGTTTTGTTTTGTAGGAACTGGACCTGGTACAGGAAAATGCCGAGGCTCTGGTTGCTGCTACCAGGCTAAGAGTTCTTCGTCACTGACCCTTCTTCTGCCTGTACCTGTGCAACCACAGCAGGGTAAACTGTTAGCACCCAGCAAGGCAAAATCTCAGACTCTTCCAAGTTCATAAGCCAGTGTTGGACTTTCTGCTCTCTTCTTCAGCTGCTCATATGGGACTCTCCTTTGGCAAGAGGTGAGAGCTGGAGATTGGCAGTGGTGCCACCATGGCAGGTGACAATGTGATCTGGACAGACTCCCTGTTCAGGCCACTTTTTTTTTTTTTTTTTGACAGTCAGAGTTAGACAGTGAGTGAGAGAGACCGAGAGAAAGGTCTTCCTTCCCTTGGTTCACCTCCCAAATGGCCACTATGGCTGGCACTGCACCAATCCGAAGCCAGGAGCCAGGTGCTTCCTCCTGGTCTCCCATGGGGTGCAGGGCCCAAGCACTTGGGCCATCCTCCACTGCCCTCCCGGGCCACAGCAGAGAGCTGGGCTGGAAGAGGAGCAACCGGGACTAGAACCTGGTGCCCATATGGGATGCCGGCGCCATAGGTGGAGGATTAACCATGTGAGCCACAGCACCAGCCCCTCAGGCCACTTCTTAATGCTGCTGGTTCTACTCATTTCCTTTTTTTTTTTTTTTATAAAGATTATTTATTTGAAAGTCAGAGTTACACAGAAAGAGGAGAGGCAGAGAGAGAAAGGGGTCTTCCGTTCGATGGTTCACTCCCCAGATGGCTGCAATAGCTGGAGCTGTGCCGATCCAAAGCCAGGAGCTTCTTCCGGGTCTCCCACATGGGTGCAGGGGCCCAGGCACTGGGGCCATCTTCCATTGCTTTCTCAGGCCATAGCAGAGAGTTGGACTGGAAGAGGAGCAGCCGGTACTAGAACCAGCGCCCATATGGGATGCTGACACTTCAGGCCAAGATGTTAACCTGCTGCACCACAGCGCCGGTCCACTACTCATTTCCATCTTACAGTAAACTGCTGACTACTGACTCCCTGGCCTGGGAGTTCCAACAGAACACAGATCACCATGGAGATTCTGGATGCATGGTCTCTCGATGCCCCGTGGTCCAGCATCCCATCAGAAGCATGCCCAGAATCACGAAGGGGCCTTCTTGAAAGGCAAATGATTTTATTGTAGGAGGCGCAGCTTTGTTCTGCATTGTTGTTTTTTTCACTGGGACTTGCTATACACTGCACACTGTATTTTTTCCTATTATGGACACATTCAATACCGTGGGCCTGCTAGATTCCATGGCCCAAGTGGTAGGGTGCCTTATCCCACAGCCTGGATCTGCTGCAGAGCCCACTCCTATTCCAGGCCCCACTGAAAGCTGGCAGTCTTCCGTGTCGCCCAGTAGATGGGCTGGAGCAGTCAGTGTTTGGGGAGTGGAATATGCTGTCTGCAGAACAGGCAAGGATGCTTTGGTGATGGGAGATGAAAGACATTTGCCTCTCACTTCAGAGGGGCTATCGTAGACCTCCAAAGACTTCACCGCAGTGGCAGCTCCTTGGTTCTTCATAAACTCCCCTCGGGAGCCCGGCTGTCTTCCCAAGGTCTTTGTGTGCAGCAATGTCTGCCCATGTTGTCCAGTCAGCACCATGTCACCATTGTAAGGCTCATGTGACTATGCAGAACGTCCAGAAGGCAGCCCTACAGATCTCCTGGGACTGTTGCATGGCAGAGGGTGAAGGAGTTAAAGAAATTGTAGAGAGGCTGACAGTGTGGCATAGCAGGTAAAGCTGCTGCCTACAGTGCTGGCATCTCCTATGGGCGCTGGTTCGAGTCCTGGCTGCTCTACTTCCAATCCAGCTCTCTGCTATGACCTGGGAAAGCAGTAGAAGATGGGCCAAGTCCTTGGACCCCTGAACCCATGTGGGAGACCCAGAGGAAGCTCCTGGCTCTTGGTTTTGGATCAGCACAGCTCCGGCCGTTGTGGTCAACAAGGGAGTGAACCTGGAGATGAAGACCTCTCTCTCTCTCTCTCTCTTTCTCTCTCTCTGCCTCTCCTTCTCTCTCAGTGTAACTCTGACTTTCAAGTAAAATAAATAAATCTTTTTTAAAAAAAGAAGTCCTAGAGAGGCCAGCATTGTGGCACAATGGGTTATACCACTGCCTACTATACCAACATCCCATATTAGCACCAGTTTGTGTCCCAGTTGCTCCACTTCTGATCTGGCTCCCTACTAATGAGCCTGGGAAAGCAGCAGAAGATGGCCCAAATGCTTGGGTCCCTGTGCCCACATGGGAGACCCACTAGAAGCTCCTGGCTCCTGGCTTAGGCCTGGTTCTACCCTTGCTGTTGTGATGATTTGGGGAGTGAATCAGTGGATGGAAGATCTCTCTCTCTCTCTCTCTCTCTCTCTCTCTCTCTGTAACTCTGACTTTCAAATCAATAAATCTTAAAAAAAAAGTCCTAGAACAAAACTAAATCATAATTAATACTGCTTTTTTTTTTGTCATGTGCCAATGGCTGGGTACCACATTGCCAAAGCTTACTGGTTTGTTCTGGCAACGAAATTGCATCAGACACGCAGCTTGGAGCAGAGTTACAATTTGAATGAGTCTCTGTAGACAGTAGTCATCTTTGGGACCCAGATGCTTGCTGCAAGGGTAAAGCTGGCAAAGGAAAGTGAGCTAAATGGGAGAATCACCAACCCTGGACCTATTAGCTTTTTCATGAGCACAGATCACCACCCTTGAAATATGATACTGGTTTTGATTTACTATCTAAACTGGGGGTCAGTAGGGAAGGGAGCAATTTCCAAGTTTTTCATTTGACTCCCCACTGCGACAACTTACAACCATCAACCCAAGGATCCAATGAGAGGATCACCCAGCTGCCATGTGTATGTATCTGTTCCAATGATGCACTTGCTGGCTGAAGGCACAGCTCCTGGGTGGATCCACAGAGCACCCAGAGGATGCACTGTAACCCAGGCATCAGCCAGGACTCAGTTTCCTGGTGAGCCCAGACACTAACTAGGGGCTTTGAGAACACTTCAGATATCCAGGTGTCAGTGCCAACCCAGACCTTGTGTCTGTAAGCCTTAAAATATGTAGATAGTTTCCTTTCCCTGGTGCACCCAGTCTCTTTGGGAGATGATTGATAAATAGTTGTCATGGTGTTACAGCGTCTTTCTACCCAGGCACTCAGGTGTAGTGGAACCCCGATGTGAATACCTTTCCAGGCCTGGGAAATCCATACATGATGACGACTGTTTACGGGAGTGACCGCCCTCCGCCTCCTGCTCCTCCCTTCTTGCCTTCCCCTGAGTTTGGGTATTAAAAGTAGCACCCTCACTGGCTCACCGTCTATTTTGCCCTGAGTCTAACGTTCAATCATCTTGATCAAGTAGACTCCAAATCAAATTCCAGGGGGTACTCTCCTTGCTCTTGCTGGTCAATGCTAGCTCACCCTCACAGCTCCTCCAGGACCTAATCTGTCTTTCTTTGTTAAATCCAATGTGACCCTGAGTGGAGTGTATGTGAAATGTGAACATAGTCGTAGGGCTGACAGCCAGAGTAAGAGATGGAGCAGCTCCTGAGGGCGGCACCTGGTACCTCGCTGGGGAGAGGACACTGAAGTATCTTTCCAAGCTGGAAAAATGCTAGCTGTTCTTCTGGGAGGCCACCTCTGAGAGCTCTGAGCCTTCAAGGGAGTCGGAAGAATCTAAATCCTTGGGAACCTCTGCCCAGGTGTCCCCGTCGTTGTTATAAACCCCATGTTTCCCCAGTTGAATCACTGGCCCCATAAAAGATCAGACTTGACTGAGCACTTAAACACCACTGGGGCTTTGCAAGCCCAACTGTCAGATGCCGAGTTGGCTCCTCATCTTATCTGCTCTTCCGTAGCAGGAGATAAGAACATTGCCACACTAGAAACTACCAGCAAGGGCCTCTGGCCCCACATGAGTTCTTTTTTTGCTTAAAAAAAAAAAAAAAAGACTTATTTATTTATTTGAAAGGCAGAATTGCAGAGAGGTAGAGAGAGAGAAAGAGAAAGAAAGGATGGCCGGCGCCGCGGCTCACTAGGCTAATCCTCCGCCTGCGGCACCGGCACCCCAAGTTCTAGTCCCGGTCAAGGCGCTGGATTCTGTCCCAGTTGCTCCTCTTCCAGCCCAGCTCTCTGCTGTGGCCCGGGAGTGCAGTGGAGGATGGCCCAACTGCTTGGGCCCTGCACCCGCATGGGAGACCAGGAAGAAGCACCTGGCTCCTGACTTCGGATCAGCGCAGCACGCCGGCTGTAGCGGCCATTAGGGGAGTGAACCAACGGAAGAAAGTCCTCTCTCTCTCTCTCTCTCTGTCTAACTCTGCCTGTCCAAAAAAAAAAAAATGGAGAGAGGTCTTCCCTCTGCTAGTTCACTCCCCAAATGCCTGCAGCAGCTGGAGCTGCACTGATCTGAAGCCAGGAGCCAGGAGCTTCTTCTGGGTCCCCAACATGGGTGCAGGGGCCCAAGCACTTGGGTCATCTTCTACTGCTTTCCCAGACACATTAGCAGAGAGCTAGATCAGAAGTGGAGCAGCCAGGACTCCGACTAGCATGCATATAGGATGCCGGCACTGCAGGTGGCAGCTTTATTGCTACGCCAAGCACCGGCCCCATGAGCTCTTACCTGTATGTTACCTGCTCCTGGATTCTTATTACTCCCCGGATGCCTCTACAACCCAGTGTCAACCACTGTTCTTGTAGGCATATCCCCCTTGTATCTCTCAAACGTGTGAATCATTACACAGGCTAGGGCATTCTCCCCCGAGCTACCAAGCAGGAAATCAACAACTGGGCTGCCACTTTGTGGCGGGGAATATCCATGACCCACAACCACTCAGGACAGGTCCTCTTTGTCTCACTGGAGACGGCCACCAAGAGGACAGCAGAGCCAGTGGCTGGGAGCGCTTCAGACAGGAAGTTATCCAGGCAGCAGAAAGCCCTCAGCAGCTGACTCCTAACCTCTTACCTCTGTGTTAAGTAGAAGTTTACAAAGCACTTAACAAAAAGAGGCACCTGTGTGCAGGGTCCAACGCCTGCCCTGGCAGGTGTGGCGAGGGTGAAAGCTCCAGCTTTGAGTAGGGAATCCAGACTTTGGTTCAGGTTATCCCACCTGGAGTGCGCATTTTCCTCTATCTTCTGAGGGATCCTCCCTAACCACAGGTAAGGGATGCGAGGAAGGAGATTGTGGCCGTGTTAGGATGAATGAAAGGTATCTAGGAGGGGGCAGGCATCTGCACTGTGATTTTCAGTTTTCTTTGCATTCAAGTCTACAAGGCCAACGTGAAAACTAAGTGATTTCTGATTTGACATTATAGCCTCAGCATGGACCTAAGCATTAAGTTTCCTGCATGTGCAAATGTAATTTCCCAGCTAACTATCCAGCTCATTGGCAGGAAGCGACTTGGGCTGAAGTTTGTATAGGTGCGTGTTAATTGACTGATGGATTGGATTCTGCTGTTCAGAGACTTGGAGGAGAAGAGTCCACATACCAACAACAAGGCATTTTCAGGACCTATGTTCCATTTCTCGAGCTGTTGGACACCACTAAGAATGACCTGATCTCTAGGTCCACATCGGATCGCTAGGTGTCGCGTTCCGGGTTGATGGAGTTTCAGCTAGAAAAGACCACTCAAGCAATGGCACTCAGCTGCCCATGCCTGAACTGCGGATCACACTGCTGGGTGCATGTGGACGTGCAGACCAGAAGAAGGCACCACCCCTTCAACTCTGGCATCACACTTGCTTCCTCCTCTGCTGGATCTGGGCACAGTTAGAAGTGGCTACTGATCCACGCTCCTGCTCTTACAGCTATTTGTTGTCCAAGGTCTTCTGTGCCCAAATGTCTGGGCCCTGTGACCTGGAGGCTTAAACTCTGTGCATAAGCATAGCTATAATAAACTGGAAGTCAAAGTCGACCCTGACTGCCCGAGCTGTCCCACACACCTGTACTTCATCATGCAGGCAGCTGAAATACAGCTCAGGAAATTGAGCCACACACCAGGGAAAACGAGGCACAGTGAGGAAGCCCATCTCTTGTCAAGAAACCATGCAATTAATTCCAAAGTAAAAAATAATTGGATTATCTGCGCCATGGCTTTCTTCATTAAGTGCAGATAATTGGGAGGTTTTCGTAGTAAATTTCCTTCCTTCTAAAAGAAAATGCTTATAACGAAATGACGGGAATCCCTCCCCTTCAGGGTGGGGGTGTATCAGATTATGTCTGATAGGTTTAGTGCATTGGTAAGGAGTAAAGTGCTGGGAAAAAGTAACTGTGATTGCCAGGATCATGAACCAACAAACAGACATGAATGCCCTGTGACCAAGCACCCGCACTCAAGTGAACACTGTGTGTGCCACCCACGGTCAGGCTGGGGTGGAGGCTGCACAGGAGCTGATGGGCAGGGCTGGGCTGGAAAAATGGGGTGATGCCATGAAGTCACAGAGTAAAACCAGGTGGGAAGGCTCCAGGGGAGGTGAGCACAGAGATGAGAAGAGACGTAGCTCTCCCTGGCCGCATGCCGCCCTGCTGCTGGCCGGGCTGGCCTCCACACACAGTTTCTCAAAGCGTGGTCACCAAGCACTTGCACAAAAAAACACCATAGCAGCTTGTAAACCTGCAGATTTCTGGGAGTCTCCCCGCAGACCTATTTCACCAGAGTCTTTGGGAGAGGAGGCCCTAGAATATGTATATATTTCAGTAAGTTCTCTGGTAATGCTCATGTAAATGAAAAACTCAAACTCACTGGACACATTGTTGCAGGGTCTGTACACGCTGCAGTGTGAATTAGTATCTGTTGTGGCAGGTGCACCAGTTGGGGGGTGGTCTTCACAACCTCCTCCCACTCCCGGCATCAGTATTCACAAGGATCAAGTCCAGAATGGATTTAATGAGCGTGTTCTATCTGAGCAATGCTCTTCAGAAATCCCAGACCAGCAACGGGCAATCTCTTCAGGCAGAAAGGATGAAAATAAGCAACGATTTCTTTTCTCAGAACGGGTGAGGGTGGAGCGGCTGTCTTTTCTAGCTGGATGTGCTGAATTAGAACCATGCAAAATAAATACATTTCCCCGGGGGCCCTGCGCATGATTTATTTCCAGATTTAATGAATGGCCACGTGCCTGGGTGAGTGGAAAAGAACCCGCGGACTGACTCATCCCTGAAAAGCAGTGGAAAAGCCTCTCTCGCCGATGCCCTGGACGCTGACCCATTTCCACTCCCTCATCTCCTGGGGAGGCAGGTGACATGGCGAGAAGACAAGGCACACAAGCTTGTCGCTTTGCCTCGAAGAACGCAGTTTCTCCTCATCCTCGGCTCTATTGATCTGAGCGTGGAGCTGATGTCAACACGGCTGTCTGGAGGGAGGCTACTCAATATCGCAAGGTCACGACGAGAGCAAAAACACAACTAATAATTCACTCTCCGTGTCCACAAAGGACTGGGCAGTCTTTTCTTCCGTCTTAATAGCATCTTTCCGGGGCTGCCGAGCGACTCTCTGGCTGTGGGATTTAGGTCTTACATTCGCTTTTATTTACCTGTTTCTCCCCTGGCTTAACTTTTCAGATTCATGTCACAGTGAACACCTGCTTTATATGCTCTGGCCCTGCCAGCAGCCTGCTTGCACAAAAGGCTGATTTCACTCCTCCGGAGAAAGCTGTTATTCCCCAAGCCCTGGGACTTCCTGCAGTCGTATTTCCTGCCTGCGAGGAGCACCAGCTCGCTACTGAAGTCGTGCTGATCAGGGCTTAATTGATTTAATAGGCACCTGCCTCACAGGTGTGCCGCTGGGTTCTGATGACTCCCTCACTGCTCAGGAGGTGCTTTGTGGTTCGCAGAGGGAGTGCTCTGCGGAGGGGAGAGCCCTGTGGCTGGACGTGGTCGCTGAGGTCGGTGCCTGCTGCAGGAGCCCACACAGCATGTACAACATGTGCTACATCGCCCGGGGAAGGGCAGGGCCACGTTGAGTAAAGCCGACCTACCTCACTCCTGATGGCTGCTCCCACTCACAACCAGAAGGTGGGCCAAGTTGGTACTCGGAAGTACCACTCTCCTGTTTCACGGGCGGAGAGATGGAGAGAGATCTTCCATCTGCCGGGCTGGCCACAGCTGAGACTTGGCCGAGTGGAAGCCAGCAGCCTGAAATGCAATCTATGTCTCCCACGTGGATGGCAGGGACCCAGGCTCTTGAGCCATCTTCTACCGCCTTCCCAGGGTGTGCATTGACAGGAGGCTGGAACTGGGAACCGAACCAGGAATCAAACCAGGCACTCAGACATGGGATGCAGTGTCTTAACCCCTGCACCAACCGCCTGGCCCTGTGTGCACACGACTTTGTCCTTTCATTCCTGCAGCCTCTCCTGCCCTCCCGTACCCTCCACCCCCTTTCCTCTCCACTCATCATCTTCCATCTCCCCCCTTCTCTTGTGGAGAAGGCCTGTACCTACTGTCTGAGAAGCAGGACAAACTGCTTCACATGTGGGAATTAGTGACTAATAAGGCTAGCATCCTTCAATAAAGCATCCATGTTACAAGGGGAAAAATCCTAAATCAAAGGAGGAAGAAGATAACACCACCCAGCATGATGATGGAACTGTAAGCAGTAGCCCAGGAAGAGGAAGAGTGTGGTGGGGAGGCCTTCGCTGCTCCTGAAATCACAATGCTGCTTCTTGCCTTTTGTTTTATTTTAAGGTTAATAGAAACCACAGTTTTTCAGATCATATGTCACAGGTGTCTGTTCCATTCCTCATATTAAGTGTGCCCAAAATAAAATGCTTTCCTTTTCTTTTAAAGCCTCCTTGCACTTGGGAGTTGCACACTTTTTACTCTGGCACACGTGGCTTCTCTCCTGTCTGCCGCTTGCCCAGGGAAAGCAGCTACAGTTTGAAGACTGGGGCAGGGGCAGCGACTGGGAGGGAGCTCTGGTCCTCAGGATCGCAGGCCTCACCATCTGGCCTTCAGCTATTGGTTTGCCAGGCGGCCGCTGAGTCACCCTGCGCCTCTGACCATGGCTGCTCATCACCAGCTTTTTCTCTCGGCCACTTCCAGGATCCCCGTGGACACAGAGCCTCACCTGTTTCTGCCACACCCCTCGTGGGCCTCAGTGTCTCCAAGAGACTGAAAGCCTCTGCCTCTCTTGGACATGCACGTGAATCCTACAAGCTCAGGGTCTGAGAACGCCACAGCTTCGTGCTTAGACCTAGTGATGTAATGGCTTGTTACATTTCTTTTTTTTTTAAGATTTTATTTATTTATTTGACAGGTAGAGTTACAGACAGTGAGAGAGAGAGAGAGACAGAGAGGTCTTCCTTCCGTTGGTTCACCCCCCCCAAATGGCCGCTACAGCTGGCGCTTTGCCCATCCGAAGCCAGGAGCCAGGTGCTTCTTCATGGTCTCCCACTCAGGTGCAGGGGCCCAAGCACCTGGGCCATCCTCCACTGCCTTCCCGGGCCACAGCAGAGAGCTGGGCTTGAAGAGGAGCAACCGGGATTAGAATCTGGTGCCCATAAGGGATGCCGGTGCCTCAGGCGGAAGATTAACCAAGTGAGCCATGGCGCCGGCCCCAGCAATGGTCATTTTTCACGCACATCACAGCCATCTGGGGACCAAGCCATTGCCTTCAATGCATAGCTCCCAGCTTCACCCTCACTGTGGACCTGGATCCCACTCTCGGAAACACAGAGCAAGCACCATCAGGCAGATCTTGTGGGCCTGACCTAAAGATAACACATATGGAGTACGTGTTTGGCATAACTGCTTAAGTGGCTGTGTGGGATGCCTGCATCCCACACCAGAGTGCCTGCTTTGAGCCTCCACCACTCCACTTCCAACCCAGCTGCCGGCTAATGGGCACCCTGGGAGGCACCAGGGATGGCTCAAGTACTGGGTCCCTACCACCCACATGGGAGACCAGTGTGGAATTCTGGACTCCTGGCTTCATCCTGGCCCAGCCTCGGCGGTTGCAGGTATTTGGGAGTGAAGATCTCCCTCTCCTCCTCTGCCTCCCCTTTCCCCCACCCCTCCCTCTCTCTCTCCCTCTGCGGGTGTGGTGCGTGTGTCTTTGCCTCTCAAATAAAGTGAAAATAAATAAATAAGGCACTGTAAAAGATAATGCATAATAAATACATAATTCTTGTATGTCAGTGACAGAACGCAGCCGCTTGGGCCATCTAATTGAAAGGGGCTGGGAAAAGTCACCAGCTGGGATCCAGGAAACAGAGGCAGCAGGGCTGTGAGCACAAAGCAGCACCTCTGCTGTATTTGTAACTGCACAAGACACACAGTAGCTAAAGCTCTGTTAGCAAAGCGCCACAATTGCATCATCTCATAAAGAGATCAGCCGGAGCGTCAGCGGGCTGGGACAGTTCCCTCCTGCCTTCCTCACTTCCTCATCTCAGTCTATGCTCCTCGGGAGAGCGGATGAGCATGGCCGGGGCCAGCGTGAGCACACGCACCGGCAGCCTCGCCGGCTGAGGCAGCCGAAGTCAGAACACGGCCTCTCCTGCAGGTGCTCCCTGGCCGCTGGTGGAGCGCGGAAGGCACAGCACAGGAATAACCAGCACTAATGACCGTCGGCCTCTGCGCTGTGTGTTGGTAGACGCTCAGACCAAACCTGGAGAGAAATCGTGTGGCTACGTGGGCCATGTGGCGTGAGGGAAGAGCCCAGCCCTGCGGATGAGGGCACTGATGGAAGGTGCTTTGGTCTCTCTTGTATTGTTCAAGCCAAGCCCTGGAAAACACTCTCTCTGTTGATGGAAAGGGACCCATTCAGAGGCAGAAAATGTCAACAGCGCTGGTGGGAATTCCGCTTGTTTTCTTTCATGCTTAAGTGGTTTGAAGGAAACAGATGAACCTGGTGGTCTCAGATGAGATTGTCTCTACTTCCTGTCTTCTGGTATGTCCCATGTATACACAAGCTCTCACCCATGGTGAGCCACCATGTCAGGAAGGAGGGCTGGCAGCTCCTTCCTTAATGAAGGTGACACTTCTATCAGTGGGTCAAGTTCAAGGTTAGGCAAGGTTAGGCAGCTACCTCTGACACTATACATGCCACAGAAAACTGGGGCCTGGGGCACTGAGACTCAGAGCTAAGCCCCCTGTAGTGCCAGCATCCCATAGAATGCCAGTGTAAGTCCTGGCTGCTCCACTTCCGATTCAAGTTTATTAATACATCTGGCAAGACAGCAGAAAATAAGTGGAGTACTTGGGTCCAGGTCACCCACATGAGAGACCTGGATGGAGTTCCTGGCTCCTGGCTTCTACCAAAGGAGCCATTTGGAGAGAGAACCAGTAGATGGAAGATCTCTCTCTCTCTCGCTCTCTGTGTGTCTGTCTCTCCCTCTATCTGTAATTTTTTCAAATAAACACATCTTTAAAAAAAAAAGAAATAAAATAATGATAAACTACTACCTATTTATTTAAAAAATGAAAGACATGGGGCTGACGCCTTGGTGCAGTAGGTTAATCCTCCGCCTGTGGTGCTGGCATCCTATATGGGCGCTGGTTCTAGTCCCAGCTGCACCTCTTCCAATCCAGCTCTTTGCTGTGGCCTGGGAAAGCAGTAGAAGATGGCCCAAGTCCTTGTGTCCCTGCACCCACATGGGAGACCAGTAAGAGGCTCTTGGCTCCAGGCTTCAGATCGGTGTAGCTCCAGCCATTGCATTTATTTGGGGGGTGAACCAACGGAAGGAAGACCTTTCTCTCTGTCTCTACCTCTCACTGTCTGTAACACTACCTGTCAAATAAATAAATAAAATCTTTAAAAGAAAATAAATAAAAGGCAACTGGGGCCTGAGGAGGGGACGTTGGCCACCGTGAGTCAAGCTTACAGAGCAGTGGCATTGGTGTTCAGGTCCAGGTCCAGAAAGAAGGGCAGTGGTCATCCACAACTGCAGCTGCAGGTGGGGGCGGGATCAGGTGAGGGCAGAGGTGAAGCCCACACAGGGCAGGGTGGATGCACCAGACGGGAGGAGAAACACTGCTGTTCTTTCAGTTCTATTTCTTGAAGGCATAGAATGTTCCTTCCTAGGGCCTTTCAGCTAGGAAGTAACGCATTTTCAGTTCATCTCTGTGGAGTCAGGGGAAAAGGAGGGTAGGAAACGTGACAGTCTCGTCCCCCTGCCGCTCTCTACTCCAAAGCTTCACCAGTGTCACACCCAACACTCCACTCCTGATGGTCTCACATCCCCTTTCCTCGCTCAAAGGGCCAAGCTCTCGACTGCCGCTTTCCCCTTGGGGATGACAATTGTTCCGGATGCTGGCTCCAGACAGACCCGTGCTAAGGTGTCATGCAGAGCGCTAGCACCAACACCACTTTTGCTGCAGTGAGTGAGACCCAGGTCCTAAGCACTTTTCTTCTGGCAGGATCCTTATCATTCCTGCCTAGCTTAGGAAATCAACTGAGAGTCGGGTCTCAGTGGTGCACACAAACCATTGCACACTCAAAGTACACGTTTTCCCACTCATTGTCTCCCTGCCATGGAGTTATGTAAGCACTTTTTCCTGAGAATATATATATATATATATTATTTTTTGCCAGGCAGAGTGAGACAGTGAGAGAGAGACAGAGAGACAGAGAGAGAGTTATAGACAGTGAGAAAGAGAGACAGAGAGAAAGGTCTTCCTTCCATTGGTTCACTCCCCTAATGGCTGCTACAGCAGGCTCTGTGCTGATCCGAAGCCAGGAGCTAGGTGCTTCCTCCTGATCTCCCATGCGGGTGCAGGACCCAAGCACTCAGGCCATCCTTCACTGCCTTCCCGGGCCACAGCGGAGAGCTGGACTGGAAGAGGAGCAACCGGGACTAGTACCCAGCACCCCAACCTGGACTAGAACCCAGGGTGTTTGTGCTGCAGGCAGAGGATTAGCCAAGTGAGCCACGGCACCTGCCGAGAATTTATATTTCTAAAAATAGGCCCCGGGAGTGGGCATTCAGCCTTGTGGTTAACAGTCTGCGTCCCAAGTGGGAATACCTGAGTTTAGCGCCTGGCTCTGGCTCCTGACTCCAGCTTCTTGGTAAAGTCGACCAGAAGAGGCAGCAGTGATGGCTCAAGTACCTGGGCTCCCATGGTAACCCAGAAAGGAGAGCTCGATTGGGTACTTGGCCCTAGTTTTTTGCTGACCCAGTTGAGAGCGTTTTGGAAGTGAACCAGTGGATGGGAGTACTCTCTGTCTCTGTCTGTCTCTCAAGTGGAGAAAAATAAAAAAAATTTGTAAAAGCTTAATTGCCAAAAGCTACGGAATAAGCCATGCTTTCTTAATTACTGGCTCGGGTCAAAGTTTTGTTCAGATTAAAAAACTGAGAAAAAGTCGTGGCACCTCTGACCACGAAGGTCAAGGGAATCTGTGCCATTTCATTTTCCCCTCCGTTCTTCCGTGCTCTCAGCAATGACTCACTGTAGAAGACCTATCGTAGGCCAAGGGGTGAATTCTAGAGAAAAGAAAACCCGATTGCCAAAAAATATTGAGGATACAAGGATTTGAGTTTCTTTCCTTCAAAGAATTGGAGGGATTGAAGGAACAATCAGGAATTATGAACTTGATTTTTCCCACGCGCATGGAGGCAGTGTAGGGTTGTGTGGTTAATTAGCTGACTTTCTGAGACGTTCCTATCCCCATTCATAGGTAAAATGTACCAAAAATAAGCCACTACTATTTCTGGTCTGGAAGTCATCCTGAACGATACCTCCAGAATGGATGCCATCCTCAGTGATGATCCCGTGAGGTGCTAAGACTAGGAGGGAAATAAATCAGCCATGTACTGTGTATGTCATTCACAAGAGACCCAAGTGAGTAATAACAACGTTACCAAAGGAGGTGATTTTCTCCATGCATCGTGTTGGAAACTACTAATGAGAGTAGATTGTAGACATAGTTACCCAGTCGAATATTTAAATATGTCCTTATTTGACTGTGCAATCACACAGCCAAATATATTCAAGGGTGGATTCCTTTATATAAAAGAAAAAAAGTCAATGAAGCACTCAGTGATGGCATTAGCTCGATTTTATGTTTGGAAACTTCACTGCACCCAAGTGAGAAAATACAGAATTAAGGTTCTCACTGCAACAATACTTGAGCCCAGGAACAAGGAGAGAGTTTGTCATCAACGTTGGGACTGTGACGTGAGCGCTGAAACCTCGCCGCCGGGGAAACTGCCTGCAGCTCTATTGCGCTTCTCCGCCCTTGCTTGAAGAACAGCTTGCTTTAGAAAGCAGGGTCTTTATCTTGAGAGTTACACCCGGGTGTGTATCTTGCATGGCACCAACTGGAGGGTTGGCTGAAGTAACTATTTGTTCCATGTCCTTTTACTGGTAGGCAGGCATATAAATAGTATCTAAAATAATTTTATCTTGGCCGGCGCCACGGCTCACTAGGCTAATCCTCCGCCTTGTGGCGCCGGCACACCGGGTTCTAGTCCCCGTCGGGGCGCCGGATTCTGTCCCGGTTGCCCCTCTTCCACACCAGCTCTCTGTTGTGGCCAGGGAGTGCAGTGGAGGATGGCCCAGGTGCTTGGGCCCTGCACCCCATGGGAGACCAGGAAAAGCACCTGGCTCCTGCTACCGGATCAGCGCGGTGCGCCGGCCGCAGCGCGCTGGCCGCAGCGGCCATTGGAGGGTGAACCAACGGCAAAGGAAGACCTTTCTCTCTGTCTCTCTCTCTCACTGTCCACTCTGCCTGTCAAAAAAAAAAAATTTTTTTTTATCTTTGTCCCCTGCCGTGGTACACCCATCAGTTCAGCCAGAGTGTGTAGAGGTGGCGGCTTAGACCCTGTGGCGCTGCCCCCAACCTTGCTTGGTTCCCCGTGCCTATGAATGGCAATAGAAATCTCTGACTGCCTGAGACGTGGATCCTGGCCTGTTTCCTGTCCTTCACAGTGTCTGGAGCCTTGGCCATGCACAGCATTGCTTCTCCATGCACAAATCAGACCTGAGGATCCCAGGCTCCTCTCTTTTCTGCAGGAACATCTCCTGAGCTCAGCTCGAGCTATGAGGACAAGACCAGGAACTCTTCTTTTCTTTAAACTTTTTATTTTAATTTTCAATTAGTTTTTAATGGCATCAATGTGATTTGTAGATACAATTCTAAGAACTCAATGAAATTCCCTTCCTCCCTTCCCCCTCTGTCTCTCCCACCCTCCTTCCCTCTCTCCCTCTTTCTGTCCCTTTTTTAGGTTTTGAGATAACATACTTCAAACTCACATTACAGTAGGAACCAGGAAGTCTTAGGTGTCCTTGTAAAATACATACTAGAGTGGCCGGCGCTGTGGCTCACTAGGCTAATCCTCAGCCTGTGGCACCGGTACCCTGGGTTCTAGTCCCAGTTGGGGCACCAGATTCTGTCCTGGTTGCCCCTCTTCCAGTCCAGCTCTCTGCTGTGGCCCAGGAGTGCAGTGGAGGATGGCCCAGGTCCTTGGGCCCTGCACCCGCATGGGAGACCATGAGGAAGCACCTGGCTCCTGGCTTCAGATTGGCTCAGTACACCGGCCGTGGCAGCCATTTGGGGGGTGAACCAACGGAAAGGAAGACCTTTCTCTCTGTCTCTCTCTCTCACTGTCTAACTCTGCCTGTCAAAAAAAAAAAAAAAATACATACTAGAGTCCAAGAAGAGGAAAATGGGGTTAAGTCTTGCAAGACAACTTGGGAACGATTCACTAGAATTCTTCTGATGTGGCTTATCCCACTCTGCTCTATTGCATAATTTGTGGGTAGAGGTGCCAAAGAAAACCACCATTGCCTGTTCCACCTCCAATGTCTGCACACAGATCTGTCCATTCAATTGTTAATTCCACAAATTCCAACTGAAAGTCTGCTGCTAGCCTCTTTGGGACATCCCTAGATGATTCAGACCTGGCCCACACCCTAAAGGATTCATGGTGTAGTTTGGGACATGATGCCCGTCCAGATTGCCCTAACACCAGCTGGAGTGTGCAGAGCACTGTGCGAGACACCGGGGGACCACGGGTTTCCTGTTAGAAGAGAAGGCTTCAGGGAGGCAGTGACAGTGCAGCTGGGCCTTGGCAGGGAAGACTGGCATTAGAGTGTGGGTACCCACAAGGTGTTGGTGGCTGGATGGCAGGAGACCAAGAGGAAAAGTGAGAGGGAAGAGAGGGCAAGTACAGTTAGGGGGTCGGGGAGAACTGTGGCGATACTGCCACTGGTGCCGGACACATTGAGTGTGGAATTCCTGTTGGCCATCCTGGTGGAGCTTTCCAGCAGGCAAGGACAGAGTCTTGAGGAAGCTTGAACTGGAGATCGCACATCTGCACAAAGGGGCCTTCGGAGATATTGGATGTTGCCTAGGAACTGGAGCTGAGTGCTACAGTGGCGCAATTAACACTCTACGCAACGACGCCAACGACTTCATTACTCACAGGCAGGCCGTCCACCAACTCACAGCTCTGCCTCTGCAGAAGCCCTGGGAAGACACAGAATCATGGGGAGACTCTGCAGTAGGTCAGAGCTGAGGGCTTGTCGGTGTGGGGCTCCCCATAACCAAAAACTGATTTATCTCGTTACATTACGGAAAAAAAAAGAGGAGGAAGTAGGCTGCCCTTTCTTCTCATCCCTGACTGGAGACTGACATCGTGAGTACCCCTTGATTCCTCCTGCTCTCTCGGGTGGACCCCAGCTTCTCAGAATGATGTAGACACATGTTCCGGCCGTTCTGTGATTAGTCCACTGCTGTGCTATTATAAGCATTATTGATCTCACAATCCATTAGGGCGCCAGTCACCATAAATAATTTATCTCTTCAGGCATGAGCTAGTCTCTGACACAGATGCCATCAGCAAGAATCCCCTTCAGGAGGTTTGTGCTGGAGGAAAAACAACTGCATTGCAGACGTAGATTAAACACACAAGGTCCATGGAGGAATGAAAATAATGACTGAGCAAATGCCGCGTCTGGGGATCGCGTTCTGCCGGGGAAGCTCTGTTGAGGAGAGGATGCGGCTGCGGGTTTGCAGACCAGCGACGGGCTTCCTAGCTGAGGGGGTTTGTTGAACGTATTGGAGCAGTTCTAGATGTTATCATTGCCGGGAAGCAGGGAGGGTTGGAGGGACTCAGGAGTGGGCAGGAACAGGCACAGAAGAAATAGTAAATGCGATCTCATCGAAGGGAATAGGGGAACTAAAAGACAAGTTTAGGGGCAGGCATTGTGGCATGTTGGGTTAGGCTTCTCACATTTCTTATCGGAGTGCTGGTTGCGGTCCTGGCTCTCCTATTTCTGATCCAGCTTCGTGCTATCGGCACCTGGAAAGGCTCAAGTGGGAGATTCAGATTGAGTTCCAGGCTCTGGGCTTTGACCTGCCCCAGCTTTTGGGGAATGAACCAGTGGGTGGAAGATCTCTCTCTCTCTCTCTCTCTCTCCTCTCTCTCCCCTTACCCCCATCTCTGCCTTTCAAATATTGTTTGAAGTCCATGTATAATTTTTCATAACATGCATTTCCATGAGCTTTCTCAAGGTCCCTTGCGTTTGTATGCATCTTAAACTTCCAGAGGCCAAGTGGGAAGGAAATTAAAGTTACAAGCTCTCTGGTAAACAAACAAAGACCATTAGAGCTTAGATTGCGCCTATAACTTGCTGAGAGGTCATATGACAATCCCAGTGCTCAGATTTCAGGCTTAAAGCAACTTTGCAAAGGAGGAGCCATCTTGACAGACAAGGGAGAGGGGGAGATGCTACTGAGGTGAGGGGGATGGGTGGGCAAAAGTCTGCAATTGTGAGCACACAAATCATAGGTGCCAGGAAATGGGTTTCAGCTGGGGCAGAGATTGGATGGTATAAAACTAGAGTTCCAAGCCAGGGCAGTGGACAAGGGCTGCCTGCTTATAACTTTTCCACAATTCACTGGAGTCAGAGGTGCCTTTGACAGGGTACTGAAGACTTGAAAAAAAATCCACCTTTTCTCCCATTAAAGCAACTTCTTAAATTTTATTTGAGAGAGAGAGAGAGAGAGAGAGAGAGAGAGAGGCTGCTCTCATCCACGGTTCACTCTCCCAGCACCTGTAATGGCTAGAGCTGAAATAGAAACCTAATCTGGGTTTCCCATGTGAGTGGCAGGAACCCAGCTACTCAAACCATAACCTGCTACTTCCCAGGGTACACGTTAGAAGAAAGGTAGGAATCTAGAACGGAGCTGTGACTCAAACCCAGGCCTTCCGATATGGGATGTGGGCATCCGCCAAGTGGTAGCTCAGTGCTGGGTGAAACGTCTGCCCCTTTTGTCTCCCTTGAGTCCTTTGTTCTTGAGCTTCCCAGAACTTCTCTGCCACTTTCAGTCTGGCAGAGAAAAAAAATAATCATTAAGCTCATTTAAAACAGGTCTACATGTTAACCCTGTGAGTAAGTGAGGATCTGGACAGAGCCCACGTCAGAGGGCTCAACCAAGGGAATGAACAGGCCGCCTGCTACAGACAAGCTGTGAGAGCTGAAGAGCTGACAGGAGATGCTGGGGAAGATATCAGCGACAGCCAGAGCCGGACGCATCCAGGAGATGCACCCAGGCCTCCCAGGGGATACTGGAACCATGGTGTGACCACAGAGGAGACATGGATGCTGCCAGAGACATCACCCAAAGCAGAGAGCCAGAGACAGGAGTGGGAATACTCCAACTTCTCTCCCCCTGCCCTGTAACCTCCTGCTAGGATTTCCCTTGGGCCTAGCCTAGCTGGATGTCAGCTAGGAAACAGTTCGCGGTATGAGCAGAGGAAGAGTGGGGGAATGGCTGACTTTTCCTTATGCATATTTGTGGATACCTCCCCGCCAAAAAGCAGTGATTGCCTGTGGAAAATCAATTTCTAGTCGTGGAATTGGGCATCAAGTGAGACAAAATTTATGGCAATACTTGTGACTGCATTGGTCTGAGTGTTTCTGTTAGGAAACTGGTGCAGTTTTAGCCAGGTGGCCACATGGCCCAACCTCTGGTCAAGCTGCACCCCCAACCTAATGGGATTCACTGCTCCTGCTTCCCTGCCCGCCCTCCGGCAAAGTTTTAAAAGGGCCTGTTCCTGAACACGTGCTCTCTTGGTTCTCTCTTGGCCCCTCTCTTGGCTCTTGGCTCCTCTCTTGGCTCCTCTCCTCCTCTCATCTCTCTTCTCTTCTCTATCTCTTACAGTCTCCTTCTCTCTTTTTCCCTTCGCCACTCCTTCACTCTGGTCTGTTGGGTGTTCTCCAATAAACCCTTTCCCTTATTCCGGCGTTCGGTGTATTTTGTGATGGCTAACATTAATATATAACAGTTTTGTTCCCTCCACCCCCAATTCATATGTTGAAATCCAAGCCCAGTATAGAGGTATTAAGGGATTGGAGGGTGGCAGAGTTTGGAGCACCAGTCTAAAGGCCACTTGGAACCAGCTCATCCAAATCAGAGTGCCTGGGTTTGAGTTCTGACTCTGCTTCCGACTGCAGCTTTCTGCTACTGTGCACCCTCAGAGGAAGCAGGCAATAGCCCAGGTACTTGGCTATCTTGCCACCCACATGGGAGTCCAGGTTGAGTTCTGGGCTCCCGGCATCAGCCCTGGCTATCATGGGCATTTAGGGGGTAAACCAGCAGATAAAAGATTTCTCTCTCTCTCTCTCTCTCTCATGTGCCACTGCACCTCTGTGTTTCAAATAAAAATAAATAATAAAATGAATATTAAAGCAAGAGAGAGGGAGAGAGGGCCTTGAGAGTGGTTATGGGGGCTCCATCCTCGTGAATGGTATTAGTCCCTCATACAAGAAGGCCAAGAGGTGCTTGTCCATTCCTCCTGCCTTGGGAGGACGCAGCAAGCAGGGGGCGTCTATGAAGCAGAGAGAGACTTCACCAGACAATGGGCCCACAGGGGCCTTGAGCTTTGCCTTCCCAGCCTCCAGAACTGCGAGCAACACGTTTCTTCTGCTTGTCAATGACCCCTCTAAGGTATTGTATCATGGCAGCCCAAAGAGACCAAAGCAGTGACTTCACAGTTAATACTGCTCAGTCTACTGCCAATTCTCGGGCAGAGTTCACTCCCCTGAAATCCCTTCTCAGGGCCAGTGCTGTGATGTAGCAGGTAAAGCTGTCAACTCCAGTGCTGGCATCCCATATGGGCACTGGTTCAAGACCTGGCTGCTCTACTTCTGATCCAGCTCTCTGCCACGGCCTAGGAAAGCAGTAGAAGATGGCCCAAATCCTTGGGTCCCTGCACCTGCGTGGGAGACCGGGAAGAATCTCCTGGCTCCTGGCTTCAGATTAGCCCACCTCTGGCTGTTGCAGCCATTTAGGGAGTGAACCAACAGATCAAAGATTTCTCTCTCTCTCTCTCTCTCTCTCTCTGCCTCTGCCTCTGCCTCTCTGTAACTCTGCCTTTCAAATAAATGAATAAATCTTTAAAAAAAGAGAACAGAATCACTTTTTGGACTCAGTGCTAGCCTGTACTGCGTTCTCAGCGTGCCCACAGTCTCCCTTTCCTTGCTGGGTCCTCTGCAGCTCTTCCAGACCCTTCTTTCCCCTCAGCGATCTCACACACCCTGAGGAGCATCTTTGAGCTGGATCGCAGTCTTGTCAGTTGACATTTTAAAAAAGGTTTTTCTATCTATTCTATTAACTTAAAAGACAGTGCAACAGAGAGGGGGAGAGAGACAGGGAGATATGCTCTCTCTGCTGGTTCACTACCTGAATAGCTATAACCAGGGCTGGGCCAGGCTAAAACCAGGAGCCAGGAACTCCATCCGTGTCTCCCCCATGGGCCCAAGTACTTTGGGCTGTCATGCTCTGTCTTCCCATGAACATTGTTAGGAGGTTGGATTGGAAGGGGAACAGCTGGGGCTCAAACCAACACTCTGATATGAGATGCCAATGTCACAAGTGGCGGCTTTACCTGCTGCACCACAACTCCAGTCCTTTGTAGACTGATTTGAGTAATGCAATCAACCACAAACACACACACACACACACACGTTATATTAAGGGGAATCCACCTGAACCTTCCAAGGCCTTATGGACACTCCTGGACAATGGGGCCCCCACAGAAAGCCTGCCCCCAAGGCGATGCTTCATAGTAACCACAAAGGGCTTCATGCCTTTACGTTCAAATGCCTGAAATTATTTCAAAGGACGGTCATGATGAGGGATGATAATATGAGGACAGAGAGATTCTGTTTTGTTTTATCCCAAGAAGTTAGTGTTGATTTATATCACATTGATTTAATATAATTCACTGGATGTGGATTGACCAATCACAGGGCAGATGGCCATGCAGAGACATGTTCCTACCCTTATACCAATTCAGTTAGGGGCAGAAGGAGGATGTGAGGGATTTGCTAGTGGCAGGGACTGCTGTCATCCAGCATGACACAGGCAAACCATTGCTTTCTGTGAATGGGATGTGATGACTGCCCTGCTCATCTGCTTGGTGCTGTCGCTGCAATTCACTAGTTCTTAAACAGAGCTTGACAAAATGGTCTTGTTGTTAAGCCAGGCTGCTAATTGTGCTGGTAATTAAAAATTGGCAGTGCTGAGTTTGGCCCACGTTCCCTACCTCAGAACCTTCCAAATCAGCATTTGCCTTTCACAATGAAGAAAACACCTGCTGTTTCCCCCACTCATTTTCTAGGACCTTCCAGTGCCACTTAGCTGCTGCTTTCACAGAGCCTGAGATGATTTCTGGTATTCCATTCAGAAAGACTGCATGTGCAGCAGAGAAAAATGGCTATATATATAGCTAGGGCCAAGCAGAGGATGACCTCCAAGAACGCGCCAAGGAGCTAAAGCCAGGACTGTGCTCGTGGCCTCAGCTCACCCTCCTGCCTGGCTTCTTTGATGACGCCTCACTCCATTCGGATTTCTGGCTCTGGGAGCCTGTCCGTTCCAGGAGGTTGTGAGCCACGCGGCAGACTGCAGCTTGCAGGCTTGTTTGTGCATGCGTCCTCACGCGTGCACATCCACTCACAGCGGATGCGTCAGCCTCCTATATTTATCCAGTTGCTGTTCCAGTGACTCTGAGAAGTGTCTGGAGAAAAACAAAGCTGCCTCCTCCTGCTAGGCAAGCTGCCTGAACTCCAGGGACGAGCTCTGCTGTCTCATTCAGTGTGCATGTGTGTGTGTTTTAGGGGGGCAGAGCGCGGTCTGCAGTGTGGGTCACCTGTTAGACACCCTCTCCCTCCCCAGCCAGCCTGTAGCTTACAAATCACAAGCAGACAGCTCTGGAGCTGTAATCACGGCTCTGCTGTCCTTGCTCGCTCCCAGGTGGGTCTGATTGGGATGCAGGGGATGTGAGTGGAGTGAACAGGGGACCAGGTTCCTGGGGTGGGATCAAGTGTGAGCAGTAGCAGCAGTAAGGAAGACGCACGTGGAAAGGAATCATTGTATGAAGAGTCAGGGATCATTGACGTCATCTTCCCCAGATTGCTGTCTTAGAGGTGAGAGAATGGAGACCAAGGCGGTGAAGAGTAATCTGGCCCCCGTGCTGACCCTGAAGCCCCGCCCTTCTGAAGCCCAGCACACTGACTGTCGTGATCCTACACCCAGCCGCTGGAGCGTCTCGTTACAGTGGGCCGTTCTCCAACAAGCACCCTTCAGAATGGGGGACCCAGACGCTGTGCTGAAGACCACGCACAGGTCTCGGCCAGGGAAGTCCACTCACAGGTAACAGGGTGTGTTGGTGGGGAATGACTAGAATGGAGCGCACCTCAGGTCTCGGGTTTCTGCCGAGGGCCACCACCTAAACAGGTCTTTGTCCTCTCTGTCCTTGAGCCGTCGTCTGGACTGTGCACTCCAGCCACTTCTTGGGCCATCTTTTATGATCATTTCCTAATTCTCTGTGGGCAAGCACAGTACCCACAGGATTACTTACTCCAGAAAGACCCACTGCAAATATCCAGATGGACTTTGTAATCTTTGCCCATTCCTTTACTTCTGTCACCTTGGATACCTTGATGTATCCAAGACAAAAATTAATACCATCCAAAATCTTGAAGAGTGATGAAATTCCTATTTAAGCATCCTTTAGTACGGATAAGAGGTTACTCAGAAGTACCTACTGCAAATTTCTGTTCTTCTCTATCCCGAATTCCACGACTCATGCCCATTACTCCGATTCCTCTCCTCTCTTCCTAGATTTCCAATCCAGGCTGCCTCGCCTGCCACATCTCCTTCCTTCTCCTGCTCCCTTCTGGAGTTCTGTGTGTTTCCCTTGCTTCTTCAGGCCACTTTATGACCATGTTACCTCTTTTCACTTTCTCCCAGTTCTCCTTTCTACCCATTTCTCTGACCAGCACACAAAGGAACAGGAACTAAGAAGCTAAGGCAATGATCTTCCTTAGAATGTGGGGTAGAGAATGGTTATACATCCTTACACATTATTTTTTTCATCTGAATCATATGAAAAAATCACATGATTTGTCTTCAACTAGTTGAACGGGGTAGGGTTGCTCCATTATTGAATTCCTAAAGACCTGGAAGTCATACAGCATTACTTACAGCCTGCTTCCATCTGCCGTTGCCCCTCAGACGTGGGAAATAGCCAGGGCCTGCCCTGGACAGCAGTGCTCCTAAGGTGCCATGGTGCGTGCATTCCCAGAGACGTAACTGTTGCCAGCTGGATACACAGCTCCTTCATTTTACCAAACTTTGGGTAAGTCTTATTTTTAAAGATTTATTTATTTATTTATTTATTTACATGAAAGAGTTACAGGCCGGCGCCGCGGCTCACTAGGCTAATCCTCCACTTGTGGCACCAGCACCCCGGGTTCTAGTCCCGGTCGGGGCGCCGGATTCTGTCCCGGTTGCTCCTCTTCCAGGCCAGCTCTCTGCTATGGCCCGGGAAGGCAGTGGAGGATGGCCCAAGTGCTTGGGCCCTGCACCCCATGGGAGACCAGGATAAGCACCTGGCTCCTGGCTTCGGATCGATGCAGTGCTGGCTGTAGCAGCCATTTTGGGAGTGAACCAACGGAAAGGAAGACCTTTCTCTCTGTCTCTCTCTCACTGTCTAACTCTGCCTGTCAAATAAAAGAAAGAAAGAAAGAAAGAAAGAAAGAAAGAAAGAAAGAAAGAAAGAAAGAAAGAAAGAGTTACAGAGAGAAAAAAGCAGAGGCAGAGAGAGAGAGAGAGTCTTCCATCCACTAGTTAAGTCCCAAATGACCACAACGGCCAGGGCTGGACCAGACTGAAGCCAGGAGCCAGGAGCTTCATCTGGGTCTCCCACCTGGGTACAGGGGCCCAAACACTTAGGCTGCCTTCCACTGATTTTCCCAGGTGCATTAGTAGGGAGCAGGATTGGAACTGGAGCAGCTGGGACTCGAACGGCTACCCATTGGCATGTTGGTGCTGCAGATGATAGCTTAACTCACTACACCACGGCACCAGCCCCTTAGAATGTGGGGTAGAGAATGGTTATACATTCTTACACATTACTTTTTTATCATAATCATATGAAAAATTACATGATTTTCTGATTATGCCAAGCCTTAAGCACAGCCCGAGGAGCACTAAACCCTTCAGAGGTGTCATTCCATGGCCAGTGCATGTGTACCCTGATTTCCCACCAATAAGCGCCAAAGCGGCAGCCAGCATGAGCAGAGCATTCAGCACAATTTCTGGCCTTGGAAGCCATCTTCACCCCTTGGAAAGCATCGGGGAAAGAACATCAGCCCCTCTTTGAGGCCTTTTGCCCTTCCTCGAGGGACGAGTCCTGACCGTTCTGTGTGGTGAAACTGCAAGGACTGAGCATGAGAAACCGAGGCCTTCCTTGCCGGGTTTCTGTGGGTCCCCCATTGGAGGATGGGTGTGTTCGCTCACTGCCCGCCGTGTGGGTGGCAATCACGAGGGGGTCAGAGCCCGCACCTGCTTCCAGCACCAGGGCTAAAGACCCAATTCTCCCTCTGTTGCAGTGTAGGGACGCAGTAGGTCAAGACGACACATGTGTTTTGCTAATTGTGTGTTCCACAGGGCCAGCCCTCTCTTGGGTGAAATGTACCAAGTTTTAGACTCAGAGAAAGGCACTAGGGAGTCTGACTGTGGCCACAATTAAGCCTTACTCTTCATTCCAGCTTTATCCTTAATAATGGATTCTTTTTTTTTTTTTTTACCTTCATTTGTCTGGTTCCTCCAACTGTTTCTCATTAGCACTTGTGAAACCATAATATTAACATTCAATTCATGTAAATTAATATTCAACTACTAATCCTGTAAATACCCCCAGGGAGGGAGCACATTAACTCATAACTCCTTATTGTGAGCGAATCTATGTCATGCAATTAACAGTTCCCATCACCCACCACATGTGAGTCTAAAGTCAAGGAAAATCCTAGGGTCATCCTAGGTAAGTCTTTAGGATGCTTTCAGTGGCGAAGATGGAGACTCCAAGCTCAATGATGCAACATACAGAGGATTTTTCTCCAAATCTCCCTCTAAGAAACTGACCTCCTTCCCAGTGACTCTGGATGTGGGTGGGTGGACAGCACAGCAGTGTGGTTGGAGGGGGAAGGGTGGTTTAGGGTCACTTTGTTTGAGTTCAAGCTTTCTCTATCCAACTGTAAGACTTTGGGCTGGTGACTTAACTTTTTTTTTCCTCAGATGTATCACCTGGTAAATTGGGACAATACCTCTTAGGATGATTGTGGAGAGTGAGATGAGAGAATTGTGTGAAGATCTTCAAGCAATGCCCGGCAGGTGGGAAGCCCCCAATAAATGTTAGTGCTGAGCAGTGGTAGTAAGAAAAAAATTTTCTGCCAACAAAAATTGTGCCTTGAGGATGCATGTGCCAATGGGAAATTGTCTTCACTGTTTAAAATCATCTTGTTTTGCAAAATTTCAGGAGGAACACTTTATTTTTTAATTTTTATTTATTTATTTTTATTTGAAACAAAGAGAGACATAGAGGCAGATGGGGAGAGATCTTCCAACTGCTGGTTCACTTTCCAAATACCTACAGCAGTCAGGGTTGCGCCAGGCTGAAGCTAGGATCCTGGAACTCCATCCAGGTCACCCACATGGATGACAAAGACCTAAGAATTTGAGCCATCACCTGCTTCCTTCCAAGGTATGTATTAGCAGGAAGCTGGATTAGAAGGGCAGTAGCACTCCAAAATGATGTACAGGCATCCTAAATGGTGACCAAACAGCAGCCCCATTATGGGGATTAATTTATGAAACTGAGAAACAGCTACATAGCTTTCTAGCAAATCTGAACTAAGATGTACTTGTTAAAAAAAAATTAGAAATACTGCTTCTATTGCTTTCCCCACCCTTGCTAGCTCAAGGATCATTTCCTAGCTGCTTTTACCCAAAGACACATGTCAGACCCAGATGGAGTGACAACTGCCTCCTGAAAGTCTCGCCACGGGCCCCTAAGTGGGGGCATTTCTAATTTTGAAATGAGCTATGTGGTTCAAAAGCTCCGTGCTTTCCAACAAGTCGATGATTGATAAGACTTTCTCGTTCACTGATCAAGCTTGGTAAAACGGAAAAACAAGAACTAAAAATATCCTTTGTGTTTGAGCAAGGGGCACTGAAGGTTAAAGGAGACAGAGCTCTACATATGCGATTATGTCATTGTGCGTTTAATCAGCAGGTTGGAGTAAGTTATCCTGAAATGAAACCGTGTTTGTTGTCTGTTCTCATAAACCTGTGCTTATAACTGCAACAGAATAGAATGCCTCTTCACTCACTGTTTTTTTTTTTTTTTAAGATTCAAGTTATTGGTCATTGTACCATCTAGGAATTTTATGAGCTATAGAACCACCAAGAAACTCATTTGATGTGACCTTCTGAAGGTCACCTTTGATTTCGCATGAATTTTCTATAAAACTGCGATGATCTCTTGCATGCTAATGAAGTAAAGGTGAGACATAATAAATGATGCCTTTTAGGTTTTGTTTCTGTCCTCCACCTGGAAAACCTGGATGAATAGCTCTTCAGAGAACTCTCACTGAGTGTCTTCTCCAGGTATTCATGTCAAGGAATCCTCATGACCTTCAATGTGTTTATCATTGCATTTCCATTTAACAAATAAACTAATTTATTAATCTGAGGTTTACACTGCCAAGAAAATGTCACCAGATTGAAAAAATAGATTTTTTTTTTTTTGACAGGCAGAGTGGACAGTGAGAGAGAGAGATAGAGAGAAAGGTCTTCCTTTTTGCTGTTGGTTCACCCTCCAATGGCCGCCACGGACTAGAACCTGGTGTGCCGGTGCCACAAGGCAGAGTATTAGCCTAGTGAGCCACAGCGCTGGCCGGAAAGATAGATTTTAAATTGAGCATTTGACCTAAAGTGGAGAGTAATAAAAGCAGAAAATTCATTTGTTGTTTTTGCAAATCTTCCATCTGTACCTAAGAGTTAGGCATCTCAGATCCACAAGGCTAAGCTAGTATCCTAGGCAAGGCAGCCTATACATTGAAGGTCTTGTTAATTTACAAAGCAAGACCTATGGGGCCAGCGCTATGGTGCAGTGGGTTAAAGTCCCAGCCTGCAGCACTGGCATCCCATATGGGCACTGGTTTGAGTCCTGGCTGCTCCACGTCCGATCCAGCTCTCTGCTTTGGCCTGGGAAAGCAGTAGAAGATGGCCCAAGTGCTTGGGCCCCTGCACCCATGTGGGAGACCCAGAAGAAGCTCCGTTGTGGCCATTTGGGGAGTGAACCAGCAGATGGAAAATCTCTCTCTCTCTCTCTCTCTCTCTGCCTCTCCTTCTATCTCTGTGTAACTATGACTTTCAAATAAGTAAATAAATAAATAAATCTTTAAAAAAAAGGAATAAAACAAGAGCTAAAATAAAGGCAATAAAGCCGTAACTTCATGAAAAGATCAGGTGCTTACAAAGAGTGACAACTCATTCTGAAACTGGGATCCTCTATGTCAAAAGATGACAAATGAAGGCTGGCGCCACAGCTCAATAGGCTAATCCTCCGCCTTGCGGCGCTGGCACACCAGGTTCTAGTCCCGGTCGGGGCGCCGGATTCTGTCCCGGTTGCCCCTCTTCCAGGCCAGCTCTCTGCTGTGGCCTGGGAAGGCAGTGGAGGATGGCCCAAGTGCTTGGGCCCTGCACCCCATGGGAGACCAGGAGAAGTACCTGGCTCCTGCCATCGGATCAGGCAGAGTTACAGAGAGGGTAGAACCAGAGATAGAGATAGAGAGAGAGAGAGAGAGAGAGGTCTTCTATCTGCTGGTTTCACTCCCCAAATGGCTGCAATGACCAGAGCTAAGCTGATCCAAAGCCAGGAGCCACGAGCTTCTTCTGGGTCTGCTGCATGGGTATAGGGCCTAAGGACTTGAGCCATCTTCTACTGCTTTCCCAGGCCATAGCAGAGAGCTGGATCGGAAGTGGAGCAGCAAGAACTCAAACTGGCACCCATATGGGATGCTGGCATGGCAGGCGGCAGCTTTACCCACTACACCAGAGCATGAATTTTTTATTTGAAAGTCAGAGTTACATAGAGAGGTAACAGAGAGAGAGAGAGAGAGGTCATCCATCTGCTGGTTCATTCCCCAGTTGGCCGTAACAGCCGGAGCTGTGCTGATCTGATGCCAGGAGCCAGGAGCTTCTTCTGGGTCTCCCACGTGGGTGCAGGGGCCCAAGGACTTGGGCCATCTTCTACTGGTTTCCCAGGCCATAGCAGAGAGCTGGATCAGAAGTGGAGCAGCCAGGACTCGAACCTGCACCAGTATGGGATGCTGGTACTGCAGATGGAGGCTTTACCCACTACGCCACAGCACCAGCCCCTCAATATATTTTAAAAATTTTATTTATATATTCATTTGAGAGGCAGAAAGAAAGAGAGAGAGAGAGAGAGATCTTACCCACTGACTCATTCCCCGGGTGCTCTGAATGGGGGAGCCTGGAACTCAATCCAGGTCTCCCACATGGGTGACAGGGACCCAACTACCTGAGCCATCATCATCTGCTGCCTCTCAAGGTCTGCATGGGCGGAAAGCTGGAGTCAGGAGCTGGTGCCGGGTGTTGAACCGAGGCATTCTCATGTGGGCCGCAGGCTGCTTAACTGCTAGGCTAACCACATGCCCCTGTAGACTGGGTATTTTGAAAGGGAAGAGCATGGCTAACAACATTTCACACCACGTTGTCCCATAGGGCCTGCACTGCATGTATATAACGTGATCAGTTCTCACAACAGCCCTTCGAGCTCAGTACGCACTAAGTGGTAGAGCTGGGTTTGTAATTTGGTGTTAATTCCAGAAAACCAGCGTGCTTTCTAAGAGGAGCAAATGCTCAAAACCACATTTCATCTGGTTTTTTGACAGCTATTTTCTGTTTCCAGTAACATTGTCTGTTAGTCTGGGCAGCGGTCGGTGGGCATCCCACCTCTGTGGGCAGCTCCTGGCGCTTCTGCAGTGTGCCTCCAGGGACTCCCACACCCTGGTGTGTGCCACGTTCCACGGAGAAGCAGGAGGGCTGATCTTCCTCTCTCAGCACCCTCTTTGAACACTTCCACTCAGATTTCCACAAGTCTCTGCTTTCCCGAGTTCTTGCTTTCTGCTTCAGTTTCCAAGAGATCCCTGACTTTTGTCTTCTAGTTCTACAATAGGATTTGTTAGATAAGAGAAATAGGCACAGTATGTGCTGTGGCTGTTAAGATTCGAATGCTAGAGTCTTCTGTGGTAGGGAAGTATTTCCAAAAATAAGAAAACAAACCCCAGAGGCACGGTCTCTGTGTTTCTCTACAAAGGCATCAAGCAGAAACCCTGGAAAATGTGTCACTCCCAATGCTTAGTCTCCAGCCAGGTGAGGAATCACAGGCAGAAATGCTAGCAAAAATGCATCCATCTTTGCTAAGGTCAAGGGCCTGTCCTCAATGCCCAGCCCTGGGGAGCTAGGGGTGAGTGAGGGGAGGCAGTCAACTGAGCTGAATGAGAGAAAGGCATAATTCTCGCAATTGTTCCCTTTAGGGACAAGTTCATTCAGATGCTTATGCGTGTTCGCCTGGATCCTAGTTGCGACCTCAGAGGGAGGTCGGGTCAGAAAGAGGACAGTTTCCCAAGTCAACAAGCACTCCACAGGAAGGAAATCCTAGGATCTCCCCCTCCCCCCACACCGTACCTATTCCTTCTTTGTCTGGAATACCACCGATGGTAATTAGTTCACCCCACTGTATGGCACTACCTGTTTTCACGTGGACATGTTTGCTGTGTGTGCCCCTTTGTTAAGAGCGTGCCTCCTGCTTACCAGAGTCCAGTTTCATCTTGGGGTCCTGATTGGAGAGTATGCACGTGGATCAGGAGAGACAACCCAGGTTCTCAGGCAGAGGTGGGAAGGGGAGGGATGGGTTCAGAATCCCTTGGGGGCTTTATTCCAAGTGTCTTTCCCTTGCTGCCTCTTCCACCCCACTTCACCCCAGGAAGAACTGTTATGCTTGAGGGTACATTGAGCCCCTGGGGCGGGGACGGGGGGGGGGGGGGGGGGGGAATGTAGGGTGGGGGGGCACCTCGAGTCTCTACAACCTAAAACATTTCACTGGAACTATGATAATGAGATGCCTGGGAATGGATTGCTTCTGTAGCTGATGGGATTTTTGGTCCACAAACGAAGGCGTGCGTAAGAAACATTAAATCTCTATTTTTTACAAACCAACCAGTTTAACCCAGAGCCCTGGTCTCTCCCGTCTTGAGAGAAAACAAGACCTCGAACACTCATGGGGGTCCCTCCCCCCTCAGGGTCGCACCTGTGCCACAGCTCTGCCCTGTGAAGGTGTCTGTGGAGGTAGATGGCTCAGTGTTGCTCAACCGTCCCACAGTTTTCCACTAAGCCTCCATCATCCTTGGTCCTAAGGACTGTCAGCATTTTGATGGTTCTGAGCCATGGCTAAGACTGGACCCTTTAGTCAGGTGCTTTAGGGGTACTGCCAGCCCTAAGATGTTGCCTGTGGCTCTTCTCAGTGGGTTTTGTGGCCTCCTTCCTGGTCTATTCCAAGGCCCCCTTGTACTCCACTTTTGGTCTAGGAACCTTTTTTCTAATCTTAGCAAAGCCTCTTTGCTTCCTGTTACCTCTTTATCTTTAACAAACCCCTGGTTCCTTAGCAAACCCTCCAGGTTGTCCTGTGGGCTCAGCCTTCTGCAAATAAATCCAGAAATTCTTGTTAAGTTATTTCCACATCCTGTCCTACCACATACTTCCCTTAAGGCAATGAAATATGGAATCAGCTCCAGGTTTGAGTAAGACAAACATACAGAAAAGAAAAAAACATATAAATCGGCAACCAAAAATTATCATTTCATATTTTATCCTCTTTTCATTAATAAATTGTAATTCTAGTTCCCAAATATATTTAGAAAGATGTTTTGGGGGCTGTTCCAAGAATCCTCCTAAATGTTCAAAATCAATTTAATACATAATAATGGTTCCAGTTAATGTTTGGAGATTTAAGAGATGGAAAACGCAGGTCTCCACCCATACAATAAGAAAAACCCTAGATAAACTACAAAACCCACAACTTCTCTTGACCTTATCAGAGAACTGATAATATAGGCAAACAAGTAACTCAAAACCAGGAGAGGGACACAGGCCTGCAGGGAGAAACAGGATTCAAGCTTTGGCTTTCCCAGGACAGATGCCGCCAAATGCCCTCAAAGCTGGTAAGAAGATTAAGCTAGGAATGTTTAAAGAGTTGCTAAAGGCCAAGTGTGGGCCAGCATGGCAGTGTGAGGCCTCAGGGGCTGCCGACACTGGAGGGTTCACATCCTCTTAGAATTTTTCTTCCAGGAACACCAGGTGCTGGCAGAGAGCTTCCGTGAGAGCCCCAAGGCAGCGTCCTCCAAGCCTGGGGAAAGGGGCCTGCAGCTGCTGCCTGGAGACCAACACCCTGACCATCTCCTTTATCTCCCTTATTCAACAAAGCTGTTATTGGCAGAGGGAAGAGGCTCAGAACCCTTCCCTGCAGGCCCTGGTGGAGAAGAGGGGAGAGAAAGAAGCCCCACCACTCACTGGGAGAAGGGCAGGTGTGTTTGCCAGGCCCAGCAGTACAGCAGCAGAAGAGGCAGGGGCACTTGGGACCCGAGTTTCCAGTGTTTCTGCCTAAGATGGTGGCTTCATGGCAACATGAGAGGCCACCAGGCTCTCCTTTCCCGGCTGAGCTAGGAAGGGTTGCAGTGGAAGACAGTTTGGAGGGCTACAAGATAAAGACTATCTCCAGGGATGAACCCAGAGGCAAGGCTCAGATCCAAGAGGTGAGACAAAAACACGGTTATCACTGGAGGAGGCTGAAACAGCTGGAGCACAGAGGGCCACCCTAGCAGCACTAAACTCCCAGGCCAACTCGACCCTGCTAAGACAAACTTCCACATTAAAAGCCGGGCAGAAGGAAAGTTATGCTTATCTCTAAGCACCAAAAAATATTTACTTAGTAAACATTTATTGTCCTATAACATGTTTACCTTTCAACAAAGAATTACAAGGCATACCACAAGGCAAGGAAAACACAGTCTGGAGAGACCGTGCAGTCATCAGACCTAGTCTCAGACTCGTGTTGGATGTGTCAGATAGGACATTTAAAATAACTGTGATTCATGCATTAAAGATTAATGGGAAAGGTGGATACTGTGAAACATCAGAGGGGTAATTTCAGCAATGCGGTAGAAACAGGAAGAAGGAATCAAGTGAAAATGTTGGGAATCAGAACCACAGTTACGGTTCCGAAGGCTGTATTGGACAAGCTCCGCAGCAGGCCACAGTCAAGGAGAGAAATAACGAAGTTGAATAGAGGCCAAGAAAGTTTACAAACTGAAATAAAGGAGAAAATGGTAGAAAAAAATAGAACAAAGTGGCAGTAGATATGGAATGGTATCAGACAGTCTAAAACGTGCATAATGTGAGATCCCAGAAAAAGTAGAAAGAGAAGGGAAAAGAGAAGTAGTTGAGAAATAATTGCTGAGACGTCTCCTAATGAGTGACAAAGCCTACCGTGGGCTGAATGTGTCCCCCCAAATTCATGCATGAGAACATGATCTCTAAGGCAGCAGTTTTAGAAGAAGGGATTCAGTGGGAGGTGCGCGGGCTATGAGGGTTCCACCCTCATGGAAGGATTTTTTTAAAGATTTACTTGACTGAGCCGGCGCCGTGGCTCAATAGGCTAATCCTCCACCTTGCGGCGCCGGCACACCGGGTTCTAGTCCCGGTTGGGGCGCCGGATTCTGTCCCGGTTGCCCCTCTTCCAGGCCAGCTCTCTGCTATGGCCAGGGAGTGCAGTGGAGGATGGCCCAGGTGCTTGGGCCCTGCACCCCATGGGAGACCAGGAAAAGCACCTGGATCCTGGCTCCTGCCATCGGATCAGCGCGGTGTGCCGGCTGCAGCGGCGGCCATTGGAGGGTGAACCAACGGCAAAGGAAGACCTTTCTCTCTCTGTCTCTCTCTCACTGTCCACTCTGCCTATCAAAAAAAAAAAAAAAAAAAAAAAAAAAAAAAAAAAAAAAAAAAAAAGATTTACTTGACTTATTTGAAAGACAGAGTTACAGAGAAAGGTAGAGGCAGAGATAAAGGTCTTCCACCTACTGGTTCACTCCCCAGATGGCCGCAACGCACTGATCCATACCCAGGTGCCAGGTGCTTCTTCCGGCTCTCCCATGCAGGTGCAGGGGCCCAAGCACTTTGGCCATCTTCTACCATTATCCCAGGCCATAGCAGAGAGCTGGATTGGAAGAGGAGCAGCCAGGACTCGAACTGGCACCATATGGGATGCTGGTGCTTAGGGCCAGGGCTTTAACCAGCTGTGCCACAGTGCCCGCCCCATCTTGGAAGGATTAGCGCCACCTCAGAAAGGCCTTTAGAGCCTGGGTTGTTCCCCTTCCGCCTTCCACCTTGCGACGAGCCAGCAGGAAGCTTGTCACCAGATCCCAGAACTTGGCATTGGATTCCCCAGCCTCCAGAACCATGAAAAAAACAAAGGTCTGAGCTTTATCAATTACCCAGTCTGTGGTGTTTTGAAGTTTTGCGGCACAAAACAGCCTATGACAGCAACTGGTATCGGAAAGAGTTGGGTGTTGCTATCATAAATACCTGAAAATATGGAAGCGGCTTTGGAACTGGGTAATGGGTGGATACTGGGACAATTTTTAAAAATGGTTTGTTTATTTAAAGGCAGAGCAAGAGTGAGAGCAAGATAGGTGCTACTGGTCGTGGAGGGGAGGGTGGTTGCAGGAATGAGTTCGTGGGTTCTTCTCCTCAGCTTAGTATAGAAATAAAAAGCCAGGAAACAATTTGCAAAGAGGCAGAAACTTTGATTTGATTGGCAAGCGACAGAAAAAAGTATCTGGTTTGAGGGGAGACCAGAAGGAGTGCCCGAGCTGGACACTGGCTTTGAGGAAGTGCCCTAGGTTTTTAAGGCATCACTGTCTGTTCATTGGGTCATCCTATTTGGGGTGCCTGTTGGATGGAGGTTTCATATACGTATATTGATTGGCTTGGAGTTCATGGAGATAGTAAGGGTCTCCCAGAAATGGCCCGACTCTCCCTCCTCTGCCAACTCTAGGTGAAAGATTGCACCCACCCTGAAGGTCACACAAGAAGCTATTGGGGGGAGGAGGATGCCAGTCAATCTGGAGACAGGCTTTCCAGACACAGCTGGCAGCCTGCTTATGAAGGACATTCTACCCGTGTCTAAGGGGCCCACAGACCCCCCAGCCCCACTGGGCCACCTCGATAGGGTCAGGAGAGGGATACCAGGGGAGAGAACGAGATTTTCCATCTACCGGCTTATTCCCTAAATGCTGGGGCCGGATCTGCACAAAGCCAGGAACTCCATTGACTGGAACTCAGGTGCTTGAGCTGTCACTGCTACTTGCCAGGGTGCACATCAACAGGTAACTGGGTCAGAAGTGGAAGTGGAGGCAGGACTCAATGCCTGGCACTCAGATATGGGATGTGGATGTCCCAAGTGGCAGCTCTGCCCACTGCAACACCTGCCCCATAGAACCATTTTTAAGTGAATATTGGAAAACCTCTGTGTTGCTATAAACTAGAATCCAGGGCAAGTCTGGGCTCAGAAGATGAGCAGAGCTTCAGAGAGAGCCTTGGTCTTCTGAGAGGTGAGTGTTGTGAACAGAGTGATATTAGAAATGGGGACAGGGCAGGGGACTTCGGTGGAGCCTTAGATGGGAATGAGGAAGATGGTATCAGAAATGAGAGGAAAGGCCATTCTTATTACAAAATGGCCAAGACCTTGGCTAATTTTTGCCTGTGTTCCAGGGTTTTATGGAAGATAGGGCCTAAGAGTGGTGAACTAGGACCTTCAGCAGAGGAAATCTGTGAGCAGGCCAGTGTTCAGGGTGCCACACAGATTCTCTTAATTGTTTATGGTAAACTGGGAGAGGAGAGAAATGATTCAAAGACAGGATTTATAATTAAAAGGAAAAGGTAAAGATTTGCCAAGTTCTCAACCTGGGCATGTAAAGAATAAAAAAGCATGTTTAGGAGAGAAAGCCAAAGATGTAACCGCGTGGCTGTTTGATAAGGAAATTCTCATGGATAAAAGGAAGCTAGGTGCGCTTTATCAGGATGATGGGAGAGTGGCCTAGAAATATCATTGGAGCAAGCAGATGAAAGGAAATAATAGAGAACAGGAATCAATGAAACTGTGAGAAAAAGAACAATACCAAAATCAAGGAGATAGGAAGAGAACTCTTTAATAAAATCATAAAGTTGGTAAGATTTTGGTTAGGCTGATCGAGGAAGAGGGAGTGAAAACAGAATTTACCAGCACCAGGAATGAAAGAAGACTTGATCACTGATCTCACAGACATTGAAAGGATAGTAAGAGAGTCTTACAGGTAAATTCAACAATTTAGGTAAGATGAACAAATTCCTTGAATGACCAAACTACCACAAGCTGCTCAAGGAGAAATACCTACCTGGAACTCTGTAGTATCTATTTTAAAAATTGAATTTGTAGGGGCCGGTGCTGTGGCGTAGCAGGCAAGACCACTGCCTGCAGTGCTGGCACCCCATATGGGCGCCAGTTCAAGTCTCGGCTGCTCCACTTCTGATCCCGCTCTCTGCTATGGCCTGGGAAAGCAATAAAAGATGGCCCAAGTCCTTGGACCCCTGCACCTGCATGGGAGACCCAGAGGAAGTTCCTGGCTTCGGATCAGCACAGTTCCAGCCGTTGCGGCGATCTGGGGAGTGAACCACCAGATGGAAGATCTCTCTCTCTCTGCCTCTCTTTCTCTCTGTGTAACTCTGACTTTCAAATAAATAAATAAATCTTTAAAAAAAATTTAAAAATTGAATTTGTAGTTTTAAACTTCTAAAAACTCTTAGCCAAATGGTTTCGCTGGTAAATTCCATGAAACATGTAAGCAGGAAATAATGCCAGTTCTGCATTATATAATTACAAGAATTTCAGTAATGCAGCAGAAGAGGGAATATTTCCCAACTCAGTTTATGGGGTTAGCACTACTCTAAAACCCAAGCAAGATTTTATACTGAAGGAAAGAAAACTACAGACTAAGATACCTATGAATATGAAAGCAAAAGTTCTCAAATAATAAATATTTTCAATCTAATAATATCAAAAAGGATAAGACAAGGTCAATTGGGGTTCATCCCTGATCCCAAGAATGAAAAGTGGTTCAAATTACAAGATAAATCAATGTAATTCATCATTTTATATGAATTCATTGCAGTAGGAGCAAAAAATATTAAATTCAATATCTGTGCATGATAAAACTAGAAACAGAACATTGTTAACTTTGCCTAGGAAAGTTATGAGAAGCCTACAACTTATGTCATACATTTTTTTAAAGATTTATTTATTTATTTGAAAGGTAGAGTTACAGAGAGGCCAAGGAAGAGAGAGAGATCTTCCATTTGCTATTTCACTCCCCAAATGGCGAAAACAGCCAAAGTTGGGCCGATATGAAGCCAGGAGTCAGGAGCTCCTTCCAGATCTCCCACACAGAGAGTGGGAGATATTGAGAGAATCATTGTCATCCTAGGTTGATGTCATTTAATGAGGTACTGGATAAGTGACCTGTGATATATTGTACCATGGACTATTATTTAGCCAAAATATTTAATACACTATTGAAAAAAAAAAAACAAAAAAATATGATTAAAATTTATTTCACTTGTTACCTGAAAAGAATATACACTATAGATTCACATAACACCATGAATGGATCGTCAATGCATTATGTAGGTCAAAGAAACCATATTGTAAGCTTACATCTTTATGACATATGTAAAAGGCACATCTATAGGAACAGAAAACAGGCTAGTGGTTGCCAGGGAAAAAGGAGAAGTTCTCCACAAAGAGGCTGGATGGGGCACTTTTTAGGATAGAACTATTCTATATGGTACGGGGTGGGGGATTCATGGCTCTGTACATTTGTCCAACTGTTTAGAACTGTAAACCTCAAAGAAATTCACTGCATGCACATTGAAAAAAAAAGTCAGCCAGGATGTCAGTGGGCACAATAGGGGATGCAGAGAAAAATTATTTGCTGAGCAGAAACTTTTTTCAAATGTCAAAGAGTAGAGAAAACAAACAGCAATAAATATAAAGTCATGACTTCAAAAAAGTTCGCGCATAATTTCTTCCCTTTGTGCACTGCAGTGAATCCTGTGATAACGTGGCTCCTGAAAAGCAAGGCCTGTGTTTGTCTCCCTCTGTAGGCCCACAAGTTACAGTACAGGGTTTCTCAACCTTGAGGGATGCAGGCCACCTCCCTTTTGAGAAGAAAAGCTTGTCTTGAACGTCCAATGTTAATATCACTTATACTCTTGCTTATAGGAAATGTTTATATGTATGAATACATAAATTATGCTTGTAATTCATATATAGCTACAAAACCACTTATAACAAAATTATAAATTAGACATGGAAAACTATAATTCCACCTGAGTAACATTAAATTGGTGAAAATCAGTCACTCCTTATGGCGTGACCCTGCTCCTGATGTCTGTGGTGTGGTCTTTGGGGGTGGGCGTGGGCAGGCTTGGTTACTATTGGCCCTATGTTCCTGCCATTATTCTCTCTTCTAATGACTGCATGAATCTGACGTCATTTGGGGTGACTTGAAGATGCTGGGAATCACATCCCACATTGGCACCATCACAACTCCTTGTAGCTCCTGTTGTAATGTTTCTATTCCCATCTGCACCTAACTGATGATAAACACAATTCAATGTAGATCAGGCTTGGTCCTCAAGCTCAAAGGGGCCCAGCTATGAGGTTGCCATGACACAGGTGGACACTGCAGTGATTATAAAAGAAGGCCCTGTCGTCTCTGTCCCGAGTCTTTGCTGGCTGTAGAGAATTCTGATGGAAGGAAGAGGAAAACATCACCCTCAGGTGGGATTTCTAAACCTTGCGCCACTACACTGATCTGTTTTGAACTATTTGGAACTGCCTAAGATTGGAGTAATGTTTTCTAGACTGAAAAAAAATAAAATAAAATCACTTTTAGTGGGCAGTTCAACCAGCGATTTAAACAGAAATTATTTTTCAAAACCCGCTTGACCTAATTCTGTTGATGATCTGTGATCCAGAGACATCCACACCATAGAAAGGAATAGTCATGGGTTCCTTCTGGAGTAATCCAGCACTTTGTTGTGTTTCATATGAAAAATAGAACATGCTTTTGAATGTTCACAACGGTGCAGTCAGCTTTGCTTGAATGTGCAAGATCGCAAGTCAGGGACTGGGCCAGGGCTATGTCAGAGAAAGGCGCTGACTGGCATCTTTTTTCTGGAATGCTGAATATCGCTGCCAGTTACACAACTCAACAGACAAGCTATTTAACCATCTGCCTTCGGCCTTGGTGCCCTGCAGATGTCTGGAGCTCCACGTCTGAGAACAGCTCAAGGGTCTCAATACCGCACTTGAGAACCCGACACCCATGAGCCAAATCCTGGCAGGAACACTGGCCGTCTATATAGTCCTTGTGCAAATCGCCAGCCTCCCTGTGACTTCACTTCCTCACCAGCGCTCTGACAGCAGCAGTGACGAGGCAGGCCTTTGGCACAGTGGCTAAGACGCTGTTTGGGATGCTTGCATCCTACAGGGCACTGCCTGAGTCCTGGCACTGTTCCCTATTCCAGTTCCATGCTGAGGGCAGCAGTGTTGGTCTCTGTCTCACATTTCAGAGACTTGGATTGAGTTTCTGCCTCCTGGCTTCAGCCTGGCCCTGTCTTGATTGTTGTGGGCATTTTGGGAGTGAACCTGTGGGTAGAGAGGAGATCTATGTCTGTCTATCTCTCTGCCTCTCAATAAAGAAAATAAATAAATAAGTAAGCTAATAGTGATGAGTTTCAAAGGAAGAGATGGCAGGTGAGGGAGTCCAGGCTATATCCCTCCCCAGATCTGATGCTTCTGTGTGTGGGTTCCTTTGAGCTGAGGGCACCTGGGCAAGAGTGGCCACAGGCACTTTCTCTGAGCTTGCCTCTTCTGCCTCAATACGCATGCTCAAAAGGATCTCAAAGGTCAGGAATTCCCTCCCTGGATGTGGCTCTTGAGCTGGGGGAAGATTGGCTGAGATCACTGGAAGGGAGGCTGGGGAATGATGCTGTTCTCTCCAGGGCTGCTCCAGACAACTTTTCTTCCCTGGGAGACCCTGTAGCTGCATGACAAGACAAGCTTTCCTCACCGCAGACTTCTCCCCTCACCCTCTCAGGACGACTCCTGCAGCCGCTACTGCCCTGAGGCCCAGTCTCTACTGTTGTCTGTAGCTCAGGGCGCTCTGCAAGATCCAATCCCCTGGGCCTTTGTCCAGTTTCACATTTTGTGAGACTTTTGTACATTTGTACTTCATTAGTATGTTTTTCCTTCCTATAAATCTGTCTTATGCCAATTTCATTTGTAGCCCTGCAGAAGAACCTAGAAGGATGGAGGTAAGCCTTTTTTTTTTTTTTTTTTTTTTTTGCTTCCTGGCACAGGAAACAGATAATATACCAAGAGAAAAGCTTAGCATGTAGGGTGGACTCTTGTTATCATCACACATAACACACTGGGTTACAGGCATTCACTCCTTGTTTTTTATTTAAACTCAACTGGTCTATGAAATCTTTGAGGGCGAGACAATAATTTATTTTCCTCTATCTATAGTCCTGAGCACACAACACTCAACAGATGTGTTTTGAACTAAAGAGGGGACAGAACTGGAAATCTGTCCAAGAGGAAGGAAAGAAATGAACACAATCAAGCAAAAGAACAAATCTGAGTAATCCTCACCTTGGAGGGCTATAATATCAGTTGCCACCTTAGGGTCATCCTCTATAGCAAACTTTTTTCATCTCAAGGCATTTAACAAGTTTTCTTCACAGTTCTTTTGGGTAGATGGCTGGCAGCAATTTCGTAACTACAAGTTTTCTTTGCTGTAGCAGAAACTTCAGTGCTAATAAGCAAGCCAACTTTTAAGAAGCCTTACCCTAAAGTGCTGGGAATGTTTTTGACCCAAGTGTTGGATAGATAGCATGTATCTGTCATCTTCCAATCTGCACACCTTGTGTAGGTTACACCTCCACACAACGTTTTAAAAAGACCTTTGCCCATCTGTACTGATGGCAACTGACAAATGTTTGCAGCACCATCACCACTCCCCTGACACTCCCTTCTTAAGTATCTCTCAACCTTCTGCTTTCAAAGGCATCCTGTACCTCCTCAGTACATAATCACAGGAAATCTAATACTCACTTTGAGTAGGCAAAGCCCTTAAGATTTCAAACCACTGAAGCTTTTTGTTAAATAGCACCCAAAATTAATGTTCACATAATCCATCCACCAGAGGGAGCCCACAAAGACAGAATACTAGGAACCTACTGACCTTAGCAAGCCTTCAATCAGAATTTCCAAGAGGCAACACACTTTGAAGGTGCAAAGAGAAAACTTGTCTAAGACAACTATGACTGTGACAATAAGGAAGCTCACCTTTTGGGAACACTTTATTAATTAGGATTAGTCAGTTGGAGAGGTGAGTGTTGTCGGCTTTTCTGCTGAATATAAAAATTTAATTTATAAATACAGTCTACACCTGTAGGAATTAAAACTTTTGTTGCATGGAAGCAGAACATTACAGTATATATGCAAATTAGAAAAAGGCACCCTGTGAGGTCTGGGGTGTAGCTTCATGGGCCATTATGGGCTAGATTTCAGACCCCACTTTGCCTTCCCAGGCAGCTCTGTGCAAGCATAGTACCCATATGAGGCAGCCCCAGAGTCTGGGCAGTGGTGGCTCCGAGGGATGCTTTGGAAAGCTTTTAATTCTTCCTCTCTCCAATTCCTTGATAAGGAGGATGTATTTTCCTAGTCTCAATGCAGCTCCAAGACCAGTTGCCCACCTGCTTTCTTCCAGTTACAATGCTGACCTTAAGTTCTTCCTATAAGAGAGTCCAGTCCACCACTCAGCTCTGGAAATGATCATTTTCTATTCTGTCCTCTTCTGCCTCTGATCTGTCCTGCTGGAAGGGTGTTGCTCATAAGTCCCAAGTTGTCCTTTAATTTAAAAATTTCATTTCTGGATCACTCCTTATGATTGTAACCACTCTCACCATCAGATTTTCTCACTGGTTAAACATTTTCGTGCGAGGAAACTGAAACCAGACATTCATTGAAACATCTTGTACTCGGGTGGGATCGTTTCACAGTCTGTACCTTATTTGATCTGACAGCAGCACTTAACACTGTTGACAACTCTGTCCTTGGGAAGCAGTTTACCATTTAGCTTCCAGAACGCAGCTCCCACACCTCTCCTCCGTCCATGTTGACTGCCCTGTCTCAGTCTCCTGCACTGATTCCTCCTGGTCTTCCTGACTCTAAGTTTGGACAGTCACAATCCATCCTCTCCTCTGCTCTGTCTGTGCCATGGCATAGGCAACCTCATCTCGTCCATGGCTTTAGAAAGCATTGGTCACAGACAATGCTCAAGTTTATTGCTCCCGTGCCCTGAACTCTAGACTCACAACATGCCTTGTAGATGCCTACTTCACGTCTCCGTTTGGATGTTCCAAGGCATCGCAATCTTGACGTGCCACAAATAGAACTCTTAATTTTCTCCCTCAAGTGCGTTCCTCCCATAGTCATTTTCACATGAGCCAATGATACTTCCTTTTTTGATTGCTTATATAAGAAATCCTGGAGTCATGTTGACTTTTCTGTTTTACATTAGCAGATGCTGTTGTTTCCCCATTTGAAATATGTCCAGATTTTTTTTGTTTTTGAAAAGCAGGAAGACTCAGAGAGAAGCAGAGAGAGAGAGAGAGAGAGAGAGAGAAAACTTCATATGCTAAATTCTGGGGCTGGGCCAGCCAAAGTCAGGGCCTTAGAGCTTAATCCAGATAACCTATGAAGGTGGCAGGGACTCAACTATTTGGGCCATCACCTGTTGCTTCTCAGGGTCTATATCAGCAGGCAGCTGGAACGAGGAGCTAGATCCAGGACCTGAATGCAGAGACTCTGATAAGGGATGCAGGCCAAACACTCCCCTGTGTGCAGACTTTGACTGCTTCTTACCACCCCCACAGCTATCACTCGGGCCTGACTCACAGCACTGACTCTTTCCCTGGATTATGGTCACAGCATTCTAATGGACTTCCCTGGTTCTGCCTTCTTCCATTCCTACCCCACGACCTCAGCTGATTCTCATCACTATAGTCAGAACCATCCTGTTACAATAAGTCAAAGTCTCCCCTCTGCATAACAAGTCCCATCTCACAGAGAAAAACCCAAGGACACAACAAGGTGCGGCAGATTCCACATGGTCAGTCCTCTGCCATGTTTCTGGATGCCGTTCTGGTCTCCTTGTGGGAACCTTCTCCAGAATGGCACCACGGGGTCTTTGTACTTGCTGATCCTTCTGCCACTGCTCTTTGTAATGATGTCTTTCTCCATCTCTGCTCCAGTGTCGTCCACTAGGCAGACGTTTCCTGGGTCCGTATATTAAGTAGCACCACACGCCTATCATTCTCTGTATGCCTTGGCTCACGTTATTTTCCTCATAGCATTTCTCTATGTATAGACATACTGTAAATATCTCGTGTATGTATACAAAGGATCTTGTTGCCTTCATGTTATATACCCAGCGCCTAGAACAACGTCTGGCACACAGCATGTGCCCAATCAAGATTTGTTGAGTGAATGTTGAATGAATATTGGCAGTTTAGATACTGACTAGAAGTTACATGCAATATGCAAAAGAAAATGTGTTAAAATTTGCTGAAGATTTTCCTGTGTTGCCCAAGCAGAATTGGGCATCTTGGAAAGCATTTAAAGAAACACAGTGTTTACCCTGGAAGCACAGTGGATGCCACATGAATATTTGATGAATGGCAGACTGGAATCTGCCATCTTTGTGCTTGAGTAGATTGCCTAGAGGTAATTGGGCAAAAAAGGAAGCTACGAATAACAGCATTTAACCCCTTAAAGTTGTGTTGACACACAACACTGTGTTTATTGCATTTCATTTTTACCCATGGCTACTAAATTCTGCTATTATAAAAGATTTTTATGCAAGTTATATTCCCATTAAAGTGAACATATTATGAATGTCATGGTTCATTATTGCTGATGCTGAAGAATTCAGTCTGATGCCTTTTTTAAAAAAATAAGAATGTCTCAGGGTTGCTATTTAAAATTTTCACTTGTTTATTTATTTGAAAAGAAGACACACATGGTGAGAGAGAAGAAGAGAGGAAGACAATGAGAGAGGGAGAGAGTAAGAGAGAGATATCTTCCATCTGCTGGTTTACTCCTAATGCCTGCGACAACCATGGCTGAGCCAAGTTGAGGCCAGGGAACTCAATTCTAGGTCTCTCAGGTGAGTGGCAGGGACTCAGCTACTTGAGTGTCATCACCATTAGCATCCAGGGTATGCGTTAGCAGGAAGCTGGAGTTGGCAGAGGAGCCAGGACTCAAATCTATTTGGGATACAGGCATCTCAAATGGCATCTTAACCTCTGTGTCGAATGCCCCTGCCCCCACCCCACCCATGTGTTATCAGTGAGTAACCATCATTGAAGTCATGAGTTGTGTTTCTATTTATCTTCTGCCAAAGATAGTTGTTTATATAAAAATTCCTGTCTTGATGTATGTGGTTAGGATATTAAAGTATTAGCGTTCTTCAAAAAGCTCATAGAAAGTAAAATTAAACATTTGTTTTGCTACAAAAAAATTTGAAATTCATATGTGGTATTTTTATAAGCTGCATTTCCATGAACTTTTTGAAGCACCTGAATATAATTACTGAAATTCAGTCCATTATTGAAATGACATATGATTTAGATACACTTTTGAGACTGAAAGATAAATTAATTTAAAACAGGATACAATTAAGGAAAAGTTTTGTCTTAAGAAAATACATTAATAGCCAAAGTTCTTCTCTGTTTTATTTCATTTTTATTTTTAAGGTTTATTTATTAATTTATTGATTTGAAAGTCAGAATCACACAGAGAGAGAAGGAGAGGCAGAGAGAGAGAGAGAGAGAGAGAGGTCGGTCTTCCATTCATTGGTTCACTCCCCAGTTGGCCACAATGGCCAGAGCTGCGCTGATCCAAAGCCAAGACCCAGGAGCTTCTTCTGGATCTCCCATGTGGGTTCAGGGACATAAGAACTTAGGTCATCTTGTACTGCTTTCCCAGGCCACAGCACAGAGCTGGATTGGAAGTGGAGCAGTAGAGACTTGAACTAGCACCCGTATGAGATGCTGGCACTGCAGGCGGTGGCTTTACCTACTAAGCCACAGCGCTGGCCCCTGTTTTATTTTGATAACATGAAATTTTCCTCTTAACAAACTTTTAAGTGTATCATACAGCAGATATTTAGGATTCATTCATATTTCATAACCAAAACTATATACTCTTTGAGTACCAGCTCCTCATTTTCCTGTTCACCCCTCAGTCCCAGCCTCATTCTGCCTGCTGATTCTGTGGGTTTGAACCTGGGATGTCACATACAAGTGGAGTCATATGGTATTTGATATATAGATGCAATGGGATGTTATTTGGTCTTTCAAAAGAGGGAAATCAAATATGTGACAGATAGCATGGGTGAACCTTGAGTGAAATGACTGGTTTATGGTAGCCTAAAGAAGAATGCAGGTCTAAAATTTCCCAATATTTCTTTTCTTACATACTTTAATGTGGGATCACCATCTTTAAAATGAACATGTAGAGGCAAAACGCAATTGGCATTCTCATTAGATTGTCTATTTCCATGCACCATGGCAGTCAGTATAGAGTTTGGACCAGGACTGCTTGGGTGAGAATCTTTGTCTCTCACAGTTCCTGGCTATGGGTCCTGAGCAAAAACCATTGGTTTTGTTTCCTTACAAGATTGTCTTAAGGAATAATGAGATGGGATCGCTTCTTGGCCTTTTGGCTAAGATCAAGTGTAGGAATAAAGACATGGTACAAGAAAAACTCAGAGAATGGTGCTGAGCAAACAGTAATCATTCAGTAAATACTAGCTATTGTTAATAGCTATACATAACGAAAATAAAGCTTCACCATCACATTCTCCCTTTGTAGTTAATGAGTTGAATTAATCCAATTTGCACTATTTTGTCAAAAATATTCAAATAGTTTCATGTGAAATTATTCCCAAAGAAGGAGAACCTCTTACTACAAAGAAGAATGCTTAACACCTTTCTTAGAGGTGCCAGTAGCTCTCCAGGAATCTCCTGATTGCATATACTTCACATGTCATAATTGGTACTCAGAGCTCTTAGAGAAATTCCTGAGCTATTGTTCAGAAAACGCTCTGAGAAAGCACATAGCAAACACTTCAACTTCATTATTGATGCTGATATGTTGCTACCATGAAAAAGGGAGTGTGAGAATGCTAATTAATTCATGAATTCTCCTCATTTTATGCTTTCTTCAGGTATGTGATCCCCAACATCCATGGGCATGCACACATAAACACACTTATATCTCATACCCCCCACTTAAAAATGAGAGACAGTGATTTATTACATAACCATATTATCTTAGTGCTTATGTGTTTGATTCCTGGTTTAGGAAAGATTATATACAATGAAGATTTGTATTCTTAACTTAACCTCCTTTGATGCAGGTGTATTCTATCCCTATTCATTCCACAATACATCTTATGGTGAATTTGAAATTATAGCATATATTATCATTGAGAAACTTACGATTCAGTCATATTATGGAGAGACAGGCACAGCATGCATGGATAATTATTTTTTATGACTGAATTTCCTAATACTTCAAAAAACTGTCATGAACTTCATATATGATAAACTTAACCATGACAGAGACAATTCAGGGGTGTTTAGTGTATTCCTAGGGTTGTGAAACCACCACCTGTCTCTAGTTTCTTTTCTTTTCCATCACCCCAGAAGTCATCATTCCTGTTCTCCCCTTCCCCATGACCACTGATCTGTTTCCTGTCTTTACGGACTGCCTATTCCTAATTTATCATGTAAAAGGGATCACACAAAGTGTCTGGCTCATTTTATTTAGCATAATGTTTTTCAGGTGTGTGTAAGTGATAGCATGTGTCAGTGCTTTGTTCTTGTTTTTTTGCTGAATAATGTTCCATTGGATGTATACTTCTGTATCTTTATTTATCCACTGATGAACATTTGGTTGTTTCTAACTTTTGACTATTATGAATAGTTATATTCATAACTATAAACACGTCCATACAGATTCCCTTGTGGACCTACATTTTTATTTCTCTTTGTTGTGAGTGGAACTCATGGTCAGCTTTGGCTCAAGACACCCTTGTCAAAGCTCCCCGATTCTAAAGGTCAAGCTAGACCTTCCATTCCACTTTTTTTTTTTTTTTTTTTTTTTTTTTGGACAGGCAGAGTTAGACAGTGAAAGAGAGAGAGAGACAGAGAGAAAGGTCTTCCTTTCCATTGGTTCACCCCCCCTCCCCCCAATGGCTGCTACAGCCGGTGCACTGCGCCGATCTGAAGCCAGGAGTCAGGTGCTTCCTCCTGGCCTCCCATGCGGGTGCAGGGCCCACGCACTTGGGCCATCCTCCACTGCCTTCCCGGGCCACAGAACCGGGCCACAGCAGAGAGCTGGACTAGAAGAGGAGCAACCGGGACAGAATTCAGCGCCCCAACCGGGACTAGAACCCAGGGTGCCAGCGCTGCAGGCAGAGGATTAGCCTAGTGAGCCGTGGCACCGGCCATCCACTTTGTTTTAATACTAGGCCAGCTTTGCAACCTTTCCTGCCTTCCTCTCTCCCTTTTTTCTCCTACCCTTTTAAAATCTTTCTTGGTATAGTAGAAGACGTGAACTAATACAGTCTAGCATTCAAAGCTCTCTTACACATGACTGTATATTATCTTCCACCTTTTCTCCCACCTCCTCCTTCCACGCATCGTTCTCTCCTGGGAACCGAGTGCCTAATGCCGCCTGTTGCTGAGCTTTCGCCAAGCCCCTTCACCGAGGAGCACTCACTGGCAGCCTGGACATTTTTGACTGTTGGGTCCCATTTGTCATTGATCATGCTTCTCACATATCACTTTCTCTGAACCTTTCTACATCATGTCAGCCACATATACTCTCTTCCTTCTTTAAACCTCCAGGACTCTTGTTTTTGAACCCCTTTATAAGTTGGTTAAAAACAATAGATAAATGTCTTACTTTGCACCCCAAAATGCCCAGTTTGTGTAATATAGGCACTCAGTATTTGTAGAATATAATTGAGAAATTTTATTCTAGTGAGTTCATTTCTATGAACTTGGGTGAATTGAAAAATTCTATGTATTAAAGCCCTTAGTGCCAAAGACAGAATGTAATGACTCAATTTTTAAGATCTGCTTAAAATATTTCATCAAATTTGGTCATTTTTTTCCCGAAAGGAAAGATGATTTGAAATTCTAGCATAGTCTTATATCTGTGTATTTGAATCTGAGCTAGTGAGTAGACCAGGAGAAGTAGTTGTAAAAGAATGCTTCCTCCTCAAACAATGGGCCCCTGACTAAGGACCTCCCTTTGGGGTCAACTTCAGAAACAGAAAAGGGGCATCCTGCCATTTGAATAAACGTTTATAGGGTAAGGTATATCTACAGTAATGTGAAAAAGCACTCTGGGCTCAATGTAGAGAGTCTTGTTTTTTCACATCTGCCTGATTGTCTGATTGTTACAGCGGCTGTCACTTAAAAAATTCACCTTTGTGTCACCTTTCAGCCTTACAAAAGACTTAGTCTCATATTACAAATAGGAAATCGAGGTTCTGAAAGCCTAGGTACATTGCCTCCAGGTCACGCTAGGTCATAAGTTTATCATAGGTATCCAAAAGATGATATATAAAATTAACTCCAGCCTCATCCTAATGGTTTCTGGGCATTTTCTTTGGGCAGTTCAGCTCAAGGAGACTGTCATGGACTGAAGGCAAGGTTCAGTGTCTAGCCAGGGTACAGCAGCTGTGTCAGCTCAACGACCCAGGGAGAGGCTGTAACTGTTTAACTTGTTCGGGAACAATATCCGGCTCGAATGAAGCACTCAGGTAAGGGGACAGTTAGCGCAAGGATCAGATAGCACCTGCTTGGCTGCACGCTTATTAATGATTGAACAAGCGCGATCGCATGGGACAACAGCCGCTCTTGTCTGCCCCCGTTTTCTCATTAACAGGCTGAGAATTGAACGAGATGGATGGTTCAAGCCAAGAGGAGGAGGACAGCACATTCACCAACATCTCTCTGGCAGATGACATCGGTAAGAAAGAAATGGATGAATTCTAAAACATACAATTCAGTAGCTGCTCAGAAGCCTTGTAAAGTATCATGTTTATTATTTTAATGATAAAACATATTCCTTTAAGAAATCTTTAAAAAGTGTAGCTACAAAGATAGTTTTAAATTAAGTGACAATTGTAGAGTGACAATTTTAAAAGTTCTTGTGGTTATGTTACATGTGCTTTTGAAGATGAATTAACCCATTTATTGGTTATAAAATGTTGTTTCCTAACAGTTCAGGAAACACGATTGTAAAGTTGTTACTAAGCTGTCTATGAAATTATTACCATAGTTTTATTCAACTGTGTTGTAAAATAATTTTATATTTTCTGAAAAACAGTATATAAAACATTTAGATTAAAGGATCATTTCAGAAAATATGTAGTTTTTTTTTTTTTTCAAATTAGTTTTGAGAGGGAGAGAGAGACAGACAGACAGACAGACACACACACACACACACACACACAGTCCCAACCATTGGTTCACTCTCCGAATGTCTGCACTGTTTGGCCCTGGGCTGGGGCTGGAGCTGGGAGCTGGGAGCTGAGAATGTAATCCACATATCCCATGTGAGTGGCACCATAACCCCTGCCTACCAGGGTCTGCATTGGCGAGAAGCTGGAATCAGGAGCTGGAGCCAGGAATCAAACCCAGGCACTCCACGTGGGACTTGGGCACTTTAATTGGTAGGCTGTAGATCTGCTCCAAACGTGGATTTAAAGCAAGGGCAAAGTTGACTGTATTCAACATGGGAGAAGGGAAAAACGAGCAGTGTTTTTAAAATGCTGAGGGAAGATATAACTGTGGCTCATTCAACGTCTCAGAGAAAACAGACAGTGCTGACTTGCACGATGTTAAGTGGAAACACAGGCACCCAAGGCTTGGGGTGTGCGTGTGTGGTTGTTTGGCTGTTTTTGTTTTCCATCCAAGTTCTTTCAGCACACTCACGGTAAGAAGCCAGCAAGACTGCCGCTAAGCAATGGGGGTTACAGATTTTGATTAACAGAGAGCAGCGCATGAATATTTAACATCCACTGCTCTTTCATGCAGCCACGCTTCTCCACTCTCTCCCTAAATGCTCAGATTCAAAAAGCGTCTTTCTAAAGTGCAGCCAGACAATTAACACAAGCCGCCAGCCAGGGCTCAGCTTCCCTCCCGGCGCGACAGAAACACGCGGGGGTCTTTGGAAATCAAAGAGGGGTATTTTTCAGTCTTTATAGGGGGCCGAAGGGGACAGGGTCCTGGGGCTGTTGAAGAAATGGGATGCCCCTGTCCTGGACGCGCTCCCACCAAGCTGTTCGAGAAAATGACAGAACTGCAGAGACTGTGAAGGAAACAAAGACAAAGGGAAACCGAAGTTTCAGAGCTTCTGTAAGGCACGGCGAGCCCTGAGCAAGTGCAAGGCGGGGCCGATCCTACTCCCGCCCCGCGCTGCCTGCTTGGAATGCCACTCGCTCAGTTTTCTTTCTGCCTTGTACCCCGGGCTGAGCCTGAAGGCAGAACCGGGGCCTTTCTGAAAGCCGTCTCCTCCATCCCGCCCCTCGACACTACCCTCCACGCCTCATTTTCTGTCACCTTTACACTTCCAATGCAGAAGAAGGCAGCAGGACAAGGAATCAAAATGCAGGTGTCCAGTGCCGCTGGGGCAACAATTCTGCATGAATGCTGAATAAACCGGAAAGGGGGAGGAATATGCTCTGGTGCTGGTGAGCGTGATGGCGGCCAAGGGAGCCCTGAAGATGTCTCCTTGCTCCCCGTCACAACCTGCTCCTCCCTGGTCCCAGAATCGTAGTGAGCAAAGGGCCTTACTTAGCAGATGGTCCAGCCAGGTAACCAGTGATGGGCTCAAAAAACCGTACTAGTGTGTGCTGTTTTCAGTATTTCAAAGTGACCCATGGCAATTGTTCACATCTGTGTCACAAAAATGCAGCAGTGAACTAAAAAACCATTGGCTTTTGGAAATTTTTATCTGTTCGATGTGATAGCACTAGCTAGCTCTTATTAGGAAGAGGTGTTTGGGCTTTGACAAATAAAAAACAGGAAAGTAAGTTATTATGAAATGAATGGAGCTTGCTTGACAGACATCATTCATTCAAACTGTGTAGTCCCTAAAGACTAGAACATTGAAAAGATACAGCTTACATTATAGGAAAATTTACTCCAATTTCTTCCCCTTTTGTACTACATACACAGCATACACACATGAGAACTTCAAAAACTTCATGGAAAACAGAATTAAAAGATAAGTTTATTTTTTAAAAAGATTTAGTTTACATATTTGAGAGACAGAGTTACAGAGAGAGGTAGAGACAGAGAGAGAGAGGTCTTCCATGCATTGGTTCACCCCCCAGGTGGCCCCAACGGCCCGAGCTGTGCCAATCCGAAGCCAGGAGCTTCTTCTGGGTCTCCCACATGGGTGTAATGGCCCAAGGACTTGGGCCATCTTCTACTGCTATCTCAGGCCATAGCAAAGAGCTGGATCGGAAGAGGATCAGCTGGGATTAGAATCGGCACACATATAGGATGCCATTGCTTCAGGCCATGGCTTTAACCCTCTGCACCAGAGTGCTGGCCCCTATAAGTCTTTTTTTTTTTTTTAAAGATTATTTATTTATTTATTTATTTGTGAAGTAGAGATATAGACAGAGGAAGGGAGAGACAGAGAGAAAGGTCTTCCATCTGCTGGTTCACTCTCCAAATGGCCGCAATGGCCGGAGCTGGGGTGACCTGAAGCCAGGAGCCAGAAACTTCTTCTGGATGTCCCACATTGGGCCATCTTCTGCTGCTTCCCCAAGCTGTTAGCAGAGAGCTGGATCAGAAGAGGAGCAGCCGGGACATGAACCAGCACTCATATAGGATGCCGCAAGTGGAGGCTTAGCCCACCACGCCACAGCGCCAACCCTGAAAAGTTTATTTGTATAAAAAAGTTTGAAGTTTGTACATGGTCTTAAAAGTTTCTGAAGCCCCTTGTTGTAATCATGCCTCAGGAACTGTGGTGCCAACTCCCAGTGTGGCCACTTCACACCCAGTGTGACCCTCCTTGGCTCCCATTCCCATGACACTGTTGCTTTCCATAATCAGAGGCTGGCAAGAGCAAAGAGAAGGAAGTTTTTATAAATTCTGGGGGAGAAACTTGAGGGCATTACACTTTAGTTTATCTTTGGTTTTCATTACTTAAGTAACCCTACTTCCTGTTACCGTGGAGCCATGAGAACGGGCAGTACCAGCAGTCACTGAAATCCCAAACCACTCATGCTCCCTAAACCCATGTGTAGGATGGTTGTGTGGATTTCAGAACAAATGACCCACAGAAACAAGGTTTTAAGTGATAGGATTCCAACCCTGCCTACACTAACCCCAAAGTACCCTAACTTTGTGACAAAGTGCCCCAGAGCATTGCAACAAAAATCACAGAGCTCCAGGAGGCTGGGGTAGGGGATGGGTGAGTTTCAACCTCTGTCAGAGACTGTGACGACTGCTGACCATGGACTGTTGCCACTTCATATTGGATTGAGCTGTGTTTCTTTAATGGCATCATCTTTTGCAACGCTGGGTTTTCTGCGGTTGCTGTAACCAAAAGCAAATTCTCAATTGAGAACAAGGGATGATGGTGGCAGTTTAGCAATGTTGGAGAAGTTATGTAGTACTGAACAGGTGTGCACAACCCCGAAGTAAGTCATTAAGAATGAAGCTTAGGGGCTGGCGCTGTGGCGTAGCCAGTAAAGCCGCCGCCTGCAGTGCCTGCATCCCATATGGGCGCCAGTTCAAGTCCCAGCTGCTCCACTTCCAATCCAGCTCTCTGCTGTGGCCTGGGAAAGCAGTAGAAGATGGCCCAAGCCCTTGGGCCCCTGCATCCACATGGGAGACCCAGAAGAAGCTCCTGACTCCTGGCTTCGGATTGGCACAGCCCCGGCTGTTGCGACCAATTGGGGAGTGAAACAGCGGATAGAAGACCTCTCTCTCTCTGCCTCTACTCCTTCTCTCTCTGTGTAACTCCGACTTTCAAATAAAATAAATAAATATTTTTTAAAAAAGAAGGAAGCTTAAACATTTTCTTTCAACAAAGGTGCATATTTTCTTCATTGACTGCTAAGTATTTAGGACATAAATGTGTTTCTATCTAAATACTTAATATATGGAACTTCGGGGTGTGCCTCTTGGACTTGGAGCACTGTGGGAACATTACTGGGACACTCAGGGCACCATAAACCAAGATAGTTTGGGAAAATCTGGTCTCCTGATACTAAAACTTCACAGGTCTCAGTTCTGGGACTTTGGCGCTGGGGCCCACGTGATGCAGGGTGGAAGGTGTCTGGTTGTGTCAATCTCTCTTTCCTCCACGGGCTCTGATGCCACCAGCCATCACAAGCTCTTCTTTAAGCTTTCTCTTCTTTCTCAGGCTCCATGGGGCAGCTGTTGCCTACAGTGTTTCCCTAGGATTCTCTCCTTAGCTACTTTTCTTCTCCCTTCAGACACACTCTCTGGATGACCTTAGCTACTCCTAGTCCCCCTCTTGCTCTCCCCATGCTATTTCCCAGTGACTCTAACATGAAGGTTGCAAATGCAAACACAGTCAGGGCCAGATAACATACATGTGGGCAAGAGGCAATGCTCCATCGACTATTTAACTCAATTTCCAAAACAACTATTAAAATATCAATTCTGTTTTCAGTTTATTAGGTAGTTCATCATGATGTTGTTAAATACACCAGACACTGTTCCTGCTATCATTTATTTCACAATGACATCTCAAGTTTAAATTCTTTAAGGACATGCTTTGTACATATGACTAATGGGAACTTGTGTGCCTATGAAACATATGGGAGCATTCTGCATTTCTCACCACCATTTTCCTTGAAGCACACTGTCTTCTCTGAGCAGATTTAATGTCCTATTTCTTATTTAGCAACTTATCCACAACTAAAAATTCTGTATGTTCACAGTGCATAATATAATGTTTGGATATATGCATACATTGTGAAATGGCTTAATCAAGCGAATTAACATATATAAGGGTACTTCACAAAGGTCATGGAAAATGGAATTAAAAGATAAATTCAGCAGCAGGTGCTTGGTGCACCAGTTAAGTCCCTGAGCTTGAGCCCCTGCTCCGATGTTCAGATTCCAGGTTTCTGCTAATCGTCTGCACAGACGATGGCTCGAGCACGTGGGTCCTGCTACCCACTTAGGAGACCCAGGTTGGGTTCTGGGCTCCTGGCTTTGGTTGGCCTGGTCCAACCTGGCTATTGTGGACATTTGGAGAGTGAATCAGCAGATGGAAGGTCTCTCTGTGTCTCTCTGCCTTTCAAATAAAATAAAAACACACAAATAAAAATTAAAGAAAAAAGGTAATTTCATTTTGAGCAAAATAATTTTGAAATTTATGCATACATATATAATCTCATTTCTTCTTCATGTTGAGAACACTTAAAAATTTACTCTTTTCCATCAATTTTTAGGTATACGATGTACTGTTAATAATAATCACCCATGCTATACAATAGCTCTGCTGAACTTACTCCTTTTAACTGAAATTTTAAATACTTTGATCAATGTCTCCCCAGTCTCCATCATTCCCCAGCTTCTGCCCCTTTCTACTCTCTGATGCTTTCAAGTTCAAGTTTTTAGATAATTGAGATGATGTATTAGTAGTCTTTCTGTTTCTGGCTTATTTCAGTTAGCATACTATTCTCTAGGTTCATCTATGCTATTGCAAATGATAGGATTTCCTCCTTTTAAAGCTGAATAGTTGGCTGGCACCCCGGGTTCTAGTCCCAGTTGGGGCGCCAGGTCTGTCCTGGTTGCTCCTCTTCCAGTCCAGCTCTCAGCTGTGGCCCGGGAGGGCAGTGGAGGATGGCCCAGGTCCTTGGGCCCTGCACCTGCTTGGGAGACCAAGAGAAGCACCTGGCTCCTGGCTTTGGATTGGCACAGCGCGCCGGCAACACATCAGCCAAAGCGGCCACTTGGGGGGTGAACCAATGGAAAAAGGAAGATCTTTCTCTGTCTCTCTCTCTTTCACTAACTCTGCCTGTCCAAAAAAAAAAAAAGTTGACTAGTACTCCACTGTACATAAACATACACATTTCCTTTATCTATTCACCTCCCAGAAGGCATTTAGGTTGTTTCCCATCTAGGTTGTTGTGAACAATGCTCAATGGATGTGGTTGCTGATATCTCTTTGATACACTGGTTTCATTTCTTTTGGATATTTGAGAGAGCTTTAAAAGGTTCATGGAAAATGCATATCATGACCAGAATAACTTGTATTAACTGGCTATAACATGCCTGACCAGAATCTAGTTTGAGAACCCAAGATGGAGATAAAAACAATAGTTTGGAAAAGAGTTCTTATCAAGGCCGGCGCCGCAGCTCAATAGGCTAATCCTCCGCCTGCAACACCGGCACACCGGGTTCTAGTCCTGGTCGGGGCACTGGATTCTGTCCCGGTTGCCCCTATTTCAGGCCAGCTCTCTGCTGTGGCCAGGGAGTGCAGTGGAGGATGGCCCAGGTGCTTGGGCCCTGCACCCCATGAGAGACCAGGAGAAGCACCTGGCTCCTGGCTTAGATCGGCGCTGCACACCGGCCTCAGCAGCCATTGGAGGGTGAACCAATGGCAAAGGAAGACCTTTCTGTCTGTCTGTCTCTCACTGTCCACTCTGCCTGTCAAAAAAAAAAAAAAAAAAAAAAAGAGCTCTTATCAGAGCAGCATGAATTCTGCTAAAATGGAAGGAAGAACAAGCATCAGACGGGTGGTGAGGCGAGGGAGGAAGAATGATGAAGTCATTGATATTTTGTGAAAAGTTTAGGATGATGATGCCTTAAGGAAATCAGCAGTTTGCAAAGGGTTAACTCACTTTTAGGAAGGGACATGAAGATGTTGAAGCTGGAGCCAGCAGTGACAGATCATCCACCATCAACTTGTGAGAAAAAAATTAATTTTGTTTGTGCCCTAATTGAAGAGGACTGACAACAGAAACAACAACTTCATAGACATCTCAATTGGTTCAGCTTCCATGGTTCTGCAGGCTGAAACATTAAAGCAGAGCAAATGTCTGCTTAACGGGTGCCAAAACTCTTGTGCCCAGACCAGCTGCAGACAAGAGCAAAGCTTTCAGTGGAAATTTCAAATAGGCAGGATCAAGTTCATGAGGTATTTCTTCCAAAAATTCTAACAGGAGGTAGAAGGTGGTTTTACCAGTATGATCCAAATCAGTGGCTACCAAGAGGTGGAAGCTGTCCAGTCAAAGCCTAGGTAGACTATTCATGAGCAAAGGTGACGGTAAGAGTTTATTTGGGATGCTCAAGGCATTTTACTTGTTGACCTTCTAGGGGGCAACAGATTGGAACCATCTGCTTATTAGCAGAGTGGTTTGAGAGAGTAAACCAAGACTTTAGCAGAAAAACACCTGGGAGGGCCGGCGCCGTGGCTCACTTGGTTGATCCTCCACCTGTGGTGCCGGCGTCCCTTATGGGCGCCAGGTTCTAGTCCTGGTTGCTCCTCTTCCAGTCCAGCTCTCTGCTGTGGCCCGGGAGGGCAGTGGAGAATGGCCCAAGTGCTTGGCCCCTGCACCCGCATGGGAGACCAGGAGGAAGCTCCTGGCTTTGGATCAGCATAGTTCCAGCCATGCTGGTCATTTGGGGGGTGAACCAATGGAAGGAAGGTCTTTGTCTCTCTCTCTCACTGTCTAACTCTGTCAAATAAATAAAAAAAAAAGAAGAAAAACACCTGGGAAAGCTTCACCAGCGAGTCCTCCTACCTCAACAGAACTCCTCTCATTCCTCTCATCAAATAGGGTCAATTTTATGAGCACTTCCATGGGAAATCATTAGACATAGATACCTCACAGTCCCCATTTGTCTGCTTCTGACTTCTTTTTGTCTTCTAACCTTAAAAAGCAATCTTTAAAGACATCCATTTTTCTTCACCCAATCACATAAAAAAGACTGCATTGACATCGTTGAACAGCCAGGATCCTCAATTGTTTAGGGGTGGATTAAATGGCTGGTATCGTTGCTTACAAAATACTTTGAGCTTGGTGGATCTTACATTGAGAAATAAAGTTTATATATTTTTAATCTTTTAATTCCATTTTCCATGAACAATTTGAAGCGCCCTTGTATATTAGCCAGCTTTGGGTATTTTTTTTAGAGCGATAAAAAAACAATTAATGTACCCACCAACACTTGTTTTCCCTCATCTTCTTGAGAACAGCCATTCTAACAGGTGTTCGGTGCTCTGTCACTGTGACAATTTGATTTTGTTGATAATCAGTGATGCTGAGCAGTTTTTCATGTGCCTGCTGGTCATGTGTATGGTTTCTTTTGCAAAATGTCTATCTTTTTCCCATTTTAAGACTGAGTTGTTTCTTGCATTTTCTACATTTGATGGAAGCAAGGGAACAAGGAATCACTTACATTCCTCTTAAAACTCTACTGTAAGAAGACAGTCGAGCGATTGGTCCCGGGTCCAGAGGTCTAGGCAGGAGGGGTGTGTGCTGAGGTTGCTCTGAGAACGTGAGCCCGCTCGAAGGGCAGAACTATTTTCAGCTTCTAGCTGACGATTGCCATGGAGAGACAGAAATGCAGATAAGAGGAATTTTCAACAGACACCAGATATTTTGAATATGTGTTCAATTGCCTCCTTCTCCCATGTTTTCCACCTGTCCTAATTTTGTAAACAACAACACAGAAGACCAAACAAAGCACATCTGCAGGACAGAGGTGGTACAGATGAAACTATTTTCAGACTTCTGCTCTCAAGTCTTTATTGCTTGCCTTTATCTCTCTTCTGAGTTTCTGACTCATGAGCTGATTGTTTGGTGGACCCCTAGATACTGCTGAGGTGCCTGATAAATTTATCACCCCCAAATTTATTCTCAATTCTGTAGTCATAATTTTAATAAATGGCCCCAGTTATCTAAGCTAGAAATCCACGTTATTCCTTCTCTCAGCCAATTACTGATTCTTGCTTACTTGACCTTGAACCTGTCTCTCAAAGAAATCTGGCCCTGTGCATCCCTACTACCATGTCCCTGGGCAGGCCCTCATTCACATAAACCACAGCACCAGCCCTCTAGCTGCTCTTCCTAGTTTTTATCCTCCACATGGGCCATATCGTTTCTTCTATTGCAAAGAACAACCAGTGCCGCATGTCCCCTGACAAATGAAGTCCAAGTCACTTAGCACGGTATTTAAGGTCTCCCCATCCAGCCCCGGCTCCACCTGTCTCTTGGGTGTCATTTCCTGTAGGAGACACTGGCAGTTTCAGGCGCACACTGCCTATTCCATGACTCTGGGTGTTGTGCTGCTTCCTCTTTACCAGGAACAACATCTTTGTTCTCGCCTGGCCAACTCCTACCTACCTGTTAAGAGCCCTGCTCAGGCATTACCTCCATCAGGAGCCTTCTTGATTCTTCCATGCTGTGTTAGGTCTCCTTTCTCTTTCCCGAGAACCCAGAGTTTGCCTTTATCAGGATTTTGTCCAAGCATATTCTACTCTATATTCTACCCGCATAGACATATGTGTGTGTGTGTCTCCTCCGTAACACACTACAAGCTGCTAGAAGACAGAGCTTTGATTTTAAAATGTCTGTACTCTTGGCATCTAGCACGGTGTCTGGCACATAACAGATAGTGAATGCATTTTTGCCAAAGAATTTGGACAGAATTTGTGCATGTATTGGGATGAGGGCCAATTAGGCAGGCCAGACCCCTTGCTGAGAACCCACTCTGAAGAGCGGATTTCCTAAATGGTTTCTAGGGGTTAGAGCTTCTCTTCTCCTTCCACTTCTGGGTCATTTTAGTTCTGTTTTCAGAAAACATTTATGGAGCACCTACTATCCCATGCTCGGTTTTGGATGGGACCTAGGTACCTGGACAGCTGGCCCAGGGTAGTGTGGCAGGAGGGCTTGAATTTCGGAGTCAGACATGGCTGGATTTGAATCTGTTCGACTTTGAGCAAGTTATGTAACAACGCCGAGCCTCTGTTCCTCCCCTAGCAAAATGATCACCGGAATGCGTCTCCGAAGTGTTTTGAAGATTGAACTGATCAGGAACCCCCTTGAGCTCGCCTGGTGCATCGTGAGCTCTCAGTGTTGCTCTTCCGCCACTTCAAGGAGCTCACACAAGTTTTTAAGACTCCCAGATTTGTCCACATTAGTTTTCATGGCAACGGCAGAGTCCTGTGGCCATGGCACTGTCAGCCAGGTCGCCCAGGAGAGGGAGACGTCAGCAAACCCTTCACAGGACAACACGGCTCGTTTCTGATCGGGATGCTAAAGTCTTTCCTCTTTCTCCCAGGCCTCCCGCCTCCCTGCCGCCGGCCTTCCGGCTGCTCCTCTCTTTTATGCCTCTGCCTCCTTCCTGACCGCGCGCTCTAAAACCTCTCCTGAAACATATTCAAAGCCGTGACTGCATCTGCTTTTGGCATCAGCCAATTAGCCCCCATTGTAAGGTCGTAATATGCTTCCCGGAGAAGTGGTGTGGACTGTCGCGTGCTCTCATTCGGTGCTGCCTCCTCCCACCGTGTGGAAAATGTAACAATAGCCCTTCAGGCCAGCTGAAAGTAGCCTGGGCTGCAAGAGCTTTCCGGAGGCCATCTGCCACCCCCTCCATCAGCACTCCAAAGAAAAGAGAGCGAGGGCCTTGTGTTTCGTCTCTTCCTCCATTATAATACAGGCTGGAGAGGGAAACAGGCTTGCGGCCACCGGGCTCAGAGAAACGCTGGGCATGGCGGGGATCTGCTCTGAAGGGAGCTGGGGTTTGGAGCCCGGCGTTGCAGCCAGCATCACACGCCCAAGTGTCTGCTGCACGGCTGTCAATAGCTTAGCTGGGTGACGCTGCACATGACAGTCCCAGAGTTGGGGCTTCTTGAAACAAGCACGTGAGGCTGCACCAAGTGCTGGCCCAGCGTGGGCTGTGCAGGAGGCCAGCGAAGCTCCTCTCTGTCATCTTTATTTATAACCTCCAATGAATTGGGCCATGAATAGTCACGTAAAAGGTTCTTGAGGGCTGACGTTGTGGCATAGCAATTAGGCTGCCACTGTTGATGCCGGCATCCTATATTGAAGTACCAGCTCCAGTCGCCAGCTGCCCTGCTTCTGTTTTTGACACAGCTCCCTGCTAATATGCCTGGGAAGGCAGCGGAAGATGGTGTAAGTACTTGGGCCCTTGCCAACCATGTAGAAGACCTGGATGGAGTTCCTGACTCTTGGCTTCAATCTGGACAAGACCTGACTGTTGCGGTCATTTGGGGAATGAGCCAAGGAAGGTAGGATCTCTCTTTTTCTGTCTCTCACTCTCACTCTTTCTCTGTCACTCTGCCTTCACATAAATAAATTTTAAAAAATCTTATTAAAAAAGTAAATACATTTTTAAACATGTATTTATTTATTTGAAAGGCAGAATTACAGAGAGGCAAAAAAAAAAAAAGAGGTCTTCCATCCACTGGTTCACTCCCCAAATGGCCGCAATGGCTGGAGCTGAGCCAATTTGAAGCCAGGAACCTGGAGCTTTTCTGGGTCTCTCACATGGATTCAGGGGCCCAAGGACTTGGGCCATCTTCTACTGCTTTCCTAGGCCATAGCAAAGAGCTGGATTGGAAATGGAGTAGCCGGGACTCGAACTGGCACCCATATGGGATGCCGGCACTGCAGGCAGTGGCTTTACCTGCTACACCACAGTGCCAGCCCTTAAATAAAATTGTTAATAAATAAACCTGTCAGGCATCCTTAAAGGTGTCAGAACAGATTGTCTCTAGCAGTGTGGAAATGGTTTTTGTGATGGAGTCAAACAAGCATATTGGTTCTGCCAGCAACGACAGGAAGTTTCATCAAATCTTAATTGGCCTTTGGATCCCTCTCAGAATGGATAATGACATTGGCAAGGTGGAACGTCTGTTGCTGTGAGCCGACGACAATGTGGACAGTGGCATTAGGAAGGTCTCCCCTGGCCCAGGAAAATGCCTTTGAGACTTAGCTAAGACAATCAATAAGAAAAAGGAGGTTAACCCCCTTCTCAACAGCTCTGAGAGTGCTGTGGCTCTGAGGTCACTAATGTATCGCTAGCCATGCTAAGTGCACTTCCTGTGACAACCTCTCCAATCAGAAGAAATCCACGTCACTGAAATAAATCATCTAGCCCAATGCAAAAGCAAGTTTTAATAAACAAGCCCAACAAATGGAGTGTGAAGGCACTAGCTAAATGTTTTCAGTAATCTAGAGTGTTCTAATATTCTCATCAAAGGATAAGTATTCATGTTTTGACTCTTCTTTAAAAAGACAAAACCATCCATCAGTTGCATTGTATCAGCAATGTGGTTTTTCTTCTTCATTTGATTAACACAAAACAAAGGCAGGAGTTAAAATGTTTGCATGTTGAATTGATGTGGAATCCATGATTGTGCTGCTTTCTTTTTCCAGAGGAGATCCCCAAACTCAGGGGTGAGTTTGATGTACCTGAGTTTGTGAGTAATGAGATGCTGACCTTTTGCAGGGCGACCTCCTGTGGATGGGGGCAAGGTGAGGACTCCCTAACAAAGGCTCCCGTTGGATTGGCTCGGCTTTGATCACACTTCTCCTCACAGGCTCCATTCTGCCTGACTTGTGCAGAATTTGGAGGGCACAGCCTGGTTTCCCTGGAGACCCCATGGTTCTCTTTGCTTTCACAGGTAGTCTGGAGTACAGCAAGCAGGAGGACATCAGCCTCAAAAGCACAGGAAAACTAGACGCATTAGATTACTATTGTAGGGCTTCCCGACCCTGGAAATACCAAATCTCAATGACCCAAAAGTTTTGAGTTGACCCTACTGGAAATATGTATGCCAGTCACAGAACTAGAGTTACTACAAAAGCTGTTTCAGGAAAACATGCTGGGCTCGCTTAGATAGACTTCAATTTTCATTTTCAATTCTCAACACTGCAAACATAAGGGACTCAGGGGAAGCCACTGTGAGTAGTGTCCATAGGGAGCGCACTGTGGTCCCTCTCCGCCTGCCTCTTTTAGTGACCTGGGCCTTCCTGAGATACATGCAGTCACCTGCTGGCTCTTTCAGCCCCTTCCCATTTACTTCCTTAATCAATCATTGTTCCCTTGTTCCTCCACACTTGGATGTTTCAGTATCAGCTGAATGACTTTGGCTCTTGGTACTCAGCCATACGCATGCGTGGTTCTCATTGCTGGTAGCTTGATGTTAGCAAAACCAGTTTGCAAAAGCTTGTGTTTGAAAATGTATTCATCTTTTCTTATCTCTCCTGTGAATCTTCGTTGCACCACCTTTCCCTAGCAGACAAAAGGCTCCACTATGATGAGTTCATCCATACGGATATTTAGTTTCATTTTCATCTTTGGTTGCAAGGTTAGTGGGTTTTTCTAAGTTCCTGAAAGCTATGTAGAAAGCTGCATTTACAAAAATGTTTAGAAGGTTTTTCCAAAGATGTTTCTTTATCATCTTTTTAAAAAAATTTTTGCAAATTTGAATGACTTGGAGCTTTGTGCTGTTACAATGTTTGGTAACTTATATAGTGAGTTCTTGTGCCTTTTACTTTGGGTCCTTTTTGTACACAGTGTAAAGATGGAATTTCTGTAACTACAATGTTACTGGTGCATAATTTTTACAGAAGATTTATTTCCTTATTTGAAGGTCAGAGTTACAAAGAGGGAGAGGGAGAGGCAGAGGCAGAGGCAGAGATAGAGAAGTCTTCCATCTGCTGGTTCACTCCTCAAAGGGCAACAACAGCCAGGGCTGTGCCAGTCTGAAGCCAGGATCCAGGAGTTTCTTCTGGGTCTCCTATGTAGGTGCAGGGGCCCAAGCACACGGGCTATCTTTCATTGCTTTCCCAGGCTATTAGCAGGGAGCTGGAATGGGACTCAAACCTGCAACCATATGGGATGACATAGCGCCAGCCCCAATTGCTATATACTTTGAGAAAGTCTTAAATTTGCAGTGCCTGTTCACCCCTAAACTTCTCATCCAGACCTTCTTTGACTCTGACCATCCAGCACATACTTGGCCAGGGACAACCTGTATGTCAAAGAACACTTTTTTTGCAGAATGTTATATATATATGCTATACACACACACACACACACATGCACACACTACTTAATTGTAAGTTGGGACATTATCTCTTTTTTTTTTTTTTTTGGACAGGCAGAGTTAGACAGTGAGAGAAAGAGACAGAGAGAGAAAGGTCTTCCTTCTGTTGGTTCACCCCCCAAATGGCCGTCATGGCTGGCGCACTGTGCTGATCCGAAGCCAGGAGTCAGGTGCTTCCTCCTGGTCTCCCATGCGGGTGCAGGGCCCAGGGACTTGGGCCATCTTTTTTTTTTTTTTTTTTTTTTTTTTTTTTTTTTTTTTTTTTTTTGACAGGCAGAGTGGACAGTGAGAGAGAGAGAGATAGAGAGAAAGGTCTTCCTTTGCTGTTGGTTCACCCTCTAATGGCTGCCACGGCCAGCGCACTGCAGCCGGCGCACCGTGCTGATCCGAAGGCAGGAGCCAGGTGCTTCTCCTGGTCTCCCGTGGGGTGCAGGGCCCAAGCACTTGGGCCATCCTCCACTGCACTCCCAGGCCACAGCAGAGAGCTGGCCTGGAAGAGGGGCGACTGGGACAGAATCCGGCGCCCTGACCAGGACTAGAACCCGTTGTGCCGGCGCCGCAGGGTGGAGGATTAGCCTAGTGAGCCGCGGCGCCTTGGGACATTATCTTTTTTACATCTTGCTATGAAAGGAATTAGGCAAATTCATAGCCAATGGAGCACTTTTTTAAAAAGGCAAACTGAGTATTTGTTTTTGCCAAGTTCCAATGATTATGAGTTTAAGGGTTTTGTTGTTAAACCTTTTTTGAAGGAGGCAGAGCTACTTTTTTGAAGGAGGCAGAGATGTTGGAGAAAGACGACTAATCAGAGGTCATTCTAGTTTTCTGTAGATTCTAAGTTCTGATGAAATTTGAAAATCATTTTTTTGGGGGGAACCTCAGTTAATTTTTCTTGACACAATATTATCTTTAAAATAACCCACACTCATCACAAATGAAACTAGGAGAGTAACAAAAATAAATATTTGGAATAAGCCCATATTTTAATAACTTGTCACATATCTCTTAAATGAATAATGGTAATAAGAAACATTTACTAAGAACTTAGTATGTGCCTGTCATGGTGCTAAGAATTTCACATTAATTATCTCATTTACTCCTCAGAAACATCACGGGGTAGGTATTATTGTCCCTGTTTTTCAGATTGAACACTGGGGTTCAGAAAGATTTAGCAACTTGTATACAAAGTAGGTCTGTGTGACTCCCAAGCCTTTGTCAAATGACAGTGTCTTGGAATAGAAATTACTAGATAGATAGCATAACTGATTAGGCAGAAGCAATAAGGCGCCTGCACTGCAGGTATTGAATAATGAAATATGGTCCTGCAGTTATGTTATGAGGTCAGTGTTTCAAAAATGTAATCACAGAATCACAGGGCAAGAAGAGCCCTAGAGGCTTTCCAGAAGTATTGGTATAAGCTCAAACAAGAAAGGTAGTATATAATATTGCATATGTGTGTGATTGCAGCCATGTAAGAGTAATTTATGTATATGGATGAGCAAAGGAAGAGAACATGGGGAACTGAATTTATTGGTGTGAAGGGATTATATGTTGTTGGGTTTTCCTGTTATGTTTATGCAATCTTTTCTTAAAAATTAGATTAACACTAGTTTTTCCTAATACACACAAGTAAGCATTGATCCTAACCTGGGTGCCAATTTCTAGATGCATGTGAAAATACCAGTGGTTGGATTATGTACATCTATACAAATACCTCCACTGCCTTTTGCATTTTTTGTGATGCGTGTGAGAAGTTATCTTAGAAAAATACAATGTAGAAAGTGGCAAATTTATCTGTAGGATTCACAGGGAATGGCAGGGAACAAGGGAGATAAGATATAAACTGTGAATGCCATCATTCAACACAACCAAATTTTATTTAATTTTATCTTTCTAGTTTGAAATGACCTCCAACTACAGAAAATTTGCAAGTTCCCTAAAAAGGATTCTTTTTTTTTTTCCTGAATTATTTGAGAGTAGCTTGCTAGCCTAAGAGTCCATCATCCCTAGATACTCTAGTGTGTGTTTCCGACCAGCAGGGACTGTCTCCTTCATGATCACGATCTAACCAACAGCACCAGGAAAATCGCATTCACACATTACTCTCTCACCTGATCTGTCAAGCCCACCTAAGTTTCGCCAGCTGTCTGGCTGATACCTTGTACAGCAAAAGTGTCCAGTTCAGAATCATACTTTCATTGCCCCTTGAATCTCCATCAATCAAGAACAATTTCTCAGTCCATAATTGACTTTCATAACCTTGGTAATTGTAAAGACTACAGGGCAGCTATTTCATAAAATGTTCCTCAATTTTGTGTTTGTCTAATGTTTTCTCATGAGCAATAAGTTAGGCCAAAGTGCTGCAGCAGTGTTCTTCTTACATCCTATCAGCTTGTTCTCTCAAGTTACCAGCGAGGTGACCTTTGATCCCTTAGCAGTTGGGAAGCATTTTCAGGGGTGATATATAAATATTCCTTTTCGCACCAACCTATTTTTTTTATTGAAACAGGTAGAGTTATAGACAGCGAGAGAGACAGAGAGAAAGGCCTTCCTTCCGTTGGTTCACCACCCCCCAAAATGGCCGCTATGGCTGGAACTGCGCCAATTCGAAGCCAGGAACCAGGTGCTTCTTCCTGGTCTCCTATGCGGGTGCAGGGCTCAAGCACTTGGGCCATCCTCCACTGCACTCCCGGGCCACAGCAGAGAGCTGGACTAGAAGTGGAGCAGCTGGGACTAGAACCGGCACCCATATGGGATGCCGGTGTCGCAGGCAGAGGTTTAACCAAGTAAGCCACGGTGCCGGTCCCTCGCACCAAACTATTTGTTTACATCAGAATAAACTCTTGGTTTTTCTAATTTATTGGGTGGGTTATAAGCCTTGGTTTATCCTTAGAGAAGGTGAGGAGGAAGAGCTGCATAGTATCTTAAAATAGTTTCTGTACCGTATTGACTTCTAAAATAGTTATTCTATAATTTTATCATGTAAAAATAGTATTTCAAACAAATACATAGAATCTATTCCCACTGCCTTGAATTATTCACATGATCGGGAATATTCACTCCATTTCTTCTTCTCCTGACTCCAAATTTATCTCCAGTAGAGATAGGGCAGCATGACAGCAAAGGAACACAGACTATTCTGTTATTCATGCACCTGGTTAACAAATATTCGATGAGCAGCTGAGCTGTAGAAGGCACTTGATGCAGGCTCTACATTCAGTGTGTGGTTAGGGTCTCTGGCTGGCTGCCCCCTGCAGTGAATGGCCGTTGGATGCAAGGCTGATCTCCCCAGAATCAACCTTAATTGCTCTCAGGAGATAGGCTGTTTATAAACTAAGCACGGGCACTCTCACACGGATTTTCAATCCACAACTCACATTGGGACTGTGACATAAACGTCTCCGTATCAGGTAGCAGTTTGACAAGATGGTGACATAGAACAGTGCTGTCTGTTGTGTCACTACACTGCTTCTCTTAGCCTTTCCTCCTGCATTGGCTTTAAGAAACACACCTCATCACACTTGGTCCCATCATTCCAATAGAAGCTGATGAGTGTCAGTGTCTTTAGCGTGTTCTGCCTCTTGCCTCCTCTCTTACTTTCTCTTCCTTCTCTTTGCAAAATGGTTTATCTGCCTGTCCTTTGCCTTTGCCTAGCCTCTATCTTTATTCTTTTAAAAACATTTATATGGGGCCAGTGCTGTGGCACAGTGGGTTAAAGCCCTAGCCTGCAGCTCTTTCATCCCAGATGGGCCCCAGTTTGAGTTCTGGCTGCTCCACTCCCAATCAAGCTCCCTACTAATGCACCTGGGAAAGCAGTAGAAGATGGCCCAAATCACTGAGCCCCTGTACCCACGTGGGAGACCCGCAATAAACTCCTGGCTCCTGGCTTCAGATTGGCTAAGCTCCGGCCACTGTGGCTATTTGGGGAGTGAACCAGCTGATGGAAGATCTCTCTCTCTCTGCCTCTCTCCACCTCTCTCCATAACTCTGTCTTTCAAATAAATAAAATGAATCTTTAAAAAATTAAAAAAGTATTTATTACTTATTTGAAAGGCAGAGTTATAGAGAGGGAGAGACAAAGAGATCTTCCATCTGCTGCTTTACTCAAATGGCTACAGCAGCTGGGGTTGGGTCAGGCCAAAGTCAGGAGCCTGGAACTCCAACCAGGTTTCCCACATGGGTGGCAGGTGCCCAAGCACTTGGGCCATCTTCTGCTGCTTTCCTAGGAGCATTGGTAGCTAGATGGATCAGAAATGGAGCAGCCAGGGCTTTGGTGCCCATATGGGATGCCAGTAACCTAACATCTTAACCTGTTAAACCACAACTCTGGCCCCTGTTTATTTACTTGAGAGATGGAGATGAAGAGGGAGAGAGAAAGGGAGAATGAGAGAGGGAGATCTTCCATTTCTCTGGTTCAGTCCCCAAATGCTCACAACAGTCAGGACTGGGCCAGGCTGAAGCCAGGAGCCAGGGGCTCCATCCAGGTTTCCCACACAGGTGGCAGGGATCTAAGCATTTGAGCCATCATTTGCTGCCTTTCAGAGGATGCATTAGCAGGAAGCTGGAAATGGACATGGAACTCAAATGCAGGCACTCCAGCATGAAATGCAGCTATCTCAAACAGCATCAAACAGCTGGGCCAAACACCTGTCCGAGTGACTGTGTTCTACCCTCCCCCTCTTCTGCCTTCTCCCCTCTCCCCGGATCCAGGTGTTCTTGGGTCCTCCCCTGTCACCCCTGATCTCACAGCCTGACCTTTGCACACTTTGCCCCACTGGCCCCACCACTGACTGCCTTCCCTATTGTATTGAAGGATGGCTTAAAGGTTTAGGGATAAAGTAACACATCACTAATCTAGGTTGAATCATTTGTTTAAATATTTATTTTATTTATTTGAAAGACAGAGTTATAGAAAAAGAGAGAGATTTTTCATCTACTGGTTCACTCCCCAGGTGGCCCCAATGGCCAGGGCTAAGCCAGACTGAAGCCAGAAGCCAAGAAGTCCTTGGGTACAGGGACCCAAGGACTTGGGCCATCTTCCGCTGTTTTCCCATTAGCAGGGAGCTGCATCAGAAGTGGAGCAGCATGGTCCCGAATCACTACTCATATGGGATGCCAGTGTCACAGGCAGTGGCGGCTTTATACGCTATACCACAACACCGCTCCCAATTGAATACTGTTTTTAGAAGTTTAGCTTCTTAAGCACATAGAAAAGGAAGTCTTTATCTCATATTTGCATTTACACACTTATAATCTACATTACTGTATATTACAATCATTCTAAGTCCATTAACTTCATATACAAACACTAAGATTATGGTTAATATTTCCTGTGTTTATTATCCACTTATGGAATATGCCTTTCCTTAGTAATCAAGTAATAATTCAGTCTCCAAGCTCTGGACTTCAAGTCCCAAGCATCGAATCCTGGCTCATCTCATCCAGCTGTGGCAACACGGAGCCAGTCATTTCACCTCTCTAGTTTCCTCCTCTGGTTAATGAACAACTGTGTGGTCTGAGCAGGTCTAATGACGGGGTCTGCAATATCGGCAGCATTTTTAGCCTGGGTTCTGAATGGGAACTAAGCTCTCATAAAGAACCCATCATATGCAATGAATCACACTTTTTTCCTTTTTTTTTTTTTTTTTTTTTTTGACAGGCAGAATTAGACAGTGAGAGAGAGAGAGAAAGGTCTTCCTTCTGTTGGTTCACCCCCAAATGGCCGCTAGGGCCGGCGCGCTGTGCCAATCCAAAGCCAGGAGCCAGGTGCTTCTCCTGGTCTCCCATGGGGTGCAGGGCCCAAGCACTTGGGCCATCCTCCACTGCACTCCCGGGCCACAGCAGAGAGCTGAGCTGGAAGAGGAGCAACCGGGACAGAACCGGCGCCCCAACCAGGACTAGAACCCGGGGTACCGGCGCTGCAGGCGGAGGATTAGCCAAGTGAGCAGCAGTGTAGGCCTCCTTATCTCTTGAAAGAAATTAGCTATATGCCGGCCTTGGAGAACTGAAAAAGTGCTCACGCAAATCGTTGTCTGTGTTCATTTGAGGAAATCTGGTTGAGAAAGGATACAATTGTTAGGTAGAAAATTCCCTTTGGAAAACTGGACGAAATTTACTTGGACTACTTAAATTTTAAGAAAAAGGAAGAATAATCTATATTCCTACCATTTAAAATATTCATTTGGACCAACAGGTCTTCAAATTATTATAGCTGTTAATATTGCCTGTGTGGAGATGAAGTGAAACTCCACTAGTATTTGAGACATGTACATTAGTTTATATTTTCCATTCAGTACTTTTTCGTTACAAATGAGAGCAATGTCTTTGTTCTGATTTTTGCTGTATAACAGCTTGCCCAAAACTTAGCACTGTAATACAACAGCCATTGTATTTTATTTGCAGCTGTGTGGCTGAGCAGTTCAGGAAGAGCCGAGCTGGGCAGTTCTCCCTTAAGGGTCTCTCTACCACAGAGGTCAGATGTCGGCCAGGGCCGCAGTCATCTCAAGTTTAATGGGCTGGATGTGCAGACGGCTCAGTCACGTGGCAGACTGGATGCTGGCTGTTGGCAGGGAACCATCTGGCGCTGTGCAGTAGAGCACCTTCAGGATAGTGGTCTCAGGGGAGCTGTGTCTTTTCTTGGTGTCTGTTTCTCCTCCGGAGCAAGAGTTCTAAGACCGTCAGGTGAGGTTGTGTGGCCTTTTATGACAATTCCTAGAAGTCACTTGTCACTTCCATCACACACTCTGAGTTGATGCAGTCCCATACCTGCTCAGGTTCAAGGTGAGGGAACATGAGAGAGGATGGCAAAGAATTTGCAACCACTTGAAAAATCAGTCTTCCAGGCACACTTGAATGATGATTTACATCCTTTCAAACTGTCATCTTTCTACATGGTCCATGTGTCCACCCCCGCCTCAGCCCTCCTGGGAAAACCTCTCCTAATAGGACTTCACACTCATGGAGGTGTGGATGAGACAAAACTCCTGGGGCCGGTACTTTAGGTTCTCTGGCCCCTCTCACAGAGAGGCAGATTCTCTGTTGCACACTCACCCGAGATCCCAGAGTGGTACAGGGATGGGAGAATGTCAGTACAGGAGTATCTTCAGCACAAAACTCTAAGCCACAGCCAGCTACCTGGGTCCATCCACACATCCACACCAGCAGGCAGGCGGAGCGCTGGAATGCAGGCAGCACTAGTCTCAGTTCTATTCCTGTGGTGAGGCTTCCAGCACTTGAGTCCCTTCACTCCCCGGATGCTCACTTTCCACCCATGATGAAGGCTGACAAACCCTCTGAGAGATCATTCAACTCAAAAGTGGATTCTCTGCAGAGCCACCAGTGTACACAAATCTCTGTGCATACAAATGTTCATTCTAGCCGGTGCCGCGGCTCACTAGGCTAAACCTCCACCCTGCGGTGCCGGCACACCGGGTTCTAGTTCTGGCTGGGGCACTGGATTCTGTCCCGGTTGCCCCTCTTCCAGGCCAGCTCTCTGCTGTGGCCAGGGAGTGCAGTGGAGGATGGCCCAGGTGCTTGGGCCCTGCACCCCATGGGAGACCAGGAGAAGCACCTGGCTCCTGCCATCGGATCAGCATGGTGCGCCGGCGGCGGCGCTCTGGCCGCGGCGGCCATTGGAGGGTGAACCAACGGCAAAAGGAAGACCTTTCTCTCTGTCTCTCACTGTCCACTCTGCCTGTCAAAAAAAAAAAAAAAAAGTAGTTCATTCTGTAAGTAGAAAATGTCACTAAATGAAGGATAAATTTTGAACAGAAAAGTAAACTTTGGGAAATAGAAGTTTGATTTTGAATCAATATTGCCACTAGAGGTCACTAGCACACCACTTCAAAGAGAATATATATGCTCGCATCTCCAACAGCGGGTCCTCCATGGACCCTACTTGGCTTGCAGGGCATTTCAGTTTCACACGAATATCTCCTGGCAGTGTTATGATGAGGTGGTAGCCGATGTCACTCGAGGTCGTGTCCCATACATGCCTGATGTTCTGGAAGGGGGAAGAAAAACCATCGGAACAATAAGGAAAATGACTTCTTTGGCTTTTTCACCTCCTCACTGGGCTGCAACAAGGGACAGTGTGACAGCTCAAAGGTGCAAAAGCACTGCAGAAATCCAGGGTCCATTTGATGCAGGACAGACGTATCTGCCTGGAGTGGCAGGGAAAACATAAGGACCTGGAGCAGAACTGTCAGTCATTCAGCCAATATTCCTGGACATCCTGGCACTGGGGCTGGCACCAGGGCTGCATTCAGGGAGAAGATTTGGTGGCTGCCTGCTAGGAGTTTAAGAAATCAAGCATGGAGGCTTGTATTCAGATCCTGAATATGCCATGCCAGGCCACCTCCCCTTGGATTTTCTCTCCTCACCTTCCTAGCAGACCCACAGGGCAGGTGCCACAACTCCCATTTCTGTCGATGTTCACTTGCATCATCCTAAGGTGATGCTAAGCCTTTTACATAAAGCTACAGGATATTTCTTCTCATCTGTGTCATGTAGTAGTGCATAAAGAAAACCTTCAATCTCCAGAGCTCAGGATTCTACCATCAACGATGAGTTGGAAGGCGAGTGAGGCTCTTGTCATAGCTTGAGGAACTACGTCTTCTCCGGGTTTAACTTGTTGGTGTCAGCCTTTAGGCCAGACCCTGAAGTCAATGCCGGGTAGGATGCAGGCACAGCTTCTCACTCCCAGCAGCAGGGTTTTCTCCAGTTTTCTGTCTTCAGTAGAGGAGGAGGAGGGCAGCCTGGCTGGAGCTCAGCTTCACACAGGTGCAGCCCTCATCTGCTTTGCTGTTCTGAATGTCAGAGTCACCAGCTGGCCTGGCAATTACTAAATTGAATTAATTGAAAACAAACTACAGGCAGGATTGTTCTGACCTCTGATTGTTGCAGAGTTTGGTCAAATAGTGAAAACAAAAAGTTGGGGGAGAGCTACAAAATGGTACTTTATTTACTGAAAAACATTATGATGAAGGTACTTAAAAAAGAACTTGTGGCCAGCGCCGCGGCTCAATAGGCTAATCCTCCACCTTGCGGCACTGGCACACCGGGTTCTAGTCCTGGTCAGGGCGCCAGATTCTATCCCGGTTGCCCCTCTTCCAGGCCAGCTCTCTGCTATGGCCAGGGAGTGCAGTGGAGGATGGTCCGAGTGCTTGGGCCCTGCACCCCATGGGAGACCAGGAGAAGCACCTGGCTCCTGCCTTCAGATCAGCGCGGTGCGCCGGCTGCAGCGCACCAGCCGTGGCGGCCATTGGAGGGTGAACCAACAGCAAAGGAAGACCTTTCTCTCTGTCTCTCTCTCTCACTGTCCACTCTGTCTGTCAAAAAAAAAAAAAAAAAAAGAACTTGTGTGAAATAGAGTTAAAAATAAGTTTATTTTGGTGCAATTTTGAAATCCATGTATATGGCTTTTCCATAATACGCATCTCCATGGTCTTCTTGATCCCTCTCCTAGGCGTGTACCTTTGACTTCTACCAAGGCTTGCTTCTTCAATCTCCAGTTAGTGCAGTTCTCTTCCTATTTGATTTTTAGACATCTCATCAACACATTATGAGAAATTTTTGTAGTTTCCCTTAAGAAATTGAATAGAAAAGGAGGAAGAAAAATGGGAACCTATGAAATAATTAAAGATGATGGAAGTTTCAGGTGATCTGCCATGGGCCTTGAGTATCCCTGCATGTCCTTGCTCATATGCCAGCGGCAGTACAGGCCCTGACCTAGCTGGTGTGTCAGTGGAGAGCAACTTAGAGGGATGAGGTAGTGAGTCTCCCTGGTTAAAAAGCAAATTTGCAGGGACGGCGCAGTGACATTGTGGGTAAAGCTGCTACCTGTGATGCTGACTTCTCATGTGGGCTCTGGTTTGGGTCTCAGGTGCTTCACTTGCAACCCACTTCCCTGCTAATGTACCTGGGAAAGCAGTAGAAGATGGCCTAAGTCCTTGGGCCCCTGCATTCACATGGGAGACCTAGAGGAAGCTCCTGGCTCCTGGCTTCAGCTGGCTGTTGCAGCCATTTGGTGAATGAACCAACAAATGGAAGATCTCATCTCTCTCTCTGACTCTTTGAAATGAGTGAATAAATCCTAAAAACAAAACAAAACAAAAAATCTTTGCTTCCACTTGCTGTAAATGCCATAGATTCCCTAAACTAAGCATTCCTCTCCTGGAGCACAGCCCACCACCTGTGTAGGCGTTTACTGGGGTCTCTGCCTCACCGTGATGGGGTCTGGGAGACAAGGTGGACAGAAGCAGATCAGCTTGAAGTTCCTGCCCCTGGTGAGCTGTAATAGAATCCATTCCTCTCTGATCCAGGCATCCTGTATTCCTGCCAGCATTCACGAGACAGGCAACTTTTAGTTTTTAAGTTGTGTAAAATCTCAGATCCTGACAGAAGCTGACCAAAGAACTCTTTTCAACTTGATTATTTTTGTCATAAATGGTTACCAGGGAAACAGATAACTATAAGAGTTATGTTTATGTATTGAAGTTAAGACAATCCCATTAATAACTTCACATCTTAGAGCCTTGCTATCAACTTTTATAAAATATTAGTTATCATCGTAACCCTCACTTCTATGAGGATGCCTTTCAAAGAATCCCTTCATACTTACTAAAAGTAGAATCCCTCAATGGTTAAGACACTGCTTAGGTCAACCACATCCCATACTAGGGTGCCTGCTTTGTTTAGTTCTGGTTCCACTCCTGATTTCAGCTTCCTGCTAATGGGCACCTTGAGAGGCAGCAGGTGGGACTCTGACATGCATGTGGGAGATCTGGACTGAGTTCCTGGCTCCTGCCTTCAGCCTGGCACAGCCCCAGCTGTTGTGGGCATTTGGTGAGAGAACCAGCAGATGGAGATTCCTGTCTGTCTCTCTCTTTCAAACACGGTTTTTAATTTAAAAACAAAAACAACAAAAACAAACCCAAAAACCAGAAGCCCTTTAATGCTCCCAGATCCGAATGATTAGTGTTGATTCAAAACCAGGTTATTTTAATAAAAATTTAGTGTAACACATACCCAACTGAAATGGCTGAAAGTGTTGACTTGTGTATAGAAAATCAGAGAATCACAAAATCCTAAAAAGCTGGAATGGGGAGGCACGAAGATAACTCCCTGAGAAAATGTGCTTTGAGAATCCGTGGCATGGCAAGCAGGGTGCTAGCCATCGGACAAAATCAGACATCAAAGAGGAAGCACCCAACATAACTCACTGGTAGTATTACTTGACAAAGTTTCAATGCTATTTTACATCAGGTTACAGGACCTAAATTAACTTCATTCCAAGTCCTCATTTGAGGAAGAGGAGTCTATAGTAATCAACTCATCTCCCACTGTCTTGTTACTCATTTCAAATATTTGGATGCTCTTTAGTATGTAGGTCTTAATGGAGACCAAACTAAACCTCTGTGTCAATGAATGAATGAAGAATTGAATGAACAACTCTAGGCTGAACCAGAACCAGAGCCCAGGATTCTTCTGGTAACCAATGCTTGCTGCTTGCTTGTTGAGAGGTCAGGGTTCTCCGGATCAGTCACTTCCATACCAGTATCATATTTTTGGCCACATTAATTTAATGGTATAGTTAAAGTTATTTTTAAATTAGCTTCGTTCTAAGTAATAGTATCTGCAATTGAGGGTTAATGGCCTAATTAATATTATTCTACTATAATAAAGTAACTATTTAACTAATTTTACAAGCTCATCTTGTACATCTTAGAGGTTCATCAATCTTTGAGAAACACTGATTGGAAAATACTTTGTCTAGAAAAAACTAAGCACCAAGACCACACAGACTCGTTCCTGGTTGTTTATATTTTTGACATAAAGTTTAAAGCTTGATTTCATGGAGGCCTTAAAGATCTGAATCCTCAATTGAGAAGCCCTCTAAAAATATACTGGTAATTTCTTACAATTTCTCCATCTGTTGAACAACCGAGTGAAGCTAATTTGATTAAATTAGCCAGCTTTTGGTTCTTATCAGGAAATTATAATTTTGAGAAAAGTATAGATGGATTTAATTTGCCAAATAGCAGTATGATGTACTGCTAAGTATAGTATACTGTACTGTAGTATACTATTAAGCCTGCTTTTGAAATTGTTTCAACAAATAGGATGCATTCTTTAATCACAACATTCAAGACAGCATTCATTCTCCAATGAATTCACTAACCTTTCAAAAGAAAAAAATAAGTAAAAAGGAAAATGTTGAGTTCTTATTTAGGAATGAAATGAAATGTTTCGCAGATTAATGAGCTTAAGTATCAGGGAACACACCTGGTTACACTTGAAAGTTATCAAAATGCCTCCATTTAGCATATTTCACCTTAAAATATCCACAGTATGTTTAGAATCCTCTAATTACTTAAGACAGAAGTTTTTTATGTGCATGATTGGGTGTGTCAGAACAGAACATCAAAATGATTTTTAAAGTTCTCCATTTTATTATTTATCATTTCTTTCCTTTAACTCATTGCCTTATAACAATTTCAATTTAGCATTCCTCTTTTTATTTAGAAAATTTTAATTTTGTGCTTTTATTTGGATGAACTATGATATCAATATTCGTATATTCCAGATTACATGAATGATTACCTTATAATCAAGCGTTTCTATGCAGTGTCCATGATTTTTATTTGTGCTTGTATCTTTTCCTTATTCAGAAGAAGGGAACTTTTTGCAACTAAGTTTTTAAATTATTTTACTGAAATTTTGTATAAGATCAATATATAGTTTAGGGGATGGTCACTTCATGAACAATTTGCAAAAGTTTCAATTCCCTTGTTATGTCCATTTAGGTTACTACACTTTTTTGCCACCTTTTTTTGTTTCAAGGTTGTTATTGTTTTTCTATTCACTTAAGGGCAGATCTTAACAGTTACACTCTTATCAAAGTTGTAACATTTTGTGAATAATATATTTCTCTCTAACCTAAATTTTATCCTTTTTATTCTACCCTTTTAAGATAGTTTTCTAATATACTTATATATGTTTGTTGGAGAGAGAGAGAGAGCTTCCATCTATTGGTTCATTCCTCAAATGCCTGCAACAGCCAGGGCTGGGGCAGGCTGAAGCCAGGAGCCCAGAACTCCATACAAGCCTCCCACGTGGGTGGCAGGACCCAAGTAGTTGGACCATTACCCACTGCCCCCCAAAGTGTGCATTGGCAGGAAGCTGGATAGGAAGCAGAGGCAGGACTTGAATAAGGTACTCTGCTATGGGATGCAGGTAGCCCAGGAGGTTGGTTAAACAGCTGTGCTTCACTGCCAGCCTATCTAAAAATGTCTTTTAAATTTTAAGTTCTCTAGCAAACACATGTTTGGTTCTGGAATTTTGAAGAGGTAAACACTCTCAACCATATTTAATCTCAAAATTTTCTTGGCATTTAAAAAATAGCTTTATCATCTAAAGTAAAGCTGTTTTTCTGTTTTCTAAAATGTGTATTTATAAACATGCAAGCTTCAGGTTTTCTTTTGACTTTTTTTCCCCCTCAGAGCAATTTATTTGTTTGAAAAAAGGCTTTGTTTGTGTGTTGTTTTTTGTTCTGTAGTGTTTTCCATGGCTGGTTTACTAATTTTATCCTGGGGATAGATTAGATGTATTTGTCCTCTGCATTTGCTGTTAAATTGCTAGTTGATGGGCTTGATCAAACAGGGTGCAATTTTCTTTCTTTCCATGTTTACTGACTTCATAGGTAGGAAAGTAAATGACATGTGACTGTGTCTCTTTGTGATGTTAATGATGTTGATACTCAGTGTCTAGATCATTGTTTCCTTTCATCATTGTGTCCTTTCATTATTTCCCTCCACTCAGGGGCCTTTTTAGATGCCATCTTAATCACATTCTTCCTCCATTAAGTTGTCTTTTGCCAAACTCAGAATCCATTATTGCCTCAAATACTTTTCAGTGCCTTACAATTTTCCTTTTCTTTCTGAAACTCTGACGACACTGGTGTTCCATCTTTCTCATTCCACAGGTTTTTGATGTTTTATTCATATCTCCACCCATTTTTCTATCTATTGTTTAGATTGGATAATTTCTTTTCTTTTCAAAGATTTTACTTATTTATGGTAGAGGTAGAATTACAGACAGTGAGAGGGAGAGACAGAAATATAGGTCTTAATCCGTTGGTTTACTCCAATGGATGGGGTCAACGGCTGGAGCTGCACCAATCTGAAGCCAGGAGCCAGGAGCTTCTTCCAGGTCTCCCACGTGGGTCCAGGGGCCCAAGGACTTCAACTGCTTTCCCATCCTCTACTGCTTTCCCAGGCCATGGCAGAGAGCTGGATCAGAAAAGGAGCAGCCAGAACTAAAACTGGTGCCCATATAGGATGCCGGTGCTTCAAGCCAGGGCTTTAACCCGCTGTGCCACAGCGCCAGCCCCAAGAGAGGTCTTCCATCCACTGGTCCCCTTCCCAATTGGCCGCAAGGGCTGGAGCTGCGCTGAACCGAAGCCAGGAGCCAGGTGCTTCTTCCGGGTCTCCCACGTGGGTGCAGGGCCCAAGGACTTGGGCCATAATCCACTGTTTTCCCAGGCCATAGCAGAGAGCTGGATCAGAAGAGAAGCAGCTGGGACTCAAGCTGGTGCCCATATGGGATGCTGGTGCTTCAGGCTGGGGCTTTAACCCACTGCACCATATTGCCAGCCCCAATACCACAGTTTCAAAAAGTGCTTTAAAATAGAATTGCCAGGAGCAGGAGTGGTATTGACCCAACATATTAAGTCACCACCTGACATACTAGCATCCCATATTAGGAATGCCAGTTCGTGTCCTGGCTGCCCCACTTCTGATCTAGCTCCCTGCTAATGTGCCTGGGAAGGCAGCCAATGATGGATTAAGTATTTGGCCCTAGCCACACATGTGGGAGGCCTAGATGGAGTTCCTGGCTCCTGGCTTTGGTCTGACCCAATCCCTGGTGTTGTGGCCATTTGGAAATGAATCAGCAGATGGAGGATCTCTCTTACTCTGCCTTTCAAATAAATAAATAAAGTAAAAATTTTCAAAAAAGGCAAAATGGGATTACCACGTGATCCAACAATTCCATTTTGAGAAAAACTAAAAACATGATCTCAAAGATGTATTTGCACACACATGTTCATAGCAGCATTAGTCATGATGGCCACAAAGAGAAAAAGCATAAGCATCCATCGACAGATGAATGGATAAACAACGTTTGGTATATCCGCACAATGGAGTACTATTCAGGAAATTCTACCATGTGCTACAACATGGATGAGTATTGAGGACATAATAGTAAGTGAAATAAGCCAGTTACAAAAGGACAAATTCTGTGTGACTCCACATATACTGTGGTTCTAGTGCACTCAAGCTCACAGAGGCCGAAAGTGGAGTGGAGGTTGCCAGGAGCAGGGGGTAGTAAAAATGAGTTGTTTGATGGGTACAGAGTTTCATTGTAGGAAGATGAAGAATTCTGGGGGATCAGTTGCACAAGCTTGTGAATGGACTTAAGGCTATTGAACTTAAGAATGGTTAAGATATAACTTCATGTTGTGTGTTTCTCCACTGTTCTAGCAAAACAAAATACTTGTAATAGTCTCTCTTGATCTTGGGTGTTCTGCAGTTTCACCACTGCATGAAATTCTTTACATTAGTCCTGCTCAAGAATAAAATATCTTTGAATGTGGAGATTCAAATACTCCAATCTAGGAAAATTTTTCGCTATTATTCTTAGTTAGTTCTTAGTTATTACTCTTAGAAATTTCTTAGTTATTACTACCCACATCCATTCTTGCTATTCTGTTTTTGATATTCCTATTAGATTTTTTCCCCCCATTCATTTCAAAGACAGAGAGACAGACAGACCTGCCATTCACTGGTTCACTCCCCAAAAGCCCACAACAGCTGGGACTTGACTAAGCCAACGCCAGGAGCCTAGAACTCCCACATAGGTGGCAGGGAACCAAGTGCTGAGCCATCACCCGCTGCCTCCTGAGCAGCAAAAGTGATCAAGCCCAGACACGCTGGATTGGTATGCCAGCGTCTTACCTGCTGCAGCTGATGCTTGCCCCTACTATTAGATCTGTTTAATCCCCTACCCCCAACCTCTGCCATTTATTTAGTTTCTGCATTGCATTGTAATAAATTGCCTCAAATTGAGTTTTGTAGTCCCAGACAAATGTATGGTTCTCAAGCAGCAAGTACTAGATGTTTTCCATAATCCTTTAAAGGAGCAAGGCTATGCAGTAGCAAAACGTCAAAAAACTGGTAGGCATAGTGCTCCCTCCTACAGCTAGGGAACTTCAAAGACAGAACAATGCGCTGCTGCTGACCGCTCCTGACCACTTCGGAAAACCAGGAGGAGGCTGCTTCTGCGTCCAGTGCTAGGGTGCTTACGAACAGCATCCTGCGGGTCACAGTCCACCTCCAAGCCTGGCACACAGCACGTGTGACCTTGAACTAGGATTGTGCGCGCTCTGGGCTCCAGTTCCTGCGGGCGCTGTGAGGACCCAATAGGAGCAGGTGACAGCAGGATTGAAGTACTAGTATTTCTAGAACAGCATTAAATGGCCAGGTGTACTGTGGATTTCATGACAGGGGAAGAAAATACGGATCGGTGCACTCAGGAGCTTTCAGGATTTGGAAATAAAAATGTATGGAAAAATCTGCTTTTAAAAGTGAGCATCTGCGTAATGCCTTCGTTCTACACGCAAGCGCCCTTTTCTTGAATGTGAGGATTCCTCTCTCGCCCGGCGTTTTCATCACGTCCCCTCCTGCCGACCGTAACCGGGGTTTCCCGTCCGGTTTTCCGGACGCCAGTGTTCGGGCTCCCGTGGAGACTGCAAAGCTGTTTCGCTAGGGCCGCCTTTACGCGCTCAGCTTCGCGGCTGTACTGTCATTGGCTGTTGCCTCGGACCCGCCCACAGAGCCCTGAGCTCTGATTGGACGGCAATGTCTTTCTGTTACGGCACAGGCGGACCCTGGGGCGGCGGACAGCTAACGCGCAGGCTTGCATTCCTGAGTGGGGATTGGCGGGCGGCGGGGCGGGACTGGGCGGGACTCCTCTCTTGGCGCACGCTCTGTGGGCGGGGAGGGCGGAGCTGCCGGTGTCAGTTGGTCCAAGTCTCCTGGCCTGAGGCGTCCTCCCGATCCCTCCCCTTCCCCGGCGCCTCTAACGGAAGGTGAGGGCCGACCTGGGCCGCGGAGGGCCTGGCCCCTGGCGACTGGAGGTGCGGCCTCGGTACCGCCGAGGGCCTGGCGGGCGGGGCGGGCTGGCCGCGGCTCGGCACGCCACGGGCCGGGAAGAGCGGCCTCGGGCCTGGGCGTTTGGTGGGCGGCTGAGGCCTGGCTGCCCGCAGAGCCCCTACGCAACCTCGTTTTCTCGTCCTCTCAGCACTGGGCCCCTAGGTTCCTTTTGGCGGCCTGCTAGCCCCGTCAACAGAGCCCTTGCTCTGGGGTCGGGGCCGCCGGTTGAGCGCCCCCGGCTCTGGAATGGGACTGCGGGATGGGGCATTCGGGTGGGCTGGGACTTGCAGGAGCCTGGATGCCGGGCGAGGACGCCGAGGTGGCGAGGGAGGCCAGTGAGCGGTGCAGTCGGGGCTGGGGCATCCAGGGGCAGAAGGCTGCGCCTGGGTGTGTTTCCTCATCGGTTCTCAAGAGAACCCACTGAACAGGTATTGGGGAGTGAGGATTTGGAAAGGAGAAAGGGGTTACATTCCTGAAAGGCAGGACTTGTGTTAGGCAGTGTGTGGGTTTCAGACTGTGATGTAACAATATTAAGGACGGAGGCAATCAAGATGTTCCCCGCACCTGAGGTCCCAAAGCTAGGTGTGCTGAAGCCTGTACTCACTGATTAAAAATGTGGGTAGCCACTCTGGGCGTCCACACCCATTTAAGTCCTCATTTGGCCCAGCGGTTCCTTGATCACTGGAATTTGAAACCGGATTTACTAAATCAGAGCAAGTTGGATCTCTGTGAAATGAAGTTGCAGTCATCGTGCAGTTGGCACAGTTCGAAGGGAATGGGATTCATCTCAGTTTAGTTAGAAAAACCAAAGGAGTTTGATATCAGGGGCTGCAAAGTGTTTGGCAACTTTTGATGAGGGCCACACGAAAGCTGCTTCCATTGCGGAACAGAAAAAGCAGGAACAGTGACATTAAATCCGGATTCAACTTCTTGAGACAGACGTTGCCTGTGAAACCTGAGGCGTGGTGTCCCGATCTGCAAGGTGCAATTTCCAAATGTTAGTTTGATGAAACAACGTATGTAAAGTGCTTAGCAAGTGAATGCTCAGAGACTTGGTTTTAGCAGTCGAAGTGTCATCAGTCTAAGTTTAGCAAAGCGCTTTACAGGTTCACTAGCAGTAAATGGGTGACAGATGAAGAAAATCAATTTTAGGTGGAGAAACGCCGGGTGGTTGAGGTTGGATGCGTTTTAGGGAAAAGTCAAAATGTTAGGTTCCAGATGTTAGCCCGGCTGTTTTGGAATGGTCCATAGCGGGCCACTGGTTGTATGTCGTCATGGTGCTGTGGGTAACTTACCTCCGTGATCTTGAGTAAGCGGATCTCATCTTCGACATTGGGTTCTTTATTTGTAAAATGAGACAGCTGGACCAGATGGTTTTCTGAAATTCTTTCTGTGGCCCAAATTAGAGCTAAAAGGCAGAAAATAAATAGCTAACATTTGTTGATACCTACTATGTACAAAGTGCTGTTACAAGCTTATTAGATGATCACAACAAACCCATGAGGTGCACATACTATTACTATCCTCATGATACAGATGAGGAAACAGAGACTGAGATGTCAACCTTACCAAGGTTCTCGAGCTCACAGTAGAGCTAGGGTTTGGATCCCTGTAATCTGAGTTGTTAATAGCTGTGTCAGACTGCCTTTTGAGAAGAGAGGTGTTGTGCATGATTAGAGGTAGCATTGTATTTGTTAAGATGGTAGTCTTTGGCTACACTCAGGTGGGTGACCATGGAAAAGATAATTTACTTATTTAAATAGCTCTTGTTCCTTATGCCTTAGTTATGTTCCTCATGCCTTAGTTCCTAGATGTTTATTCTCTCCATACCTTCTACTTTCTGTAATTAAATGACCAAGAAAAAGTCAAGGTTTGTTCCATTAACAAAGGCTAGGTGTGGATAGCTATCAAACTTCATTGTGATGTTTGTAAAATGTTTTGAAAGGTCTGACCCAAGGAACCTCAGAGCTAATGGAGCTAAGGCAGGGTTAGGATAGGCGGAGCAGCCTTGGCAGCTTGGATTCATTTCTGTGTTCCCACACTTGGGATGCTATCCCCTGCCTTCATGTCAGAATTGTGTGTTGAAGCAAGAGGAGTTGAAACTGAACTTTTAAGAGCACATTTGACGTGGAATTGGATTGATGTGATGGCAACTACAGATAAAAAGATTATAAACCTGAAAATCTTGTGTTAAGTACCTATTATGATGTAATGCTGAGCTAAATGTGCTCCTGCAGATGAGCAGTTTGAGGTCTGATCTGACGTTGAAAGAAAATCCATGGCGAAAACACTTTAAAGAACTAAAGAAAACTGTTGTTCCACACATCAATAAATCAGGAGATTTAGATGATGCACACGTTTTGCATTAGACGGCCCCAGGGGTGCAGTCTCACATGTTCTCTCAGGTTGTGTGGTTTTGCTGTAGCGCTGTCCTTGTGGCCCTGCTTTTGTACTCTTGCCCCAACCTCAATCTGGAATGTACTTTTAAAGTAATTTTTGCTTCAATAATCCCTTTCCACCTTGCTTTACTGCCCCCCTCCCCCCGCCAGTTTTCACTTTTTAGATGAAGTCAAACCATGGAGTTAGGCATAAAGATTCTATTGTCTGGATTACATGTGGCCAAAATTCCAGAAACTGCCTTCTATTTCCATACCTGCTGCATTGGTCAGCTTGGAGCACTTGTGCTTTTGGTGGAAGACTTTTTGGTTTAATATTTGACTAAACATAAGCAAAAGAATAGCCCATTCCTGTGCTATCTTTGATTTCAAAATCAGATTGTTGGATAGATGGTTATTTGTTGCTTTGGCTTTTATGTTATGTAATTCTTCTTAGCTGTCTTAAAATTGTTTTAGCTGTATTTTAAAAAACTGAATATTAGACACTTGAAGTACTTTAAAATAATTTAGCAAGGACAATACCAAATTGCAGTGTACTGCTGGCTGTGTAGTCCCAGTGTCCCTTTTGTGTTTGGCTGTGGCCTTTGCCATTTCTCAGACCTGCTTAGCTAGATCAATGGTTGGACTGACGACACCTGCTTAGAAATGTTTTCTTTTCTCAGGGAAGTGGCCCATCAGTTTTTCAGTGCTAACACTCTTCTTTTTCAATTCCAGATATGGTAATTGAATGGAGAGGAATACTTCTTGAAGTGTGGTCTCCAAACACTTGTAATAGGTTAAATAACTGTATAAAAGAAATTTTGAAAAAAAAAAAAAAAAACTTAGTAATCAATTTATTTGGATTTATGTAGACCTACTAATATATCCTTTCTCTGAAGTGTAGAGAACCTGAGAATTAAAACCATGTGAAAGAGAGATGGGGGAGAACAGCTGTAAGTGGGAAGATGCTAGAAGACTTGGAAGTAGGTTTATTAAGCATTTTAAAATTGATTATATACCATTTGTAGTTAGTGTCTTTTTAAATAATGCTATGTATAAGGGCTGTTTGGTGTCTTTGTTTTTTAGGTTGAATGATTCTTACTTGAGAAGAAGTTTATACATATGTAAATTGGACATTGTATTTCCATTTGTACACTACTACCTGAAATGTCACATAAATTAATTGAAGCTGTGAGGGTCTGTATAGTGTACTCATCTTTTGATTGTGATGTCAGTTCTAGGAGTAGGTAAGCTTCTTTAATAGGTCTGAGTTCCACTGGTTAGCATATGGAGATGTAATACTCATGCCTTGGTTGTAGTAGATGTTCAGTTAGTTCTCGTTTGAAAGAGTAACAACATCGACTAGATGGGTCTTAAGGCTGCTTCAGTATAATAGATTGTATTTGGCTAACACATCTGTTTTCAGTAATAGAATGCTAGCATTATTTAGTAAGTGAAATACATTGAATATGAAATGTTAGCAATATAACATAATTTGTTTCATAGGCATCTTTTGCTCTAATAAAATGTTAATATTTATTTTCTTATCTACATCCCGATTAGTCTATTTTGATTTAACTATAATCAGGAGGTGACAAGTGGAATTTTTTCATTTATTCCATATGCATGTTTCAGATATCTAAATTTTCTTTTAAACTTTATTTATAAAAATTAAGCAGTATATGTAAAATATTGCTTTAATAATGAATTTTTAAAAAATATTTTATTTATTTGAAAGAAAGAGTTACAGAGAGAAGTTAGAGAGAGAGAGGTCTTCCATCCATTGGTTCACTCCCCAATTGGCCACAACGACTGGAGCCAGGAGCCAGGAGTTTCTTCTGGGTCTTCCACGTGGGTGCAGGGGCTATCCTCTGCTGCTTTCCAGGCACATTAGCATGGAGCTGGATGGGAAGTAGAGCAGCCGGGACTTCAGCTGGCACCTGTATGGGAGGCTGGTGCTGCAAGCTGGGGCTTTAACCTGCTACATCACAGCTGTAGCCCTAATAATGAATGTTTTGAAAACATTTGTTTTCATCTCTACCATCATCCTTTATATGAGCTATTTTATTTTGCTATGTTCTTTTTAGCCATATTTATATATTTTACATAATTTATGTCAGTGAATATATAATTTTATAAAAAATTTTTCCATGTTGTTTTAGTTGTCATGATTCTTTTTAGTAGCCATGACACTAAAAATTACAACTGTAATTTACCAGACTCAGAGTGGATAGTTTTGTTGTTTCTAATTGTAATTGTAATTGTCCCTAGGCTAAATTCCTAGGGGTAATAAAATGCTCAGTAAAAGTTTTTATGAATCTTTATTATACTGCTTTCCAAAAAAGAATAGGTAAAGTTTGTGTCCAGTATTTATGTGTTTTCCCATGCTTCTTTGCTAGCATTGATCATTATTTACCTTTAAAAAATTTAATAAATGTACAATGGGATTTAATTTTATGTATTTTTTAATCAAGAAGCTCAACATTTTCTATTGTTAATTTAATCATTGTAATCTATTTGTACTCTTTGTTCATTATTTATCCAAAGTTATTTACTTTATTCTTAGAAACCGTAAGGCGTGTGGAAAGGGTCCTGCTGGGTTGGGTAATGTGACTACATAATCATTTTTGAAAAACAATCTAACATTTTATTCCTCTGTGTGTCTCTGTTTCTAACTTTACCTTATTGTAGAACATTCATCAAGGATTTGGCATCCACGGCCCAGAAGTTTGTTATCCAAGATGATGAATGCTGACATGGATGGTATGATCTTCATTTTCCTTTTCGTAATGTTACTGGTTTTATGGACTTTTGCTTATTAAGCAATATAAAGCAGAGGAGTAGTATTTAGAAGACTTGGATTGTGGCTCATTTACTTATTTATATCTCATCTAATTTTAGAAAGGCTCTAAGGCAGCTTCCATTCCTTAACTGGTGATGTTGACAGGTCATGTTTATCTTCACCCTCTTGTCCTCATCTGCATTGTGGGGATGTAACCTTTTCATTGCCAGGGCTCTGTACAAGTCAAGTAAGATAATATAGATGAAGGATTTGCAGTTTTAAGTACTACTCAAGGCAAATGATACTTACTGTTAATTAACAGTACTTTTTGAACCTTTTTATTACAGCAGTTGATGCCGAAAATCAGGTGGAACTGGAGGAAAAAACACGACTTATTAATCAAGTGTTGGAACTCCAACACACACTTGAAGGTTAGCTTACATTTTGTAGTTTTCTTGAATGGCATCCAGTTAATTGGAATTTTAAGCATTTATGTTGCTAAATTTTGTTAGTGTGTATAATTTTTAAAGGGTACTTGTAAAGGTCTTATTCTTCCACCTCTTCTGGCCTGGAGCTTTGGATGGTGGTTTAAAGAACAAATAGTATGCTTCAAAAAGGAAGTCAAATGATGATCCCAGGCTTCCCCCTTTAAGGGTTAATATAATGCTTTTTGGTACAAGAGCCCCTTGTAAGTCCTGCATTGTTACTACCTATACTCTAATAAAGCTTATAGTAAAGTAAAAACAATATATCAGGCTTAGAGATTAAAAGAGGGTTCATCTGAATTTTTTCCATTTTCTGAATGTCTTGGTAAAATTCATACTACCCCACAAGTATCTTTTGGCTAATTATGAAGTTGTATTTTTGTGTTTTTTGGCACCATAGAAAATATCATGTCTCACAGAACCCTCCAGAGGCTTTTATAGAGTTGTTAAAAGCCAACATCTATGATTTCCAGGGGTACTTTCAGACTCAGGTCACTTCTGCCTCATACAGTCAGCCTCAGCCTGTCTCACTTCCCTGCTGTTCTTTTGGCCTGTCAAGCATGCTTCCACTCAGGGCTGTAGCAGTTGCTGTTGGCCTCTGCTTTGATCTTCTTCCCGTAGTTGCATATCTATCTGGCTCATTCTGTCACTTCTTTTAGGTCTCTAGTAACCCTTAACCTTGCCTTTTCTCCAGACCAACTCATCACTGTGTGACACTGTATTTGCTTATTTAATGTTTGTATCCCCTAATGCACATGTTCCCATAAGTACTTTTTTGTTTGTTTGTTTACTGTTGCCTTGAGAACAATGCCCAGTTCTTAGGGCACACCCAATACATATATTTGTTAAATGAATCAATGAAGATTTTGCTTGATCATCAGGAACTGCTGCTTTTTAATTTCATGCTAACATACAAATACAAAATGATCAGTTGCTTGGAAACTAACTGCCTATAACTATGAATGCAGCTGGGTTAACCCAATACATATTTTAAACATTGCTGGCAAAGATGTTATGGTTGTATGTGACATGAACTAGAATTTATGTTTTAAAAACAGTCTTAAAAAATAATCATTATAAAAATTAAGTGCTTAACACAAATACTGTTTAAAAACATTTGGTCTAATGTAGAATCTCTAAAAATTGTTGTCAAGTGATTCACAGTTTGCTTTTTGCTTTAGCTTCTCTAAAATAATCTTAGGATTGAATAATCTTAAGCATTTTGTGATACAGAGTCATCACCATCAAATTATTGATAATGGAATTTTTATTTTTTTACATAGATCTCTCTGCAAGAGTAGATGCAGTTAAGGAAGAAAATCTGAAGCTTAAATCAGAAAACCAAGTTCTTGGACAGTATATAGAAAACCTCATGTCAGCTTCCAGTGTTTTTCAAACAACTGACACGAAAAGCAAAAGGAAGTAGGGGACTGATGTCCCTTCTCTTTCATGGAGTTGCTGCTGACCTTTTTTTTTCCTTTAAAACTTCGATAGATTCCAAAAGTTACAGTACTTTTATTTGTGGCTTCACTGAATATTTCGGAAGATAATGTCAGATGTAGGCAAAATTAACTACTTAACTGGAGATTTCCACAAGTTTGTGTATTATGTTAGTCTATGAAAATGTGCAAATGTATTGTAGAGACTTTATAATTAGAATCGCATATATTTATGACACTTGAAGATGAATGTTTTATCGAGTTTACTTTGATTTATAGGCTTAGCACTGTCTTTTATTATAGGCTTAGCAAGATATACAAGAAAAACCCACCATGTTGTGAAAAAGTGACCAAAATCATGTCCTGAATGCACAGCTTTATGTACCTGTCCACCATGTTGTGCCTCTGCTCCATTTGCCTCTTCCTTCCCACTCACTTCCCCAAGGAAAACAGTTTGACATTTGTAAAAGTAATTTTAATAGTTAATCATCTATGATGTAATCTGAACCCTAATTGTTGAAACTTAACCAAAATAAGATACTTTCTCAGCTAGGGCTTGTCATTTGTGATACTTAGTAATAAGATAGGATTGCTGGTTTCTCTTTAATCAATTAAAAACAGATGGAGGCTAAAAAAATGACTTTTCCTTGAAAGTAAATTGTCATGAATTTTAAAAGCTTCCTTTTGTACAAGATAATCTACTTGGTATCTGTAAAGATAGGCGTCCTAGTCATGTGTGTGCTTAAAAATAGAAAATCTTGAGGGAAAATAAACTAGGGTGTAAAAGTACTTGGTAAAACAGTAGTGAAACAACTCCAGATGTTTTCACTCGAGAGTTGTGTGATCTCTAGTGCAGAGTACATATTTTGGGGAGTATATTTGAAAATGGATTGTTTGACCTTACATAAGCCACCACCAGAAGAGAACAGTAGAAAGAATTTGGTCTCAAGGTTTATTTGTAGAACCCAGCAGATCAACTGCAAAACTCCTTGAGTATATTAGTATCAGAATTGGGAGAATTTCACGGGTGCACTAATTGATAACCTTGCTCAGTATTTTATCTTACTTGTTCTCCCAGAATTTTCTGTAAAGTCAACTTGGTTTGCAGAGTTTTCATTATCCTTTAACAATTTTTAAAAACTTAGTTTGTAGACTGTTTGGTAAGGGAATAATCAATGTCAGAAGTATTATTAAAATGTTCTAGGAAAAGAGATCAAATAATATAGTTTATGATTACTAGATTGGACTACTTTTAATCATGGAATAACCTTATTGTAGAAGTGTAAGATTTGATGTATGAATATATAGTAGTTACACTACAAACATTTTGCATCCCTTTTGTGACCTGATTGACAGATATTTAAATTGTGTTGCAATTCTGCTTTGCTGTTTAATAAAAAGCTGTTTCAGAGATTATGTGTGTTTTGATACAGTTGTTTTAAGTAAAGTGGGGTACATAGGGAGAGTGGGGGATCCAGGGTGTTCAGTGCCTCAGGGTAAATAACATATCTTATTTAAGGTAGTCAGTTACTGAGTATCTAGAGGAACATTCTTTTTATTAATATAAATATTATTAGTTATTATACATTGATGAATAATACATGAAAATCACTCAAAAGGATCCAAGATCTCCAAGGAAAAGGGATATATTTTTTAGGCTCAGCTGCCATAACAAGAGACCCAATGATAAAAAAATTAAGTAAATAGCAGCAGTCTGCCTCACAGCTGCTGGTTTCTGAGGTGAGCATTCCAGGCCAGCAGGCTTTGTTGCATGTGATTATTTACAGTTATTGAGGATGCTCTGCCATTGCAACCATGGCTTCAAAGTCATTCTAGTTATCACAAAAATTTTTAAAAGGGTTATTTATTTATTTGAAAGAGTTACAGAGAGATCTACCATCTGCTGGTTCACTCCCCAGATGGCCACTGTGGGGAGCAGCTCGGACTAGACTAAGTTACTGGAATTAAGACTTATTCTATGCATCTGCTCTCCTACAATATGGCGCTGGGAGAGGAGAAAACAGCTTCTACCCAGCTGCCTCCAGTTCAACCAATAAACTGTAGGACTTGCTCCTGATTGGAGAGCAGCGTACTCGGCGTGTGGGCAGCCGAGTTAGGATTGGCGGAGGAGGACTATAAAGGAGGAGAGAGACGGCATGCACCGGGAACATCTATGGGGAACATCTAGCTGAAGGAACACCTGTGCAGCCCCCGAGAAGAGCCGGCCGGCGGTGTGCCGCTCCCCTGCGGAAGTGGGGAATGCGGCCAGGGGGAACTGCCCTTCCACGGAGGTGGAAGGGATAGTAGCCAACCCGGGAAGAACCAGCAGCAAACCCGGGGAGGGCCGAGCAGACAGAAAGAACAGCGCAGGGTCCTGTGTCGTTCCTCCACGAAGAGGGGGAGCGACATAATGGTGCCGTGACTCGGATATGAAGCCTAGGCAGGGTTTAGTGTCGTTCCTCCGCGAAGAGGGGGAGCGACATAATGGTGCCGTGACTTGGATATGAAGCCTAGGCAGGGCTTAGTGTCGTTCCTCCACGAAGACGGGGAGCGACATAGTGGTGCCGTGACTCGGATATGAAGCCTAGGCAGGGTTTAGTGTCGTTCCTCCGTGAAGAGGGGGAGCGACAGCCACAATGGTCTGGGCTGGGCCAGGCTGAAGCTAGGAGCCAGAAGCTTCTTCCAGGTCTCCCATGAGAGTAGCAGCGACCCAAACACTTGGGCCATTAGTGGGGAGCTGGATTAGAAGTGGAGCAGCCAGGTCATGAACTGGGGCCCATGTGGGATACTGGGATCACAGGCGGTGGCTTTACCTGCTGTCATAATACTGGCCCCTAGTTACTACAGTTCTAATTTGCAGAGAAAGAACATGTGCGTGTACACATGTAAGGTTTTATGGGTTGGACTTGAAAATGGCCCATGTGTCTTCTGCCATTCCAGTGGTGTGGAGACCTGGTTACGTCCAGACATGAGCTGTTGAGAGATGCCCTGACTACCAAGCTACAAATTCCAGCTACAATGTTACTATGGAATAAGAGAGGATTTTGGTGACAGCCAGCAGCCTTAGTTACAGCCTTCTTCTTTTGCTAAATATGTGTGCACAACCTTCCCTCACATAGAAAATACTCAACACTCATCCATTACTGACTCAGTGCAAGATCTGGCTTTTGTAAGGTCCATTGAGGTTTAGATGTGGCATCTAATAACCTGACCACCTCTAAACTGTTAGGCAAGTCATTTGCTCTTATCCTTGCCCTTGACCGTTTCCAATGTGATGGGAACAGGATAGCCAGATACAAAGGAATAAACACTCAGAGCAATTCTGGAAAACTGGGCAACTGAAGCTTGGATCCCTACGAGTGAAGCTCCTTGATAAGCCCCTGCTCTGACCTCTGACGGGGGTTCCCCTTGTTCTCTCCGGGTTTTTTCTCTGAAAAGTTACTGGTGCCTGTCATTTTCACAACAAGTTCACGTTTCTTTGGCAGTACAATTCCTCGAAATCTCAAGCTATTTATAAGCTGGCTTCATATGCCAGAAACTGCTACCAAGCTCCTTTCTAGACCGAATTCTCAAAGTTTGCTGCATTTCTTCATAGGAACCAGCCTCCCTTTAACAGAGAGCATCTTCAGATGATTGAAAGTAAGACTGCCCTGGGAATGCTGAACCAGCTTGTTACAGGGATCCATCCCTTTGCCCAACAATCGCCAGAGAAGTCTAATGGGCTTTCCCTCACCTTAAAAAGCCGCCTGAGTCCCTTTTGCCATTCAGGGTCTAGAAGCAGCTTCTAATCCTGTAAAGTTCTTAATATCTGAACGTTTTCCTCTTCCTTTCTCTGTTCTTTCTGTAGTACTTTACTAAAAATACTAAGCAACAGTCAGCCTTCTTAACATTCTTTTTCCAACCAGGACTGTCAGCTTAATAGGGGACAAAATGTCTGAAATGTGTGTTCCCCGTGCTTGTCATTTCAGTGGTTAGCCAATGCCACGTTTTCTTTTTGCTGCGGCATCGCCTCACTCGAGGATGCCAAGTTCTCTATTAGAATGTAGGTGGTACACTGTGCACAAGGACTTGTGTAGTTTCTAACAAAGGCTGCATTTTAGGCTCCTCTGAGCCCTGTTCTACAAGGTGCCTCATTATTGGGCCCTGTATTCAGTCTGCCTACTCCAATTTTAACAGGAATGCTGCTAAAAACCATTTTAGAGATTCTCCCACTCTCCTTATATGATCAGCCTGGTCTGCCTTCAGCAAGACTGTTTAACACTAATCCTCCTAAATTGGTTGCCTACCCATGGTAATTTTTCACCCACTGAGCCACTCACTTTGCTTATTGGCTGAAAGTCCCTGGGTGTTTTTGCTGCATTTGGAGCTGAGCCATTTCTTTCCCTGTACTGCAATAGCTTGACATCTCTCACAAAATAGTCCTGAATGAAGTCTTCTTTACTATTTTGGCAAGTATCAAAATAACTGTATTCTCCAATGTTTCCTAGTTCTACCTGCTGGTGGGATGATGATTGGCAGGGAAAACCAGCATATTCCTTGTGGGCTGGATGTTTTACATCCTCTCAAAATTCATATGTTGGAATCCTCACCCTCAATGTGATGGCCGCAGGAGGTGGGGCCTTGGGGAGATCATTAAGACATGTGGGCGAAGCCTTCGTGAATGGGATGAGTTTCCTTTGGAGAGAGACCTCAGAGAGCTCCCTGGCTTCCCCGTCTAACACATGAAGAAAACAAGTCAGCACTTGTGACCAGAACCTGACTGTGTGGTGGCACCCTGGTCTCAGCCTTCCAGCCGCCAGAATGGTGAGAAATAAATGCCTGTTGGTTGTCTCAGTCTCTAGCAATTTCTTAGAGCAGCCTAAAGGAGATTACAAGACCTCCTTTCCCTAGCAGTGCTTCCCCCAGTGACTGACACTGCTGTCCCACCCAAGCGTGTCTCTGTCCCCTGTGGACATTACTTACAGCAGGATACCACAGCTCACGGTCACCACATTGTAGAGCCAGACATTTCAGAATTTCAGGTTTTTCCGATTTCAGCAAGTATTATGACTGAAATACTAGTATAGTTTGGGGCAGGACCTGTAATCATATACTTTAACATTTCTGCAGCAGAATACATGAGTATTACTACTTATTAGGAGAAAGAAAAACACTATATACATAAAAGCCTGTCAAGGTCAGGTCTGGCTACCAAATGAGGTTTGGTGCCAAAATGATGAAAAAACCTTCACCTCTCAGAGACTCTTGTGGATTTTGGAATTGTACTCAGAGCAACAAGCTTTTATAGAAAAGTAACCAAAAACATGTAAGCATTTAGTTCTAACCAGTTAATAATGTTGTGTCTCTATGAGAAGATTTCAAAAAGCTTCTGAAGAATGGAATTAAAAGATGTTTATTGGGGCCGGTGCTGTGACATAGCAGGTAAAGCTGCCTATGATGCCAGCATCCCATATGGACTCCAGTTCGAGTCCTGGCTGCTCTACTTCTGATCCAGCTCCTTGCTAATGTGCCTGGAAAGGCAGGGGAAAATGGCCTAAGGCCTTGGGCCCCTGCAGCCACATGGGAGACCTGGAAGAAGCTCCTGGCTCCTGGCTTCGGCCTGGCCCAGCCCTAGCTGTTGCAGCCACTTGGGGAGTGAACAAGCAGATGTAAGATTCTCTCTCTCTCTCCACCCCCCATAACTGCATTTTGAATACATAAATCTTGAAAAAATATTTTGATGCAAAAATTTGAAATACATATTTTTCATAATACACTTTCCATGAACTTTCTTAAGGCCCCCCCCATTCCTGTCCATTACTCTTCCCCTGATCTTGTCCTTTTTCTAAAAGAGAGACTTCATGATTCAAAGCAAAACAAAATTGTTTAACAAAGAGATTATTTAAAAGGCAGAGTTGAAATAGAGAGCAAGCGACTGAGAATGAATCTTCCATCTGTGGGTTCACTCCCTAAACAGCTACAACTGCTGGGGACTGGGCTAAGCAGAAGCCAGGAGCCATCATGATCTGCCATGTGGGTGGCAGGGGCCCCAGCACGTGCATCATCTTCCTCTGCTTTCCCAGGTGCATTAGCAGGGAAATGATTTAGAAGTGGAGCAGCTGGGTCTTGGAACCGATGCTCACATGGGGTGCTGGCTCTGTTTGCAGCACAACACGCCCTGCAAAACTGATCTCAACTGTAGAATGTAAAGCCTTTCTGTACTTTGCTGAATGATTTCCCCCCCTATTTTCAGTTAACACCCTCTGCTGGTTATCATCAGCTACTTCTTCAATGAGGACATAACTGACAGTGCCAGCACATACCATAGATCACTTTAAAGACCTTCTGTCAGAGCCAGCGCTGTGGCGTGGCAGGTAAAGCCACTGCCTGCAGTGCCGGCGTTCCATATGGGTGCCTGTTCGAGTCCCAGCTGCTCCACTTCCAACCAGCTCTCTGCTATGGCCTGGGAAAGCAGTAGAAGGTGGCCCAAGTCCTTGGGTCACTGCACCCGCATGGGAGACCTGGAAGAAGCTCCTGTCTCCTGGCTTCTGATCAGCACAGCTCTGGCTGAGGCAGCCAATTGGGGAGTGAACCAGCGGATGGAAGACCTCTCTCTCTCTCTCTGCCTCTCTGTAGCTCTGCATTTCAAATAATCTTTTTTTAAAAGACCATCTGTCAATCATTTCAGAAGACAATGATCTAATTGCTTCTTAGCTACTCAACTTGGGACTCCAACTATGGTTTATTTCACTTAGAGATTAATGGTACTTTTTATTTTAATTTTGTTTGAAAGGCAGGTGTGAGGAAGGGAGTGGAGATAGATGGAAGTGGGGTGGGAAAAGGAGGGAGAGAAAGAATGAGAGCGAGAAGTCTTCCATCTGCTGGTTTATTCCTCAAATGCCAGCACCAGCCAGAGCTGGGCCAGGATGAAGCCAAGAGCTCAGAACTCAGTCTGGGTCTCCCACACTGGTGTCTAGAACCAAAGTACTTGAGCCATCACCTCTGTCTCTTGGATGCCATTAGCAGGAAGCTGGAATTGGAAGTGGAGTTGGGACTCAAACCAGGCACTCTGATATGGATGCAGGCATCCGAAGTGCATCTTAACTAACCACTTTGTCAGACTTGCCTCAATGACATTTATAAGACAAACTTACTAAAACAAAGACTTTAGCTTCATCTGTAAGCAATGTAAGAGAGAGGAACGTTGAGGAGTGATGACAAACTATAATAATACATTGTAGTCAATTGCATAATGTATTTGTCTTGTTTTAAATTATTTAAAGTTGCTTGTCACGTGTTTGCTACTAAAACTTGAAAATACCAAGTTGTACAAAATATGTGTACTGTATTCATTTAACAAACACCAAGAAGACACCGTGTTAGGTGTGAAAACATCATTTGACAGTTATCCCATTGCTCATCTCCTCTAAATCCACCCTCACTATCCCATGCAAGGTTCTCTAGAGGAAAACCCCAAATGCACGTTCTCCCATCAACGGCTGTCATATGAACTGTCAGATCAGAGTTGATTTTTTAAAAACAATTTATTTATTTGAAAGGCAGAGTTACAGAGAGGCAGAGGCAGAGAGAGAGAGACAGGTCTTCCATATACTGGTTCACTCCCTAGATGGCCACAATGGCTGGGAAGCCAGGAGCTTCCTCCAGGTTTCTGATGTAGGTGCAGGGTCTCCAGCACTTGGGCCATCTTCTACTGCCTTCCCAGGCTATAGCAGACAGCTGGAATGCAAGTGGAGCAGCCAGGACTCAAACTGGTGCCTTTATGGGATGCTGGCACTGCAGGGGGCGGCTTTACCCACTACACCACAGTGCCAGCCCCCGATCAGAGTTGATTTTAATAAGCTCCTCACAGCTGTCAAACTGTGGAAATGCATGGGGACTCTATACTCTGGGAAGAAATTACTGACACTTACATAGCATACCATCATGTCTTAATAACTCATCCATTTGTGTTTAAGTAGATATTTTAGCTGTCTGTTTTAAATCCTGCAGAAGTTAAAACATCCAGCCAAGTTGGAAAGAGAACCAAAATATTGTTCATAGATGCCTACAGTGTAATATACTCATGCTTTAACTCTTCTGGATAGTTTTCACTGAATACCAAACCTCTCTGGGGCTAGAATTCTAATTTTTATGGTATATTACATGTGCTGCTAATGGTTCCTTTTAACATGTTAGCAGTTCCATCCTGTGTCTTCCAGGCATGGACTGACTGCAAACAGACCACTATTTCTACTCACATGTTGTCTTCCTGGAGGAATGAAAGACAATCTAAAAAGAAAATATATATTGAAGAAAAGGGAAGAGACTTCTAGTCAAGTCAAGAAAATCTCTACAGAGGCAAACTGAAATAAAGAAAAGCAAAATACACTTATTTTTCTCCTTTATTCGAGAAAACAATACAATTTAAGTCATTTTAAACAATAAAGTCAGACTAACGTAGTAAAAGTAAAAAGCCACCTGGTGATGAAGAGACTGTTCTATCTACTGCGCAGATCTAATATATGTTATTTGTGAGAATTTAACTTTTGGTTCAGCTGATCAGTCATGGTCCATCCACAACGTACATGCGCAGGAGTCAGCAGCAACTTGGCAAAATTGAGGGTTTTTGCAAATATTTTGATTGCTCAAATTATATCATTGCAAGCTCATGGAGTTTACTCACATTTTAAAATTAATCTATAACCAAGAAAGTAAAAGTAGCTTTAATTAATGTTTAGGAAAGATGTTCACATACAGACAGCTGGCAAGAAAGTTTGCACAAAATCAAGAAGAGATCTATCTCCTGAAGTAGCACTTTACTTTCATAAATATCTTATCTACTATAATTCAATGTCCAGTTTCTTTGGACTTCCAAATGCAAAGCAAGAAAGGGAGTCCTTGCAAGACGTGTTCAGTTAATATTTAAGAAAATACAAAGGATGGTTAATTATGTATTAAGATTATCCACCACCAATTTATTGCAGTACAGAACACAGTGGTGGAGTAAAGCACTTATATTTTCAGCTCTATTCTCTGAGATAAGAAGCAAATAGTATCATTGGCTATGTTTGGCTTTCTTTAGTAAAAGCACATTTTCCTTATATGTAAGTTCTAAATGTACATACTGGAGGTTGTATGGAACTTGAATAGGGCTTGCCCAAGCATGAAGTATGTATGTTCATGAAGAAATCTCAACTCTGACTCAACCACTATAATGTTCTCTAGGTACTTAGTAGCAAAGTAGTTCTGTCCTTTCAAAGATTGTAGATCTCTTCCAAAGGGTCTATGCCTGTTTCTCAGGCACAAAAATCCCTAAGTATTTTAAATGGAGTAACACAGCATCACGATAATGTGGTTCAATGGTTTTTGGTAACTGCTTTCAAAAGAGGCAATAGACAGGGTTGATCCTATCCACCCCAGAGAGTGCTCTGAAGTCGGACAGCAGACTGAAAATATATGTGAATTTGTCAGGGAAAAAGCAGGATGAAAATACAAAGCATGATGAACTGGCATCAGCCATGAGACTCTCTTAAGAATAAAGAACTTCAAGCCTCTTCAATAACAATCTTTGTTTTAAAGAAGGTATAATTTAAAGAAGAAAATATATTTAAATTGTGCTTTTCAAGAGAAATGTCCTCATAAGCAATTTTGTGACTCAGGTAAAACACTCTATAAAAGCTTCAGGAAGAAAATCTGTACACTATTTTGTTTTGAAAAATCTATTGTTTCTGTATTCAAATGTAAGATATGCTGCAATATTATCCAGTGATTTAATGAATGACACTTAAAGGTCTGTTTGGTTCACTTGTCAACAAAGCCCTTCTTCAAAGCTATCTACAATTTAAGTGAACTGATCATAACTATAATTTGACACAAACTAAGGAAATGTGGATCACTTATATCAACTCCAATTGTTGACAGAATCACACAACCATACAAAAAGGTTTATTGCATTTAGCTCTGTACAACAGAATATGCTGTTTTTAAAAATAATTATAGAATGACCAGTTATATTGTGCTATAACCATTTCAGTGAAAATTCTAATAGCTGATGTTTTCAATAGCAGTAAAACTGCTGCATATTATTTTGCTGTGTAAAAACTAAAACTACCTCCAAACTACTAAAACTATTAACTACTAATGATTTTTATTCTCTGGAATGTAACATGTTGCTTTTATTCTAAATTCAAAGACCAGGTAACTTAAAAGTTACTACTGTTATGTTTTTTCCCCCTGAAAAGAAAGATCAAAATAAATATCTCAAAGAATAAGATTGCTGGATATTAGAAGAGGGTGTACACATTAGTGCGAGTCCATCGTGGCACACTGATTGCCGAAGGCCCACTCTCTTGGGAATTAAGAACGCCCGCCCAGCGCTAGTCCTTTCGTACTCTTCTTTTGCGGACTGACTTCACGGGCCCGTCTCCAGATCCTGTGCTCTCATCTGCTTCTTTCATCTAGAAAACGGGATTGTGAGCATTTTAGTCTAACTACGTCACTAGAAGATGGTAAGCAAAATATTCCTTAGACTGAAATACATACTTGAGTAATCAAATGTTATCTATGTTCCTTCACTTCAGACAGCTTACCAAAAATACACACACTTCCATTTGTGCCCTTTTAATATTTATAGAGTGACTGTGCTTATCAAATCAGGTTCTGGCAATACTAACAGCGCCATTCACAATGTTGTTTTATGACTTAGCACTCCATCTCAATGCCACAATGAATGGTTCCATATTCTCACTGTGGGCAAATAAGCACTAACTCTTCACTAGGAGCACGGAGTCGCCGAGCTGGTTTTAAGAGACACTTTCAGAACCTCTGGCATCCAGTACCTCTTGCAGACACGGGGAGAGAAGAAAGGAAAAGAAGGAGCTGACTGATGGTTTGAGTTTTTCTTTCCTTTAATTATTATCCTTCCAGAACAAATGTTAATATACAAATGAAACTCTAGAAACAAAGACCATTTAAAACACTGCCCTGGGAGCAAGGCTCCCCACTGGCTTCCCAGAAATATGGATCTTCATGCTGGATCATGATCCCACACACCCCTCAAAAGATGCACAAGGCAGTTAAGACCAGCAACCAGCTGTGTATATCAAGTAAGTTTTAGACAACACTTAAAATCACAAGAACGCCTAATTTATTAGGGTGATGGCTTCAAACAGACACAATAGAAAATATTTCATCACATGCAACAGGCCAAGCTTCTGCCTCCATATTCCCACTTATTCCCTGATGATTTCTTTCTTTTTCTTTAAGTGCTTATTTACTTATTTTTATTTATTTGGAAGGCAGAATCATTCACCTACCCACACCCACACACACACATACACACACAGGGTTGGGAGCCCGGGGAAGAGACACAGAGAGACAGGGCTATTTTCCATCTACTAGTTTACTTCTCAGACACCAACAACAGTCAGGGCTGAGCCGGACCTAAGTCAAGAGCCAGGAACTCCATCTGGGTTTCCTAGATGGGTGGCAGGGACCCAAGTACCGTAGTCATCACCTGCTGCCTTCCAGGTACATTGGCAGGAAGCTGGACTGGAAGTGGAGGCAGGACTTGATCCCAGCCTTTCCCATATGGAATGCTGGGGTCCCAAGTGGTGGTGACTTAACCTGCTGTGCCACAATGCCTGCCCCATCTTAGATGATTTCTGGGTCCATAATAACTGATTTAAAAAGATGGCATAAGTTCCATTAGGATACAAAAAATAGGGGGAAGGGATATATCAAGTTAATAGGGGGGAAAAACCCTAGTTCATTAAATAGTTGAGAAAAATATCCTATATAATTATAGCAGATGGTACTCAACTAGCCCATGAGTGAAATATTTCAAAATGTGACATTCTTATTGAGACAATAAGGATCTTTTTACAATAACCATAAACTGCTTTGTAATAATGAGGATATTCTCATTTAAATATCCAAATTATCTGTTTACACCTTTCAATAGAATATTTTAATGATAAAGTCAAGCTTTTTTTTTTTTTTTTTTGTACAGATAAAGTTCTTTCGTCAGGCATGCCCATGTTTATTTGGCAATAAGATAATGTCTACTAGTTTCTTGCCTTCTTTATAGATACATCTTTAAATCAATAAGTAGGTTCTTATGAAAGCTGGGAGAAGTAAGGCAAAGCTCTCTCCACAAACCAGACTGCTACTCTCATCACAGTACTGTTGATGGACAGCACACGTATGTAGTCTCGTCTAGGTCCTGACGAAGAGCTGCTTACCTCGTCCTCGGAGCCGGACTTGTGTGACTTGTTACCTTCTTCTTGCCCTTCCACAGTTTCCACTTCTTCTTCACTCTTCTCCTCAGCGTCACCTTCCTCTTCTAGAATACAGATTTGATTAAAGACAAATATTTGTTGTATTAGGATTCTACTGAAAAGCATTAAATGTGCTAAGGAAGATTTTTCAAGATAAAATGTTACTTGAAAGACACATAGAGAAACAGATAAGATAGAGAGCTCTCCCAACTGCTGGTTCACTACCCAAATGCCACAAACAGCATGGGCTAGGCTGGGGCTGGGCTGGGGCTGATGCTGGTAGCTGGAAACTCAAACTAGGTCTCCCATGAGGGTGACAGGAATCCAGTTATCATTGCCACTTCCCAGGGTCCATGTGAGCAGAAATCAGGAACCAGGGGCTGGGAATCAGACTTAGGTTCTCTGATTCAGGACCTGAGCATCCTAACCAGTGTCTTAACCACCAGGCTAAAGGCCCACTCAAAAGGAATTTATTTAAATTTCAATAATAAAAGCATTTTCTTTTATTCAAAAACTTTGAAAGTTAATTATAAATACTCACTACTTTATCACATTTTCTAATTCAATCAGATGTTAAAAACTTTTCGTATTCAGTCTGTATGTGATATAAAACCAAAGAATTATCATTTTTCCTGTGTTCACGTCTTAGAGAAATCTTGCCTTCATTTTCAATGATCTTTTATTCTTCAATATGCTACTTATTTATGCTTGTTCTTTGTGAACACTGGCATGCAGTTTTCTGTTTGGATCCATTTAGCTAAAACTCCAGCTCTGTCACCATCACCACCAAAATATTGGGCAATCCCTGGGAGCTCCTCATATAAAGTAAAAAGTTCTGGGGCCAGTGCTATTTCATGGTGGATAAAGCAACTGCCTGTGATACTCGCATCCATATGGGCACTGGTTCATGTCCTGGCTGCTCCCTGCGAAAAGCAGAAGCAGATGGGCCAAGTACACGGGCCCCTGCCACCCATGTGGGAGACCCACAAGAAAATCCTGGTTTCAGCCTGGCCCAGCCCCGGCCATTGTTGCCATTTGTGAGGTGAAACAGCAGGTGAAGATCTCGTTGTCTCTTCTCTCTCTGTAACTCTTTCAAATAAATAAATCTTTAAAAAAAAAAAAAAAAAAAGATCAAACCTAGGTAACCCTGACCATGATCTGGCCCATAGTAAGGCCCCCAAAATGTTGTAGCTAATTTAAAAAAATCAATAAATACATAAAAGTAAAAAGTTTGAGCCCACCAACTGTACCTCTACAATGTATTTCTATATCCATAATGTGGGACTACATGAATATGGGGAAGTACTTCCTGTAAATAACAAGGCCACTTTGATACTTATTCCACGTAGCTATATATAGTGCCCTCTAAATAAGACTGAGACATCAACAGGCTAAGTCCTAAACAGTTAAAAAGATAAGGTTCGAGGTCAGTGCTGTGGTGTAGTGGGTAAAGCCACTGCCTGCAGTGCCGGCATCCCATATGGCCGCCGGTTCGAGTCCCAGCTGCTCCACTTCTGATCCACCTCTCTGATATGGCCTGAGAAAGCAGTAGAAGATGGCCCAAGTGCTTGGGCCCCTGCACCCATGTGGGAGACCTGGAAGAAGCTCCTAGCTCCTGGCTTCTGATCAGCACAGCTCTGGCTGTTGCAGCCAATTGGGGAGTGAACCATCGGATGGAAGACCTCTCTCTCTCTCTCTGCCTCTCCTTCTCTCTCTGTGTAACTCTTTCAAATAAATGAATAAATATTTAAAAAAAAGATAAGGCTCTTGAGATTTGATTATTGTTTATAGCCCTGTCTATACTCTCGAGGAACAGTGGTTTTTCTGCTTCCTACCTGTTCAATTCTTTATTTAGTGGAGGGTTCAGCTTGTGATTATAAAGAAAACTGAAAATATGTCATTGTAAAAGTTAGAAGAAAAATAAGATGAGGAAGGGGAGAGTGAGGGAAGGAAAGGTGGGAAGTATCATTATGCTCTTAAATCTGTATATGAATCACATGAAATTTGTTCCTTTTAATAAATAAATTTAAAAATTTCAACTTAAAGATTTGTCTTTTAAGATACTTTGATACACACATACATGCACACATGTTTATATGTATATGTGCATGAAAACATATGTAGGTGTACAAGTATATATATTAGGGTACTGGAAAATGGAAATAAAAAGTGAGTTTACTTTGATGCAAAAAACTGAAATTCATGTACAAGTTCAAGGAAAAGTTCAAGGAAAAGCCTGGGTTCTTCAGTTCTAACACCTTCCAGTGTTTGTACAGAATGAGAAGGGAGCATATAATTCAGCAAAACCTTCAGGAAATTCATGAAATTTAAATTCCTGATAAATAACGTCCACTGGAAGGCTCCGTGTTGATTTCATTTGGCACTCACCTGCTTGTACCTATTCCTCCTCCCCACGGGCCATGGTATACCCCTTCCACCTCTACACTCCCAGAGGCAAGACAATACTCGCAAAAACCTACGGCTTACGGGACTCACTCCTGCCACCGGGTTGAAGCTACTGAACCCTCTGAATCAGACACCACAAACCAGGTGGCTGCTCGCAGGACTCTCTGTCCTGGCCACAATCAGGGACTCCTGGGGACTCAGATGCAGGAATTCGCTAGTTCTTTCAAGAAAATACGCTGTTTTTGCTGTTTTTATTAGCTTCGCCCAGGCTCTCTGCTGGAAATCACTATGGCCAGCTCACCTTTTTCGAGAACTTCACCATCACTTGGTTTTTTTTCCTCTTCCACGTCTGCTGGTTTCTCCAGGGCCGCTTTCTCTTCTGTCACTTCTTGCTCCTTCACATCTTGTTCCAGTGCCCCCTTTGTTTGTGGTTTACATATGTCAGTCTTTTTGTAGTCTGCATCTTCGTATTTCTTCTGACGTGATTTAAAATAGGACATTTTTCAGTTTGGAGATTGCTCAGAAACCTGAATATAACCCTACCATACAACCCAGCCATCCCACCCCTTGGAATTTATCCAGAGGAAATTAAATTGGCAAATAAAAGAGCTGTCTGCACCTCAATGTTTATTGCAGTTCAATTCACAATAGCTAAGACCTGGAATCAACTTAAATGCCCAACAGTAGACTGGATAAAGAAATTATGGGACATGTACTCTATAGAATACTATACAGCAATAAAAAACAATGCAATCCAGTCATTTGCAACAAAATGAAGGAATCTGGAAAACATCATGCTGAGTGAATTAAGTAAGTCCCAAAAGGACAAATATCATATGTTCTCCCTGATCAGTGACAACTGAGCACCTAAAAGGAAACGTGTTGAAGTGAAATGGACACTATGAGAAACAATGACTTGATCAAGCCTTGTCCTGACTGTCGAGGAACAATTTACCATTTTGCTCCTTTTAGTATTTTTTTGTTCTACTTAATACCATTGGTTGAACTCTGTAATTAACACACAATTATTCTTAGGTGTTTAAATTTAACTGAAGAGTGACCCCTGTTAAATATAAGAGTGGGAATAAGAGAGGGAGGAGATGTACAGTTTGGCACATGCTCACTCGGACTTACCCCTAATGGTAGAGTTAGAAACATGCCAGGCAAAAAAAAAGAAAAAAAAAAGACCTAAATGAAAGATCTCTGCAAATGGGCCACCAAAGAAGGAGCTGCCTTTCTCTGAAAGGAGGAGAGAATTTCCACTTTGACTATGTCTAAATAAGACTTTTCTCTGACGGGAGGAGAGAACTTTCACTTTGACTATGGCCTTGTCTAAATAAGATCAGAGTAGGTGAATTCAAGAGGCTTCCATGGTCTTGGCAGCTCATGACAAGAGCCTTGGGGATTAGTGACGTAATAATAATAATTAGTGTCAATTGTTAAATCAACAATAGGAGTCACTGTGCACTTACTCCCCATGTAGGATCTCTGTCCTTAATGTGTTGTACTATGTGAATTAATGGGAAAACTACTACTAAAACAGTACTTTACACTTTGTGTGTCTGTGTGGGTGTTGTTGAAATCTTTACTTAGTAAATACTAAATAGATCTTCTGTATATAAAGATAATTGCAAATGAATCTTGATGGAGAATGGGATGGGAGAGGGAGTGGGAGATGGGATGGCTGTGGGTGGGAGGGAGGTTTTGGGGGGAAAAAGCCACTATAATACAAAAGTTGTTCTTTGGAAATTTATATTTATTAAATAAAAGTTAAAAAAATAGGACATTTTTACTATAAGAAGAGCACTATCTTATAAAAAACCTTTGCAATAACTGATTATGTTCACAGTGAACTACAGATAAAAACTTACAGGAAATGTACTTTATTACTTTTCAGAATCAATTGCTTGAGTCACAGAGCTCCTAAACACTAAGAAATTGAAAAAAAAAAGTTGAAGGAAATTCACTTTCCTTACCTTAACTTTCTTTGGCCAGCAAAATGAGGTAACTAATGCTACGGGCAGCCCTGCTGTCACAAAATAAATCAACCAAAGCCATGGACGCTCTTGTGCAGCTGCCATTAACTGTATAAATATACCAGGCTACAAAAGAATTAAACACACAAATGCAATTCAAATTTTACAGGCCATCATGGGAAATACGACAATAAAAAACTTACTGTACGAAGATGTTTTATATTAAGGGGTGATGCACTTATAAGCACAAACAAAAAGTTCATTTTCCCATTTTGTACTTTGTAAATTCTAATTACATCCTGAGCATACCTTAGTGAGTGAGACTTTGTGAAGTCTCTAATAATCTATTCTGTACTTTCAAATGATTTGTGCTTTTCTTTTATATATAAAGAAATTTCACACACAACCTTCAGCAAGGAAAATTTTTCTCCTATGTAAAATCCGAGACCATCGATGGTTTAGTTAAAAGAGCTTCCTGATGAGAATCTCCCTCTTTCCTTACTCTCTTGGAGGATTTTGCTAGTGTCCAAAGAAACCATAGTAACTGACTTTAAGGACACATTTGCCAAGGTGTACTTTGTTGAAATATTTAGCTTTAACCATTACTAACCAGTCTTTTAAGATTTGGTGGGGATGGTGCTGGCAGGAGAGGAACTGGAACAAAGTTTAATACTGTTAAGTTTTGAGATTCTGTGCATTCCTCTAAGTGAAAAGTTTTTAAAGTGAATAAAAAATATTTTGATTACTATTACCACTTGAGTCTTGAAATGGCAAGGTGAAAAATATACTAGGTGGACCCTTTTCTATAAGTAGCAAAGAGGCATTACATTCCTTTAAAGATATAATTTAATGAAGAAAATGTGTACTTAAATATGCATATATAGTTCATTACATAGTTTATAATGGAGTTATAACACAGTAAAGCCAAATATTTTGCCTATATAAACTTAAGTACATTTCCTTGGTGTTTGATAATTATTACACATTTGTTTACCTTTAAAAGGGCCATTTATATAACCCATACCCAGGATCAAATCCCCTTTATTTCTAAATATAGTTCCAACACCCCTCTGTGGATAATGCCATACCTCATTAGCATTTGCTATCATTATTTTAAATCCCCAACCATCTGCAGCCCAGCGATCTGCTATTTCTTTTTCTGAACAGATAATAAAATTGTCAAAGTAGATATCAGAGGTCATGGACCAAAGCTCTAAACCAAGGGCACGGAAAGAAGTTAGAAGAAATGGATGATTGTCTTCAAAGTAATCCGGATTAGGAATTTTTTGAGGACTCCAGATTCCCTGGGAGGAAAAAAAAATAAAGGTATTGTCAAATAGTTTCATTACAAATGCTGCTCAATTCGTAGTCGCTGTTAAAATGAAATTAGCAATAATAACTGGAAGAAATGAAAAGTTCAACTGATAACTAATTAATTAGTAATTCACTAGAAATAGAATCTTTCTCTTTTGTACATGGTGCTCTCGATGAATGATGTTGACTTTAAATGCTGCAAAAAAAAAAAAAAAAGCAAAATGGAAATGTAACCCACATAGAAGCTTGAGTACTTAAATTTCATAGGTGATACAATTTTAGGCAAATTTCTTAAATTTAGTAGTTATTCAAGGCAAGGTGCCCCAAATCAGATAGATGACTGTATAGCAAAAATGGAGTGACTCCTTTTAGCATATATCCATGACAGCCATCATTAATCAATCACGACTGAACCTCAGAACAATTATTCAACATAAAATTTCCACTAGCTCTTAAGTGATTAAACTATTAATCAAATCAAATAGATTCAGCAACATGATCACTCAGGGAATCACTCTGCCCTATTATATTTATTCTGTGCCAGACTTTATGCCCCGTGCTAGGAATATAGACCAAGACAGACACAGTTCCTGTATTATGTAACTTAAAGTCTAACAAGAAAGATAGACATTAAACAGTTACCAAAATAAACATCCTGTGATAAATGCTATGAAGAAACTACAGTGCTTAGAATATGTAACCACATATATATTATGTTAGAAAATAGCATAAATAAATTACAAAGATAAAATAAGGGGGTTATATGAGTAATACAGGAAATACCCAAAGGATGTATGATATTAGAAAAAATTCCCAATTTTAATACTACTAAAAAATAAAGAACAAATTAACCACAAGCATTAATTACTAAAATATACAATGGGAGTCTTCTTGATCTGAATTAATTTTATATATATATATATTTTTTTTTTTTTTGACAGGCAGAGTGGACAGTGAGAGAGAGAGACAGAGAGAAAGGTCTTCCTTTTGCCATTGGTTCACCATCCAATGGCCGCCACGGCTGGCGCGCTGCGGCCGGCGCACCGCGCTGATCCGATGGCAGGAGCCAGGTACTTATCCTGGTCTCCCATGGGGTGCAGGGTCCAAGCACTTGGGCCATCCTCCACTGCACTCCCTGGCTACAGCAGAGAGCTGGCCTGGAAGAGGGGCAATCGGGACAGAATCTGGCACCCCGACGGGGACTAGAACCCGGTGTGCCGGTGCCGCAAGGCGGAGGATTAGCCTAGTAAGCCGCGGTGCTGGGCTTATATTTATTTCTATAATAGAACTTTACTTGAAAGTGAGTATCAATTGATAATTAGAAATTATCTTCAGTTCTTAATTTTGTTCCTCTGAAAATTAAATATTGCTTTATTTTTATTTTTTGAATTAAAATATTTTTATTTATTTTCATTTTCTTTGAAAGACAGAGAGAGAAAGAGAGATAGATCTACCCACTGTGTTCACTTCCAAATGCCTGCAACAACCAGGACTGGGCCAGACTGAAGCCAGGAGCCAGGAACTCCATCCAGGTCTCCCCCATAGGTACTAGAGGCCCAACATAAAATTTCCACTAGCTCTTAAGTGATTGAGCCATTACTGCTACCTCCCATAGTGCGCACTAAAGGAGGTTGGATTGGGAGTAGCTAGGACTTGAACCAGGTATTTGAAAATGGGATGCAGGTACACCAAGCAGCAACGTAGCTACTTCACCAAAATGACTGCTCCCTTTACTTTTCAAATATAAATTAATTGGGGTCTTAAGATTACAAATCAAACTTTTACAGGTTAGCATAATGTTATACATAATTGCACATAAAAGAAAGTATCTCACCATTTTTAACTTTACTAAGGAATTGGAATAAGTGGCTATTACCTGGTAGTTAGGATTATCAATCAATGGAGGTCTCCATATGCCTTTGTATTTTGGGTTATCTATCATGGGAGGCTTCCACTCGCCACACCCAATCCGACATGCTGGATTCGGAATGTGAGGTGCTTCCCATTCTCCATCCATGTCTTCATTCCTTAGGATATTAGAACAAAGCAAACACAGTAACTTCCAGTCTCTCCTGTCAGCTATATAAGCTGGTAACAAAAACAGATAAGAAGTTGACATCTGAAGGTGAAGAGTGCTTACCAGTCATCTGGCTTTTCAGCATTAGGATTTGGGATAAATTTTGGCTCATCATCGAGCCAGCCATCAGGTTTAGAAACATTTGAATCTTCTATCTGGGCAGGTTCATTTTCATCCCTGCAAAAATACAATATTTTATGTTACTAATTATTCAAAAGTTTAAGATGCATAAGTTGCAAAATTCAGAAGGTATCATAAGAACATTTCCTATTCACCTGTCTGTGCCTACTATCTCATTCCACCTCTTTTCCATCCAACTCTCTGCTAACCCGCCATTTTGTGTTTTATTCCTTTTTGTTCTCTAGGCATGCATGCACCTATGTATTGTTTTTCAAACAAATGATGGTATTCTACATGTAGTACATTACAGCTTGCATTAGCCACTTAAAAACTTAAGTTACTCCTCAGCAAATATCCCACCATTTTTAACTTTCCTAAGAATTGGAACAAATAGGCACCACCTCGTGGTTAGGATCTGTGATCACTAGGATATCTCCATATGCCTTCATGTTTTGGGTTGTATTTGCCTACTATGTATCAAAAGACTGCTCTAAGAGCTCTGTTACACACATACACACATATACATATATATTTAAATACACTCATGCATGCACACATACCTGCTTCATTTTTGACAGCTGTCTAGTTTTTTAGTTTGAGGATATACAATATTTAGTCTATCTCCTCAAGGGACATTTAGTATTCCAAAAATTTTACTATTACAAACAACACTAAAATGAATATTCTATAATATGTGCTATTTCTCACCCATGGAGATATAAGAGAATGTGTATTTTAAATGCTGATAGTGTCTTCCAAATCACTCTGTATTAAGGCTGTACTCCATTTCTAGTCCCCAATAGCTGTGTACAGCAGAATCTTTCTCTTATCCTTGCCAATAGTGTTACCAAACTTCTTAAGTTTTGCCCACATGATAAGGGAAAAATGATATCTTACTGTAGTTTGTGCATTTAACATTAAGTAATATATAAAAACATTTGTATTTTTTAAAATGCATTATCTTTATATTAAGAAATTAGCCTTCTGTTAGCTGCATAAATTGAAAATGTTTTTGATATTGTTTGTGGAATGTTTTTGCCATATATTTTATTTAGTTTTTACAGAGTTGAATTTATTAATATTTCCTTTTATGACTCTACACTTGATCTTAGCAAAAGGCCAAGAAGCCACCCTTTTGACTCTTGTGTTTTGTCATATTTAGAAATATCTGCTCTACTCCAATATCATTTTTTAAAAAGCTGTTCACATTTAATTGTAGTGTTTTTATGTATTTATTTTTTATAGAAAACTTTTATTTAATAAATATAACTTTCATAAGTACAACTTTTGGATTATAGTGGTTCTTCCTCCCATACCCACTCTCTCACGCCCAAATCATTCCACCTCCTACCCCCTCTCCCATCCCATTCTTCATTAAGATTCATTTTTAATTATCTTTATATACAGAAGATAAACTCTATATTAGGTAAAGATTTCAATAGTTTGCACCCACACAGACACACAAAGTATAAAGTACTGTTTGAAGACTAGTTTTACTGTTAAATTCTCATAGTACAACACAGTTAGGACAGAGGTCCTAATGGGGAGCAATTGCACAGTGAATCCTGTGATTTAACAATTGACACTCTTATTTATGATGTCAGTGATCACACAGAGCTGCCAAGGCTATGGAAGCCTCTTGAGTCCACAAACTTCGACATTATTTAGACAAGGCTATAATCAAAGTGGAAGTTCTTTCTACTGGGATCTCCCTCACAGAGATCTTTCATGTAGGTCATTTTTTTTCAGTGTCTTGGCTTTCCATGCCTGAAATGCTCTCATGGGCTTTTTAGCCAGATTCTGAGGCTAGAGTGCTGTTTAGGGCATTTGTGATTCTATGAGTCTGCTGTGTGTCCTGCTTCCCATGTTGGATCATTCTCTCCTTTTAATTCTATCAATTATAGATTCAATTCAATATCAATTATAGTAGACACTTGGTCTTATTTATGTGATCCCTTTAAATAGTGTTTTTATTTAAAAAATACTAACCTATAAAGTAAATCTTAAAGAATAACATAAACATAATTACCATATGTACTCAACAGAACTACTAATTTTCATCTTTACTGAAAAGTAGACATTTTAAACGAGACACTACTTTATGACAAAGCTTGAGCTGTAAAATTAGCTAAGATAATCAACTCTATAGATTTACAGACTTGTCCTTGCCTGATAAATTAATGTTATTGTCACTCTTTTGAGTGATTAGAGTAGCCAAAAGTCAAAATTTAAGGGAGCCTGCCTGGCTTCTTTTCTTCCATTTACTTATTTATTTATATGAAAGGCAGAGTGACAGAGAGGGAGGGACAATATAGACAGAGATCTTCCACCTGTTGGTTCACTTTCCAAATGGCTGTGGCTGGGCCAGGCTGAAGCCAGGAGCCTGGAACTCCATCTGGGTATCCTGTGTTGCTGACGGGGATTCAAGTACCTGGGCCACCTTCTGATCTTGCCCAGGCACCCCAGCAGGTGAGCTGGACTGGAAGTGGAGCCGTGTGCTGGCACAGAAGGCGGCAGCTCAACCCACTGCACTACAATGCAGGTACCAAGGAGCATCTCTGTTAGTGCTTTATAAAACAGATTCTAACACTTTTCACCAGTCAGAATGAGGTTGTTATAGGTAGTTTTCTTTTTTTAGGGGCAAATGAACTCCTCATGGGTAAATATTAAGTAGTGCTAGACAGCCCACTTGGAAGAATGCAGTCTACTCTTTCCTGATAGGATGGAGACAAGGAAGTGATGCACCAAGGATGACTTTTTATTCTTTGTTTTTTACAAACACACTGTTCTTCCTAGCTTGCACAACTTCCCAGGACACTCACTGTCTGAAGACAAATATGTTTTCGCTACTAATCACTCTTCCTTGTGAACTATAAGAGTTAGTTCACAGTCTTACTTTTCTAGGAACCAGGGATGAAAAAGTGGTACTTTAGATTCATGAATTTTTCCCCACAGCACTGAAAGCATTAAAAAAATTACACATGGGGCGGCGCTGTGGCATAGCAGATAAAGTCACCTTTCTGCTATGGCCTGGGAAATCAGCAGAGGATGGCCCAAGTCCTTGGGCCCCTGCATCCATGTGGAAAGCTCCTGCTCCTGGCTCCAGATTGGCTCAGCTCTGTGTGTTGTGGCCATCTGGGGAGTGAACCAGAGGATGGAAGACCTCTTTCTCTCTCTGTCTCTTTGTAACTCTGCCTTTCAAATAAATAAATAAATCTTTAAAAATATATACACAAATTTCAAAATGTAATAAAATCTGTTAAAATGAAAATTTAAAAATTAAGATACAAGGAGTTTCAAAATCCAGTTTAGAAAAGCATTTCATACAAAATAGTCAAAATAAGTAGTTCACTGTTAAAATAATAAGTTTCACTGGTTGTGGATTTCAGTTATTTAATGCCTGATTACTTAATTATGCCAATTAAAGCCTTCTTACTGAATTCTCTGCTTACCAGTCTTCTGGTTTGACAGCAGAAGGATCCGGGATTTTTGCTCTTTCATCCCACTCATCAGGCTTTTTGTCACTGGGGTCATCAATTTCTTTGGGGGGATTAATAGGAGGAACCACATCCTCCAGCAGACTTCCTTTGTTTACAAGTATTTGGTCGATTAATACTTCAAATGTGTCATCTGGATTCATCACTAAAGACCAAATTGAATATATTAAAATTACGATACATATTTAAAAGTAATCTTCTAAATAATAAAGTGACTCTAAACTTCATGGGTAAAATTTTCTCCCAGAGAATAACCAATGTGTTAAATCAAAATATACCGAGATCAGTCAATATAATACTTCCTAAAATACAGGCAAAAATTTTAAAATATTTTTAAGTTTAGTGTTCCATTACTGAGAGAGAGAGAGAGAGAGAGAGAGAGAGAGAGAAAGGAAGGGAGGAAAGGGGAGGGGAGGGAAGGGAAAGGAAGGGAAGGGAGGAGAAGAAAACCCTGAAATCTAGCTGTGTTTGGGACTCATGACCAGTTTCACGTTCACAGTTATGGAACACAATTCAATATTCTTCAACAGTGTAAAACATTTTGAAGTCATCACAAACTTAAAAGTTGTAAATACACTATAAAGAATGTAAGTTTTTCCTGACCCATCTGCAAGTGAGTTACTAACTTCACTGATGTCACCTGTTTTGGTGGCTATTTTCTACAAACAAGGACACCATCCCACATAGCCCCAATCCAGCCAACATCAAAAAATTAACTGATACATTGCCATAAATTCAAATTCAGTGACTCATCTACTGTGGTGTAAAGTATCTTACAGGTGACTTAAAATATTCAAGCTTATACTTACCAGCACATTTGTTTCAAGGTATATTCTAGCCATATAAAAGTCCCTAAGCCAAAACTGTCATAAAAGATTCCCTTAACCTTTCTAACAACAAAATGAGAGATCTCTTATTCTTCTGTGAATCTGGAGGTCACCAGATAAAATTTAGATATTTGGAAAAAAAGGATGGATGAAAAAGCTGCCCAACATAGCTTTTAGTAAGCAACAGAAGCTCCTCCAGACTTCACGAGCTAAGTGGCCACCACCTGCTAAAGCAACAGCTCTGCAGGAATATCAACCTCCGTGCTTCAGTCACAACAGCACCAAATCACTCGTATCAAAACCAACTAGTTCAGTTTGTATACAAACTCAGATAAAGCAAGCCCACACTCAGTATTTTCTCTTTTTTTTCCTCCTCTATTTCCTCTTCTAATACAGCTGAGATTACAACGACATTACTAAAAGGAAGGGAAGAAAGTCAAGATTAAAACAGAGTGGGTGTAGGATCTTTAAACCAAAAAAGTGCCAGGTCCTTCTGAATTCAGTAAAAGGCATTTCTTAAGAAAATTCTTGAAAATTCAGATAGCTTTCTGATTAAATTTTGTAACTGAAATTGATTTTTTAAAAGTACAGTTAAAATGAAAAAGTATATGACTAACAGGCATATGTGAAAACAAAAATCTCTGTTCAAAATCTTTGGCCAAAAATATTTCTGTTTAGAAAACTGCATTAAATATTTTAAATGACTCTATGATAAAAGGCAGTGCATTATACAAGTTTGTAGATGTACTCTTGAGCTACAGAATAATATAAAAAGAAAAAAAGTTTTAAAGAAAAATAATCCAATAATCCTCACTCAAGGGTCAAAGTTTTTATGTGCAGTCATAAAAAAAGCAAGTGTTTAAGAGTCAAGACTTGAATTTCAATTCAAGCCTTATCAGTCATTCTCGTCTCCTAGGGTAGATAACAGCTAAGTTAGCACAAAACAGAAAGACCACTGCACACCTCACATAACCGTTACAAGTAGAAAGCCTAGCACAGTGTGGTATGTTTCAAGTGATTCATGTCATTAGTTTCATTTTTTCTACTCTTTTCCTATTTGCTCGTGTAATTTACCTTGTGGCCATCATGATGTGCCTATAATTTGCATATCACGCTCTCCATTTGAATAGCACAGGCTAAGTATCTCTTACCTCAAATGCTTCAGATCAAAAAAGTGTTTCAGGCTTCAGACACTTTTGCATTTAGGAATATTTTGCATTGCCTTTTCCAGTTGAGCATTCCTAATCTGGACATCTGAACTGCTCTGAAATCCACAATACTTTAAACAACATGTGGACACTCAAAAAGTGAGAGACTTGGTGAGAGTTTTCGGTTTCAGATTTCCAAATTAAGGATAGTCAACCTAAATAAGCACTCTGACTGTTGCTGAACATTTTCATTGTTATCATCTTTGTATTGTACTCAGAACTGCCCCTATTACAGCATTTAGGTTGTTTCATATTTTCAACATATCTTCACACACTTAGGTCATTCGCTTTCTTCTGAATTATTTTCTTTGGATAAATTCTGAGAGTAGAATGGTGGTTCCAAAGGATGTGAACCTCTTACGGCCCTTGATAAACACTACCAATTTGCTTTTGACCGGTTTGTAAAAATTCAAATTGAATTAAATTCATGTGTTCTGTTCTGGCTATAATCTCTCATTATTTCTACAGTGTACACTGTATTTCTGGAAGTGTCCAGTATGGATATCTGATATGAAAGATACAACAGAGAATTGCTTTAGCATGAAATAAATGTGTCCACAACTATAGCCTTTGGAAAGAAAACGGAAACACCTTAGTCTTGGATGGAGATGAGAACTGAGAAATGAAGCAGTGTTCTCCTGAGGGCGGGTGTTTAACCTGGAAGTAGACGTCAGTTAAAGCGCTCACTTTCCACACTGGAGTCCCTGGGTTTGACACCAGGGCTCCAGTGCCTGACTCCAGCTTCCTGCTAGTGCAGACTCAAGGAATCAGCAGTGATGGCTCAAGTCATTGTGTTCTTGCCACCCAAGGGGGAGACCCGGATGGAACTCCTGGCTTGCCTCCAGCCCAGTTCTGTCCCAGCCATTGCAGGCATTTGGGAAAATGAACCAGTAGATTGGAGCTTTCTCTGTTTATATGGCTCCATTTCTATCTGTCTGCCTCTCAATTTTCATTAATGCAATTTACTTCAAAACAAAACAAAACAAACAAAAAAACTCCTACTGGGTTTGGAAATGCTATGAGAACCGTATGTATGTGGGAACCCAAGAAATCATCTCTTAAAATGTCCCTCTCCCCTAAAACCCATGCAAATTCCTATTGACTGAAGTAAAGCTAAGAATGTTCACATGTGGTAGCTCAATGTTCTTCCTTTCAAAGTAAGGTCTACGCCACAGCCATCAGGAGTAACCTCACTGCCTCAGAACAAGGTCTCAGCGTTTGAGCCTGGCATGAGGGAGCTCTTCCTCTTTATTTCCCAGTTTGCTGTTCTTATAGCACCACTGCCAACCATGTCTCCAATACCTTTTGCCCACCCATCCTTCCACATCCCATCTATACCTCAGAAGGCCAATTCATGTGTAATCTTCACTATGTTTGCTCCAGGTTTCCAAGGTGGAAGTAAGAATGTCTTTCAACTCTTAACTGTGCTTCATCTGAATCTCTCGCGTGACACTGTATTTTCTGCTTCAAGAATATAATTATGAACATCTTCTTTTCCCCAAAAGAGAAGCCCTTTGAAGGTAGGATGCATATTTGTTTTCTCCTAAAGCACTTGTCATGAATAACATACCTAATATGCAAATATTTTTGAACTTATGAATGAAGTAAAAGGATATACCAAGGGTATAAAGATGAGTCTTCCTGTCTGTAAAGAACTTTTTAAGGTCTACATCTGGAGGTTTGGCATGTTTCTCTTCAAAAACTCCAGTTTTTGGATGTTTATGTCTGAAGATAAAATGAAGTTTATAATCTTCTCCACATTTATCTGGTCCAAACATAATGGTATAAGATGTTTTATCATAAAAGTTTTCCTTCAAAGAGAGATGAGTGTTGGGATTAGTTGAGAATTAAGAGTAGTTAATGAATTTCTCTATTCTATCCAATGGGTAGAGTTACAAAAATGTAACAAACGCTAATTTATCAAAGGACTATTTAACACGAGTGACAGTAAAAGATGTGGGGAAATGACAGATTTTACTTCAAAATAAATTTAAAAACACACACATATTACATCCATCCTGAATACAGATGAGAGAAATTTCAACTACCACAGAAACATCATACAAAGTTTTAACTTTGTATAAATCCATATTAATATTTTATTGAACAAAAGAAAGTGATCAAGGGTTCTTCAAAGAGTTCATGAAAAAAATGCACATTCTCTTTTAATTCTATTTCCATGAATTTTTTGAAGTCCCCTCACCCTTATGACATTTTGGATAACTATTCGTTACTATCATTCAGGAAGAGACCAGAAAATGATCCTTAACATAAAATGAAGAGAGATGTGGACACAAAACAGACAGAGACACGGTCCCTATTTCACTACTAGTCACATCTCCTTTTCTGGCTTCGTGTAGTGGTTAAGAGTATTATGGGGTCTGGGGTCCGATATTGGGGTTCAAATCAACCACTGCCACCTAAACTAGTTGTATGTGGCCCTGAGTAAATTTTTTAGCCTTTCTGTTAATCCATTCAATAACCTCAGAAGCATGTAGATTATACCACCTACCTTTTGAGGTTTCTCTGGGGGTTAAGTGAGTCAATCAGATAAAGTGCTTACAGAAACTTGGCATTAGAAACTTTTTGCATCCTGCCTTCAGGTGATGACCTTACAGCACTAACACAGAGCATCAGTGTGCAATACATGAGGCTCTCTTCTCCCTGGCCCTGTAAGAGGTGGTGCATGAGGAGGCCTTCCGTCACATTCCATAGCTGTGCGTGGTGGCATCTCATGTAAGGTCTCACTTATCTTATTTCAGTTACATGCAGAAACTGTGACACAGCCTCCTACAGGAGACTGCGTAAGAAATGTCCCCAACCTCTAAATGGTCCTCCTAAAGTCTCTTAGAATTATGTAGCCACTTCATCATGAAAAATCTTAAAATACATTATTTTCTGTCTGAACTGGCCCACCTATTTATTTATTGGCCAATTTGTTTCACTGCTCTGCTCTATTTACCTACTTCTCCAATAAAACTACAATTGTTATTTTGAAAAGAAAATAACTCCAAGTTGATATTCAACAGTATTTGTAAGCATCATGTCATTGTTGACCTATAGATGTGAAAAAGTTGTGTGCTGCTAAAGGTTACAAAACTGATGCCTTGAAGTACTTTCTATGAAAACTTACAGCAAATTGCTAAAGCTACAAAAACTTATGCTGAAAAATGATGTTCAAAGGTCTTTTTTATTTCACTTGAAAACAGTTTTATCCATTACTCCTTAAAGATACTTATTAACTTTAATAAGATTTCTTAAATAATAAAATACCATACCAGAGCCAAATCCCCAGTGTCTGCTAGGAGTTTAATGTATGCACCTCCACAATCAATACCATCTTGAAAATTTACTTCATATCTAAATGAAAGGAAAAAGAACCACACTGCTGATAAAGATTACTAATTGCTCTTTAAAATCTAATGTATTCCTCTCAATTCATTTAAACAGAAATGTTTCACATTACCAGAAAGCTTATATGAAGTGTATCCACAGCCAGGAGCACGTGAGCAGAAATGCTTTTCTATTACTACAATACAGTACAGGCACATGATGAAAATATTCAAAATAGAATGATTACAATCAAAAATAGAAAACCAACTAATTTGTTTAATTTTTTTCAAAAAAACTGTTAAATGAAGAATAAGATTGACTAAAACTATAACAGGAAACTCCAAATTGATAAGGCAGATACTATACATATTCCTTATAAACTAAAAAACAAAATGTTTTTAAAGCCACAAGGAGCACAACAACAAAAAGATTTCTAAGAAATTGCTAATGATTTCAGATGTTCACCAGGAGCCTTTAAGTTCAACTATACTTAAACCATGTTAAATACATTAGGCATTTAATTAATTTTTAAATTTTTATTAGAGTGCATAAGGGGAGGGTTGAGGGTTGGAGGGATGTTATGGGGGGGAAGCCATTGTAATCAATATTCTGTACTTTGGAAACTTATATTCATTAAATAAAAGTTAAAATTTTTTTTATTAAATAATTTTATTAAATAAATTTAACTAAATAGCTCTGGCACATGGATTTCATAATTTCAATTGATAACTTGGAGTACCTCAGTAAAATAACCATGAGCTAAGGGAAATTTTAACTATCTAACAGAGCACCTCAAAAATGGTGGACTAATATCAGAATGCTTTTGTAGATTTACAAGACAGTGTAACTCTCAGCAAAGGGTTTTTTTCTTTAAGCAAATAGTGTTGCTAAGACAATGAGGCAAAGTTAGAAGGCATTTCTGGTAAATCAATGAATTACATGTGAGAAAAATCAACGAGGAGGCTGGCGCCGTGGCTCACTAGGCTAATCCTCCGCCTGCAGCGCCAGCACTCTGGGTTCTAGTCCCAGTTGGGCGCCGGTTCTGTCCCGGTTGCTCCTCTTCCAGTCCAGCTCTCTGCTGTGGCCCGGGAGGGCAGTGGAGGATGGCCCAGGTCCTTGGGCCCTGCACCTGCACAGGAGACAAGGAGGAAGCACCTGGCTCCTGGCTTTGGATCAGTGCAGTGTGCCGGCCGTAGCGGCCATTTGGGGTGTGAACCAACAGAAGGAAGACCTTTCTCTCTCTCTCTCACTGTCTAACTGTGCCTGTCCAAAAAAAAAAAAAAAAAAAAAATCAATGAGGAAATGGCTGTCAAAGTAGAAATCAGTAAAAACCAAAAAGTTACGATTTTGTTAAGTGAATTCAAATAAAGAGATGGAAACTTGAGAAGCAACAGGAAATAGTGTTAATTTGAATAAAGGACTATTTTTAAATGTTTCTGAGGAAATTTTGGTGACAAGAACATGAAATGGTAACATATAAAGTTTTAATAGTTTGAACTCAATTAGTGTGTGTATATAATATGTACATACATACACACATATATACATACACATACATACACACACTTTACATCAAAACGAACATAGGAAACAGTACCATTTTTAATGACTGCCTCTGACTTGTTAGACCATGGGTGATTCCCTGCCTACTATCTACAGTGCTGAGTTTATCAAGCTCTTTATGGCAGTGATTACAAGGATATCTTGTGCAGTCAGAAAGATCTGAGAGTCACTCCTCATTCTGCCACTTACTCTAGAGACACCTTGGTTAGGGACAAATTGTTTAAGTCCTACCTATCTATTTGCTTGTCTGCACTATGGGGAGATGGCCCATTCCTGTTCTTCAAAGGATGGTTGTGGTGGACTGAAGGATGGGCTACGAAAAGCTCAAAAACATGAGCTTCTGTTATCATCAGAAAAAAGGTTTGTTCTGTTCTTTTCATTTTCCTTAAATAAAGGACTCTTTGTTTTCCTCAGTGACTTATTTTTATTTTAAGGAACGGCTGACAATTGTTTTTTCATGGCATTGGTGTATCATGTGACTTAAAGGTCATTATTTAGGAAAAATAAAATAAAAATTTATTGCTTTATCATAAGTGCTCTTATGATACAGTATTCTGCGAAAAAGGAAGAATCAGAAAGAACAAATTTGTAAACTGTCTCTTTCATTGAAAACATTGCTTTGTTGTTCTTTTATGCCTAGATATCAATCACTGTGCTTTATCTATACTACAAACTTAAAGAATTTCCAAATAATTTGTGTTTAGCATAAATAATCCTCTATAGAGAGTCAGCAAAATGTACATCATACAGCTTGACAGCTGCTAAACTTCAAGTTATAGGAAACTGGAAGCATTTATTAATCCTAAGTGGTTTTCAGTATCATTTCCCAAAGTCTTGCATCAAATGCTCCTGTTAGAGGGGGAGATAAACTTATGTAGTTGAACATGTGTGCAGACAGTTTTAGAACTAAAAGCAGGTTTTGATGTGTAGAATTAATTGCTCAGGTCCAGTAGTGGGTTAAGCCACCATCCCATATCACAGTGCCAATTCAAGTCCGGGCTGCTCTGCTTCCTGTTCAGATCTTTATTTTTTCCCCTTTATTTTATCCTTTAATTTTTATTTAAGGAAGACAAACTTCATGCATTTAATATACACAAATCTGGGAACATGATGATTCTTCCCCTCCACCCATATACTTACCTTTTTTCCTCTCCCTTTCCCATTCTTATTTTATACAAAGGTCAGTTTTCAGTTAATTAATTTTGTACCCATAAGATTAACCCTACACTAAGTAAAGAGTTCACAAAATAGTATGAAAAAAAGACAACAGAACAAAAACAAACAAGATGTCAAATGTCAAGTTAAGAGCTGTTCAAAATCATCACATCTCAAGGTATCAGTTTCACTCTTATATATTACATTTTTGTTACTCTATTAATTGCCACAGATCAGCAAGATCATATGATATTTGTCTTTTCGTGACTGGCTTATTTCACTAAGTACAATGGTTTTCAGTTGCATCCATTTTGTTGCAAACAACAGGACTTCATTTTTTTTTTATTTGACAGATAGAGTTAGACAGTGAGAGAGAGAGAGACAGAGAGAAAAGTCTTCCTTCCATTGGTTCACCCCCAAATGGCCACTATGGCTGGTACCACGCCGATCTGAAGCCAGGAGCCAGGTGCTTCCTCCTGGTCTCCCATGTGGGTGCAGGCGTCTAAGCACTTGGGCCATCCTCCACTGCCTTCCCAGGCCACAGCAGAGAGCTGGACTGGAAGAGGAGCAACTGGGACTAGAACCTAGCTCCCATATGGGATGCCAGTGCTGCAGGCAGAGGATTAAGCAAGTGAGCCATGGCGCCGGCCCTAGGACTTCATTTTTTAACTGTTGGGTAGTATTCCATACTGTGTATATATATATATATATATATATATATATATATATATATATATCATAATTTCTTAATCCAGTATTCAGTTGATGGACATCTGGGTTCATTCCATATCTTGACTATTGTAAATTGAGCTGAAATGAACATGGGGGTACAGATCACTCTTTCATATGCTGATTTCAATTTCTTTGGATAAATTCCCAGGAGTGGGATGGCTGGGTCATATGGTAGGTCTATATTCAGATTTCTAAGTTATCTCCGTATTGACTTTCATAATGGCTGCACCAGTTTACATACCCACCAACAATGGATTAGGGTACCCTTCCCCCCACATCCTTGCTAGCATTTGTTGTTTGTTGGTTTCTGTATGAGAGCCATTCTAACGGGAGGTGAAACCTCATTATGTTTTTGATTTGCATGTCCCTGATAGCTAGTGATACTGAACATTTTTTCATGTGTCTGTTGGTCATTTGAATTTCGTCTCTTGGAAAATGTCTGTTCAGGTCCTTTTCCTATTTCTCAACTAAGTTTTGATTTGTACTTGTTGATTTTGTTGAGCTCTTTATAGATTCCAGAAATTAATCTTTTATCAGTTGCATAGTTGGCAAATATTTTCTCCCATTCTGTTGGTTTCCTCTTCACTTTGATGAGTTTTTCTTTTACAGTGCAGAGGCTTCTCCGTTTGATGTAATACTATTTGTTAATTTTGGCTTTGTTGCCTGTGCTTCTGGGGTCTTTTCCAAGAAATATTTCCCCATGCCAAGGTCTTGAAGAGTTTCCCCAATGTTCTCTAGTAATTTGATGGTATCAGGTCAGAGATTTAGGTATCTGATCAATTTTGAGTGGATTTTCAGCTTCTTTTTAATATGCATAGAATGCAGTGAAACAAGGCCCGAGTGCTTGGACCCATGCTACCCATGTGGGAGACCTGAATACAGCTTCCAGCTCCCGGCTTCAGCCCGGCCCAGCCCTGGCTGTTTTGGCCATTTGGGAAGTGAACCAGAGGTTGGATGATCTCTCTATGATGTCCCCACCTACCCTGTAACTCTTTCACATAGATATAAAAAATATTAAAAAAAAAACTTCTCAAAATCTTTAATGTGTTAATAAGCTTCCTGAGTTTTAAATTATGATTTTTTTAGGTTATAAAATTTATATTGCCACATAATACGCACAGGTTGAATAACTCTTACCTGAAATGCTTGGGACCAGAGGCATTTCATATTTTGGAGGCTTTTGCCTTTTGGAATATTTACATAGACTTTACCTGTTGAGCAGCCCTAATCTGAAAATCCAAAGTCCAAAATGCTCCAAAGTCCAAAACTATGAGTATCATGTTGGCATTCAAAACTCTTTTGATTTCAGAGCACAATGCCTGCTGGTATGTTACCCTTCAAAAAGAGCATGAGAAAAGAAAATTTCACTGCTAATCACTGGATCCAGCATTTCAGGGAGAATTCTGGGGTGTAGTAAGGCATGTGGTAGAAATGCCAGGGAGCACAGAGACTCAGGATAGCCTTATAGGGAAGGGAATAAAGCAAACTGCACCGACCACCCCATTTCCACAGATGGCATCAACCTTGAACCCAGAAGGACTTACATGGTAGAGAAATTGGTAACAGGAGGCTCTGAGTAGTTCTTACTAATGCCACAGTATTTCCTTCTGGAGAAGCCAATAGCACTGTCCAATCCTGAGCCTAGTTTTGGGATCTGCTGGGGAATTTATGCCTAGCCCATTTTGTATCCTCTCTCATCCAGGCTCCAGCTTCCCAGCACCATCCTAAGGTCCTACCAATATGTGGTTCCAACAAGTGTCCAGGCAACCCTACCCACCCACTCTTAGCCTGAGAAGCAGCTGGGGCCCACGTCTCCACAGCTCCAGGAGGTAGCTGGGCAGTTGCCCTAAGCAGCTCCCCCTGAGAAGGCTGTGCAAAGTCACCCACGCAGTCCACAGACACTGACAGTGCCTTACCCTTATTTCTAAGAATGCTGAACTGTGTCTATTCAGGCCAACTAAGGCAAAATTGTCCCTGCATAGCTCCTAGAAATTGATAGGCATTCTACCCTCACTGCAGGACAAACCATGCCATGCTGACCTACACCTGTCAGAGTGGTCTTATGAAATTGACAGGCCCATCATCTTCACAAGTGAGCCAGTGGCACCTCATGTGCTTGAACCCACCAGAATAGCACTGTCCCCATGAAATTCATGAAAATTGTCATATTCATCATGTCTATGGCCTTAAGAACCATACTCAGAACTGCTGGCAAATCCACCTAAGAGAGTTGTACACAGCTACCAGAAAAATCTCTTAACCCCCAGAAGCCTTGGCTAATGGGACACACAGGAAAACACCAACACTGATTACGATTTTAGAAGCTAAATAGTGCTTGTATTAATTCACGCACATGAAGCCAGTGATAAAACAGCCTATTCAGCTGACACCCTAGTCTTCATGACCAGAAAATCTTCAGTGATGAAAGCCGCCCTATAAAACTGGTGCAGGAAATTTATCAGTCAGATGCACAAAAAGCAGCACAGGGAAACATAAGTCAGAGTAACTGTCACTGCCAAAAAAACAAAGTAACTTCAGCAACAGACTCCTACCCCCCCCCAAGGAAATTAACTTATGAAACTCATATCAGATTTCTCAACAGAAACCTTACAGGTCAGGAGAGAATTAGATGATATATTCAAAATCCTGAAATGAAAAAAAATGCCAACCAAGAATACTATACCCAGCAAAGCCACTCTTCAGAAATAAAGGAAAAGTACTTTCCAAGACAAGCAGAAACTACCAGACCAGCTTTACAAGAAATTAAGAGAGTCCTACATCTAGAAGCAGACGAATGATAACTCTGATCATGAAAAGAAGTGTAAGAATAAAACTGACTTGTATAGTAGATACACAAAGGAGTAAGAAAAAGGAATCAAAGCTTCCTAATACAGAAACCCACCAAATCATAAGGATTAACAACAAAAGAAGAAAGGAACAAAGGATATACAAAACAACCAAAAAAATTTAACAAAATCATAGGAGTAAATCCATGCCTATCAACAATAACACTGAATATAGTTGGATTAAACCCCTAACAAAAAGATATAGACCAGTAAAAAGGGTTAAAAACAAAGCACTGATACGTTAATTACCAAAAACTTACTTTTCCAGTAAAGATACACATAGACAAAGTGAAGGGATGGGAAAAGATAATGTAAACTCAAGGTAAGCAGAGGTAGCTATACTTATATCCAATGAAACATATTTTAAGTAAAAAACTATAAAAAGGATAAGGAAGGTCACTGTGTAATGATGAAAAAATCCATTCAATAAGAGAAAATATCAATTATAAATATATAGATACACCAGGTTATAGAGTACTCGACTGCATACAGAAAACATTTTACTTAAAGGAAGGGATAGAGGTTAACACAATTATAATTGGGGACTTCAACACCTCAGACCATCCAAAGAAATGTTAAGCTATACTGTAGACTAAATGGACTAATAGATGTTTACAGAACATTTCATCCAATAGCTGCAGAATTCTCCCATCAGTACATGGAACATCCTCCAGGATAAGCACATGTTAGGGCATAAAACAAGTCTGTAGGAATTTTGAAGAAATTGTATCATGTATCTTCTCTGACTACATGGAATGAAACTGGAAATATAAAACACAACAAGGAGACCTTTAGAAATTGTACAAAATACATGGGTACTTAATGCCATGATTTTGAATGATCCATTGATCAATGAAGAAGTGAAAAGGGAAGTTTTAAAGTTTAAAGTTTCTGGAAGCAAACAAAAATGAAAATACAACATCCTGAAACCTATGTGATAAAGCAAAATCGGTGCTAAGAAGGAAATTTATAGAAAGAAGAAAGATCTCAAATAAACAACCTTACAATGCAACTCAAGGAACTAGAAAAACACCAAAAATTGAGCCCAAAATTAGCTGAATGAAATAAATAGCAAAGATCAAAGAAACACATCAAGTAGATAAAAAGCAATGCAAAAAGATCAATGAAATAAAGTTTTTCAAAAAGATAAACAAAATTGACAAACTATAGCTTGACTATTGTAAAAGGGAAAACTCAAATAAATAAATGCAGAGATGAGAACAAGACATTATAACTGACACCACAGGGGCTGGAACTATGGTGAATAGGTTAAACCTCTGCCTGCAGTGCTGGCATCCCACATGGGCACCAGTTTGAGTCTCAGCTGCTCCATTTCCAATCCATCTCGCTGCTAAAGGCCTGTGAAGGCAGTGGAAGATGGCCCAAGTGCTTGGAAAGTGAACCAGCAGATGGAAGGCCTTTCTCTCTTTGTCTCTCTCTGCTAATTCTGCCTCTCAAATAAAGCTCTAAAAAACAAACAAAAAACCCCCTGACATCACAGAAATATGAAGATTCATTATGAACTATTACAAACAACCAAATACCAACACTTGGAAAATAAATAGATAAATGTCTAGACTCTGCCCACCAAAACTCAACCAGGAGGGCACAGAAAACCCGAACAGACTAATAAATGAGTAACAAGATTGAGTTAGTAATTAAACATATCCTAATAAAGAAAGGCCCAGGATGATATCACTGTTGAATTTTACCAAACTTTTGAAGAACTAACACCATTTATTTCAAACTATTCCAAAAGAAATATTGAAAGAGAAAGACCTCTTTCAAAAAAGGCCAGCATTACTCTGATAACAAAACCAGACAAAGACACAACAGAAAAAAGAAAACTATAGACCAGCATCTCCAAAAAACTTAGATGCTACAATTCTCGACAAAATACTAGCAAACTCAATCCAACAAGCATATCAAAAACATCATACACTGTGATCAGGTAGGTCTTAGAAGTTCTTGAAGGTATGGAAAGAGAGAATGGGTTAGAAGGCCTTTTTAGTGAAATAATCAAAGAAAGGAAAACTGCCCTAATTTGGAAAAAGAAAGGAAAGTCCAAGTATAGGAAGCACACAAACTCCTAACAAACATGACCAGAAAAGTCTTAACCATGACACATTGTAGTCAAATTCTCCACAGTAAAACATAAGATTTTAAGATGTGAATGAGAGAATTGCCAGATTACTTTTAGAATATTTCCAATTAAACTCACAACTGACTTCTAATCAGAAACCTTTCAGGCTAGGAGAGAATGGTGAGAGATAGTCCAAGTCTTAAGAGAAAAAACTGGCAAAGCAGAATACTATACTCTGCAAAACTCCAATCTGTGAATGAAGGTAAGCATCCAGCCCTACAAAAGATGCTTAATGTTGTGCTACACACAGAAACATGGTCATCACTACAAAGTAAAGTGAAGGCAGAAAAACTCCCAGGAAAGTACAAAGAGAATCCAAAGTAAACAATAGAAATATTTATGCAAAACCATAGGGCCAAGTTGTTACTTATCAATAGTCACCTTGAATGTAAATGGCCTCAACTCTCCAGTAAAAAGATACAGACTGGCTGAATAGATTAAAAAATAAAACCCAGAGCTGGTGCTGTGGTAAAGCCACTGCCTGCAGTGCTGGCATCCCATATGGGCACCTGTTCGAGTCCCAGCTGCTCTACTTCTGATCCAACTCCCAATTCCTTGAGCCCCTGCACCCACGTGGGAGACCTGGAAGAAGCTCCTGGCTTGGGTTGAGCCATGAGGACATAGAAAACCTAAACAGACCCATAACCTAGAAATTGAATCAGTAATAAAGACCCTCCCAGCAAAGAAAAGCCCACGACTGGATGGCTTTACTATTGAATTCTACCAGACATTCAAAGAAGAATTAACTCCAATTCTTCTCAAGTTATTCAAAATAATTGAAAGGGAGGGAATCTTTCCAAACTCCTTATATGAAGCCAGCCTTGCCTTAATTCCTAAACCTGAAAAAGATACAACAGATAAAGAGAACTATATACCAATTTCTTTGATGAATATAGACACAAAAATCCTCAAAAAAATACTAGCCAATCAAATCTAATAACACATCAGAAAGATCATTCACCTGGACCAAGTGGGATTTATCTTGGTATACAGGGATGGTTCAACATTCACAAATCAATCAATGTTATACACTGCATTAACAAACTGGAGAATAAAAACCATATGATTATCTCAATAGATGCTGAGAAAGCACCTGATAAAATCTAATACCCTTTCATGATGAAAACTTTAAGCAATTGTGTATAGAAGGAACATTCTTCAACACAATCAAGGCAATTTATGACACACCAATGGCCAGCATCCTATTTAATGGGGGGAAAAGTTGGAACCATTTCCACTGAGAACTGGAACTAGACAAAGATGCCCACTCTCACCACTGCTATTAAACGCTGTATTGGAAGTTTCAGCCAGAGCCATTAGACAAGAAAAAGAGATAAAAGGGATAAAAATTGGCAAGGAGGAAGTCAAACTATCCCTATTTGCAGATGACATGATTCTATATACAGGGGATCCAAAAGACTGTACTAGAGACAATTGGAATTTATAGAAGTATTTGCTAAAGTGGCAGGATATAAAATCAACACACAGAAAATAAGTAGCCTTTGTATATACAGACAATGCCATGACTGAGAAAGAACTTCTAAGATCAATTCCATGCACAATAGCTACAAAAAAATCAGTATGTTAGAATAAATTTAACCAAGTATGTCAAAGATCTCTATGATGAGAATTACAAAACATTAAATAAATAGAAGAAGATACAAAAAATGGAAAATTCTTCCATGTTATGAATTCAAAGAATCATCAAAATGTCCACAATACCAAAAGCAATTTACAGATTCAATGCGATACCAATCAAAACACCAAGGACATTCTTCCCAGATATAGAAACAATGATGCTAAAATTCATATGGAAACACAGGAGACCCTAAATAGCTAAGCAATCTTATATAACAAAAACAAAGCCAGAGGCATCACAATACCAGATTTCAAGACATACTACAGGGCCGGCGCCGTGGCTCAATAGGCTAATCCTCCGCCTTGTGGCGCCAGCACACCGGGTTCTAGTCCCGGTCAGGGCACCGGATTCTGTCCCGGTTGCCCCTCTTCCAGGCCAGCTCTCTGCTGTGGCCAGGGAGCACAGTGGAGGATGGCCCAAGTGCTTGGGCCCTGCACCCGCATGGGAGACCAGGAGAAGCACCTGGCTCCTGCCTTTGGATAGGTGCGGTGCGCCGGCCACAGCGCGCCAGCCGTGGCCATTGGAGGGTGAACCAACGGCAAAGGAAGACCTTTCTCTCTGTCTCTCTCTCTCACTGTCTACTCTGCCTGTCCAAAAAAAAAAAAAAAAAAAGACATACTACAGGTCAGTTATTATCAAAACAGCCAGATACTGGTACCAAAACAGATGGGTAGACCAATGGAACAGAATAGAAACACCAGAAATCAACCCGTGCATCTACAACCAACTTATATTTGACAATGAGTTAAAAATCAACCCCTGGTGCAAGGACAGTGTCTTCAACAGAGTTGGGAAACTGGATCTCTAAATGAAGAAGTAAGAAGCAAAATACCTACTATACACCTTATATAAATATCCACTCAAAATGGATAAAAGACCTACATCTATGACATGATACCATCAAATTATTAGAGAACATTGGGGAAACCCTGCAAGACATTGGCATAGGCAAAATGTTCTTGGAAAATACCTCAGAGGCACAGGCAATCAAATTCAAAATTGACAAATGGAATACATCTAAAAGTTCACAGGAAAGTATAATTAAAATGTAATGTGCATTTTCTATAAACATTTTGAATCTCCCTTTTATTTAATTTAACCAAGGAAGCAAATTATCTCTATAATAGTAATCACAAAATCACTGATGAAATATATTGAAAATGACAAAAAAATGAAAGACATCTATATTCACGGATTGGAATAATTAATATTGCTAAAATGTCCATACAACCCAAAGTGACCTACAGATTCAACCCAATTCCCATCAAAATACCAATGGTTATATCATAAGTCCACGGTATTTATAGTATTTAATAAAAAAACCTCTTCATATTATTTAGCCCAATTCTCTTTATCAATACTATGAGAAGACATACATCCCTCTCATTCTTTACATTTTTGTTTTTTTATTTTTTTGCCAGGCAGAGTTAGACAGTGAGAGAGAGACAGACACAGAGAGAGTTACAGACAATGAGAGAGAGACATAGAGAAAGGTCTTCCTTCCATTGGTTCACTCCCCTAATGGCCGCTATGGCCGGCGCTGCGCCAATCTGAAGCCAGGAGCCGGGTACTTCCTCCCGGTCTCCCATGTGGGTGTTGGGACCCAAACACTTGGACCATCCTCCACTGCCTTCCTGGGCTACAGCAGAGAGCTGGACTGGAAGAATAGCAACCGGGACTAGAACCTGGGGTGCTGGCACCGCAGGTGGAGGATTAACCAAGTGAGCCACAGCGCTGGCCTCTTTACATTGTTTTTAAACACATGAAAGAATGCAGGGTAATTCTTGATCCTCCTTGTCTTTCTTCAGGATCATTATTTCATACTTCCTTGAGTTATTTTCAAATATTTGCTACCAATCTTGCAAGCCATTTTTTGTTTACTTGCCTAATGGTGACTTGTAATGAAAATATTAGATGATCCATTTTATTATGGAGGAGTTAGAATTTATTTTCCCTTGCCCTTTCATTTAAGCCACAAAGGGTCAAACAGAAAGTGATCTATTCACATAAGTTTCAAGAGAAGAGAATTATCTCAAACTCTCAAGGAAAAAGAACCAGGTCCTGAACAATGACAAAATAATACCAAGTTCAAATGTTAGTCCCAATAAGTACCCAAATAAAATTTCTAGTTTGCTTAAGTAATGGTCACATACATTTTGATATTACTTAATATTTTAGTTCATTCAAATGACAATGTAGATTAAACCAAAGTATCACACCTGAAATATTAAGCTAATGACACCAAATTTTTGCTATATTTTCAAAAATCTTTAAAATATAGAGTATTTTAGTTATATCACATAGAAAATGTTTAACATGTTAATAGAAAACTGAAGATGTTGTAGAGGGATATAATTTACCACTCATGATATTTTCATTTGTTTTATTTCACTTTGCATACCTACATTTTTTGATATAACAGGAAATAACATTTACACATTCTTTTGGTTTGTAATTTGAATTGTATCAGTTTTATCATTTTGTTTGCACAATTCATATTTGTTTCATAGCAGTATAGTGAGATGAACTCGAGAAATTTATGTCCCTGATTTTATGATAGTGCAAATGCAAGCAACATCACTGGTTTATATCACCATTGGGGGCAGAGGGGACTGTCTGAGAGAGCGTGTGACCTTTAAAAAGGGTCCACCCCAGAAAGACGCTACTCTGCATCTGTATTCCCTTTCTGTAACAGCAACATTCATGAGTCCATTCTGAAAATACTGAAGTTAATATGACGGTTCTAAAAAAAATATAAGCTTACTGGGTCCAAAAAATTTTTGAAATCTATGTAGTTTTTTCATAATACATTTTTTTCATGAACTTTCTAAAGGTCCTTTATATTTAATTGAGAGTCATTTTAAGAAGAGTTCAAATAAAAATGGTGATTTTATCATGTATTATGTTGATGGTGGTAGAATTCTACATATTATTAGAGCATATATTATATGATTTTATCATTGATCAGCTTTTCATTGAAATTCTCAGAGTGCTTTTATATATGCATGTGCATTTGTGTATTTAACTAATTGAAACGGAAAAGGAACATTTGGATTTTTAAACCTATTATCAAAACATACACTATTTTCAGAAGCTAGATTACACTCAACAGATAAAAATTCAGAGAAAATAATAACATAACAAGACTTACTGAACTATCAAAGGTTTGTCAGCAAAAATGAAGGGTTTGGCCAATATAGCAGATATTGCATGGTGTTTTGCTCTAGATTTCAATACTAATCCTCTGTCACCAGGTACTCGGTTTTCTTTCAACTCTTCTATTTCCCATCTTCCTAAAAAATAAAGCAAAGGAAATTAAACTAAAGAAGAAAACACTAACTTAAATTATTTGTCAGTAGTTGTAGTTTTTTTTCTATGAAGTTAGATTTGGGCAAAATGAAACCAATACTGATATATATAAACCAATATACTGATATATATCTCTGTAACTCTATGTATGCCTGCTCTGTTTCATTTTCCTATCACAAGAGGTTACATTTTCTTAATAAAGTTCTAGTTTGTGAAAACTAATGAACAGCAAATGCTATAATATCTGATTGAGGCACTTTTAAACTGGGTTAGTTTGGTTTTCTCTGAGTGACTCTTTAATGTAGTGAATTATAAAATGTGGTTTGTCTGCTAGGGTCTATCAATACTGTACTTTTAATTAGTTCAATGATTTATGAGGCAGAGATAAAGATAGAAAAAGAGAGGGAGAGAAAGAGATTGAGAATATTTGCCCATATGCTGATTCACTTTCCATTTGCCTACAATGACACAGCCTGGGAGTCAGGAGAAAGAAGCCGGGAACTCATGGCAGGTCTCCCACATGGGTGGCAGGAAGCCAATCACTTGAGCCATCGCTATCTCTCAGGGTCTGCATCAGCAGGAAGCTGGAGTCAAAAGCTAGAGCCAGGTATTGAACCCAGGTACTTTGATGTGGGACACAGTTATCTTAGTGTCTCAACTGCTAGGCCAAATGCCTACCCCTTACACAGCATTTTTAAAATGAGAGGTTTTAAAACAACATGAGACAAACTGCATTCTTTACTCAAAATGTGTAAACTGGCTCTATTTATTGTACTTTGAAATGGTTAGTGTTCATCAGCCACTTTTTTTACATTAGTCATTGCAGGGATTTAAATTTTACTTTGAAAAACTAAACAATTCACACAAACCTTTCCCAGGCTAATGCAATTAGCTCTCAGAACTCATGGCTGCATTTATGCACATCTTGTTGGGCTCCCTGTAGCTCAAAAGTCACACTGGAGTCTATTTCCTCTTTTTTTTAAGAACATGAATTTAATCTGTGGAAACTCTTCTAATTTTGAAAATTACAGACATTGTCTTTTACAGAACTAAATTCAGTAAAACCTGCTATTTCCCAGTGCTGTGTCAACACCAAATATTGATTAATGAACACTTTTGAATCACAGATGCCCTTGTATTACTTTTTTTCTTCTTAAAACAATGATGTTGGATTAGCAATGTCTATGAATCAAAGAAGGATAATTTTTGGTCTATCACTGTGTATACCTGTATACTTTATAGCACATTAAATTTTTTTTTAAGTTTCTAAGTTTCTACCCACCTCCTAATTTTAGTTGTTTTATAGTGTTTTTTGTTAAATAATCATAAAACTTTGAGTATCGACTTTGTGCCAGACCCTGGTTTTTTCTTTTCAACTTTTATTTAATAAATATAAATTTCCAAAGGACAACTTTTGAATTATAGTAGCTTTTCCCCCATAACCTCCCTCCCACCTACAACCATCCCATCTCCCACTCCCTCTTCCATCCCATTCTTCATCATGATTCATTTTCAATTATCTTTATATACAGAAGATCAACTTAGTATATACTAAGTAAAGATTTCAACACACAAAGACACACAAAGTACAGAGTATTGTTTGAGTAGTAGTTTTACCATTAATTCTCATAGTACAACACATTAAAGGCAGAGGTCCTACATGGGGAGCAGGTGCACAGTGACTCCTGCTGTTGATTTAACAATTGACACTCTTATTGAGAACGTCAGTAATCACCCGAGGCTCTTGTCATGAGCTGCCAAGGCTATGGAAGCCTCTTGAGTTCACCAACTCTGATCTTATTTAGACAAGGCCATAGTCAAAGTGGAAGTTCTCTCCTCCCATCAGAGAAAGGTACCTCCTTCTTTGATGGTCGGTTCTTTCTGCTGAGATCTCACTCACAGAGATCTTTCATTTTGTCTTTTTTTTTTTTTTTTTTTTTTTTTTTTTTTTTTTTTTTTTTTTTTGCCACAGTGTCTTGGCTTTCCATGCCTGCAAAACTCTCATGAGCTTTTTAGCCAGATCTGATTGTGTTAAGGACTGATTCTGAGGCCAGAGTACTGTTTAGGGCTTTTGCCTTTCTATGAGTCTGCTGTGTTTCCTGCTTCCTATGTAGGATCATTCTCTCCTTTTTAATTCTATCAATTATTTGCAGACACTTCTTTTGTATGAGTAATAAATTATTATCAACCTGAGGTTTGATAATGGTCTGATTTCAAGAAGCAGAAATTTTATCTTTTGATTTTTAAAGATATTGATACTAACAAAATTTTTCTTCCAATTACATACTTAGATTTATCATCAAAGAAAAAGGTAGCAGTTGACATTTTAATTTTAGAAAAAACAAGTTTTTTTCTCACTCCAAATTAAACAGTAACTTCCTCTTAACTGAATCATTTGCCCAAATTATGGACAGTAGTGAAAAATACAAATTCTGTAATAAACAAAATTTCACAAAGACTTTTCATTCATTTTGGTGTAGAGGGTTAAGCTGCTTCCTGCAAGCTGGCATCCCATATGGGCATTGTTTCATGTCCTACCTGCTGTACTTCTGATCCAGCTCCCTGGTAATGCACCTGGGAAATCAGCAGAAAATGACCCAAGTTCTTGGGCCCTGCTACCCACCAAGGGAGATCCAGATGGAGTTTCAGGCTCCTGGCTTTGGCCTCGCTCAGCACTGGCAGTTGTAGCCATTTGGAGGGTGAACCAGCCAATGGAAAATCTCTATTCCTCCCTTTCTCTCTGTAACTCTGGCTTGCAAATAAATAAATAAACCATTTTTATAAAAAAAAGAATTGGTTTTTATAATACATTTATACTTCTTTTAATAATCTGAAAATTTTAAGCAATTTCCCTCCACACATCTGCTTACTCCTGAAAAACCTGAAATGAGATTGACTCAGGTGGTCTTTAATAGAAACTGGGATTCACACTGTGAGTACTAAATATTCTGACAAAGAAATCTGTTACTGGTTTCAACTGACCACTAACATGCCACACTGCTACTATCAATCCCTAAATTAGAAATTTCAGAACCTGGAGCTTCAGTAGATTCCATATTTTCCTAAGCTGTTTTTATAAAGATTTATTTATTTATTTGAAAGGCTGAGTTACAGAAAGTGAGAGAGAGAGTGATGGAGAAACAGATCTTCCATCTGCTGGTTCACTCCCCTATGGCTCCAATGGCCAAAGTCAGGCTGATCAGAAGCTAGGAGCCAGGAGCTTCTCCCAGGTCTCCTACATGGGTGCAGGGGCCCAAGAACTTGGGCCATCTTCTGCTGCTTTCCCAGGTACATTAGCAGGGAGCTAATGTGGAGCAGTTGGGACTTGAACCAGTGGTGCCCATATGGGATGCTGGCACTTCAGGCAGCGACTTATCCTGCTACACCACAGCACCAGCCTCCTAGGCTGTTTTTAAAAAATCAATAAACATCAGTCCAGACAGCACAGCTAATCACAGAATGCTGGCAAACTTCTGAGTGGCAGCCTTTAATGTTTTAATAGTAATATAATATTATAAAATTATGAAAGTGAAGAATTTATAGAAAATGATGCCACCCATACTCTCAGCAGCTTGGCTCCAAATATTTCAATAGTGTCACTTTCCAGGTGATTGTATGACATATTTGTTTTTTTTTTTTTCAGGAATTACTTATTTGTTTGAAAGGGAGATGAGAAGGGAGTGAGAGTGAGAAAGGGAGAGGGAGATCTTTCATCTACTGGTTCATCCCCAAATGACCACAATCAGTGGAACAGGTCCAGGCTGAAACCAGGAGCCTGGGGAACTCCATCTGGATCTTTTGCATGGATAACAGGGGCCCAAACACTTAGGCTGTCTTCTGCTGCTTTCAGAGGCACATTAGCAGGGAGCTGGATTGGAAGCAGAGCAGCCAAGGCTCAAATCAGTGCTCTTACACGGGATGCGAGCATTGCAGAGCACTGCTTAACTGGCTGCGCCACAACACTGGCCCCTTGTGGCAATTATAAACCTTCTGCATTTGCACACCCAGTTGAACCTTTGTATGTATTTGTTGAACTGAGTTATTTATTCAAATACCTAAAGTTTAATAAGATAATATAAATGATACTTGGGCACAAAAAAGATGTTTGATTTTGCTTGCTTGCTTTTTAATTTTAAGCTGAGGGGTGAAAAAACTCATTTAACCATTAAAATTCCTTTTTGCCTAGTAAGAAACAGACACTTGAAACTCACCCTTAAGATAGACCACATCTTAATTTCAGGGAAGCTCTGTCAGTGGATTCTTAAAAAACACAAAATTAAAATAAGTACCCACCTAACGCTCTTGGGAAAACTGTGAAGTACTGAATGTCCATGTTTCAAGCCAAGCATTCTGTCTGATAACACATGCTGTATTTGTGCAGATATACTGTACACAGCATGGCATGACTTGGCAGATTTACTGTGTCTTTGGGGCAAGTTATTCTCTTCTGTAAATGGAGACTATGGCAGTGCTACTTGTTCTTTACATATAGTGGTGTTCTTGATGGAGTAGATAAGCACAAGGATCTGCTGGGATGGAGGACACTTTTTGCAGAGGAAAACATAAGGGTGTGATCTTTATCTTATATCAAAACTGACACTATGGAAAGGAAATAGATGGCTGACATCCCACACAGGCCATTACTGCTTTGTTGTTCTGATGCAATGGTCTGTTGGGGTCTGAGTGTGAGGCTACATGCTAGAGGCACTTCCTGCCATCCGTCACCTTGACAAGAGGCTCATCTTGCTCTAGGATACACTAAAGAGGAAGCTGGTTTAAGACTAGAAGGAAGAAATTCTCTTGTAGTCCTGTTAGGGGAACAAAGATGACCCTTGTCACCTTGTAATGCACTTCCTTCTCAAAACCTGGAGATGATCCTATTACAGTCTGTGAAAATAGATGTGTGGGCTTCAGAAGCAGCCATGTACTTTGCAGCTCTCATTCATCAGCCTTTGTTTTGTACTTGTTAGGAGAATCTTACCATAAATCATAATCTGATCTTGCTGTGCCCATGCTTGAGCTGGAATGACAGTAGCCAGAAACAGTGCTCAGGAAATTAAAGAAAATAACTACAATGGAGTGAAAATCCAACTGTTCTGAGTTAGAAAACTGGATGGTGACTCAAGAATGGGATTTCCAGAAATACTAAAGAAGGACTAGATAAAAGGCTGAACATTTTCTTGTGAGACAGGGTAAGGTTCTGGGCCAACATAATTTAATGGAAATACAATCACAAAAGCTAGTGAACTCTGGGTCGTATTGGTTATATTTAATATTTAAATAAATATTTTACCATCATATATAGAAATCTCTGCATCTGAATCATCTTTCTTTGCTTTTGATAAGACCCACCTATAAATAAAATGGAAAACACACATATGTCATTAAAAATAGAATAACAATTTATACATACACACATTAGGAACACAGCAAAAGTTTACCCAGCACAGTCACTGTTCACTCAAAAATAAATTAACATATAGAGGTTAAATAAGGATGCCTATAAATAATCCTGTAAGGCTGGAGTTCAGTCAAATTTTTTTTGACAGGCAGAGTGGACAGTGAGAGAGAGAGACAGAGAGAAAGGTCTTCCTTTTCCGTTGGTTCACCCCTCAATGGCCGCTGTGGCTGGCAAGCTGCACTGATCTGAAGCCAGGAGTCAGGTGCTTATCCTGGTCTCCCATGGGGTGCAGGGCCCAAGCACTTGGGCCATCCTCCACTGCACTCCCGGGCCACAGCAGAGAGCTGGTCTGGAAGAGGAGCAACCGGGACAGAATCCGGTGCCCCAACTGGGACTAGAACCCGGGGTGCCGGTGCAGCAGGCAGAGGATTAGCCTAGTGAGCCGTGGCACCAGCAAGTTAAGTCAAATTTAAAGTCTGCAATTCATTAGCTGCATGCTCACAGACAATATACACTAAGGTTCAGTGTCTTCACCGGTAACACTGTGATAAATATAGAACCTATCTACCTGCTTAGGATAGTGTCCGACACATAATAATCAACAAATTTTCATTTCTATTGTTTCACCCATATTTAAGATGGAACAGTAACTGAGATTGGTCATCTGAACTTAGATCGTTAGTATCTATCCTAGAGAACGAACAAATATTACTCCTCATATTCAAGATGTATATTTCTCTATTTAAATGAATACTCAAATTAAACATTTCTATCAATGACAAAAAACATGTGTTAAGGACCATTTTCACATTGCCAAATAAAGTAATTTAAAAATTCTTATAGATCTGTAGTACAGCTAATTCTCATAGATCAATGACCAATTATTTCAACAAAGCTACTCAAATCAAGGAAAACACTCTCTTCAACTTTTTACTTACCCAGCCAATTTTCCACTATCAAAGGTTTCTGCAAAATATACTTCACCTATGGGTTGAGGTGTCTTATATTTAACCTAGAAAATAAGTTTTAAAAATCTGACATTAGTCATATTCACAAATACTTTCATTAAATGATCTCGTAAGTTAAGAATATTGCATGCAATGGCTATCTAGGGATACAGACAAGGGGCGGCCTGGTCTCCGGCCTCAAGACATTAGAAACACTGTGATGACAAATACTCTGTGTATGGAAACGGAGGATTCTCTGACATTTCCTAACACAGAAGGGATGGGGAAGAATTTTGAGGAGGTCAAGACCTTAGGGTTTTGGTAGATGGCAATATTTGGGGACAAAAATCATAGAAGTAAAGGAAATACCCCAATAAAAAGCATATTAGATGAAAAACTTAATAAACACATGGGTTACTGTAAAATCAACTCTTAAATTTCATTGGTAGGTGACTAAAAGATGATGATATCATTTTCAGAGATTATGAACATAAAAAATAAAAACTCAATGGAAAGAGCACTGGGGAAAAAAAACCAGTTCTTGGTATGATGTGGTTTCAAGTGGCATGTAAGTGTCGGCTGCCATGATGGGGGGTGGTGGTGCTGATGGCGCTGTGGCGGCTCTTTACTCCTAAATGCATCTGTGAGGGAAGTACTCTCATGGTGCCCATTTTACATGCTATGAAACTGGGAGAAACAAAGTAACTCCCCTCCAGTCACACAGATCCTGTGGGACCTAAGTGTATATGAGCCCAGCCTTGCTCTGCACTACTACACTCTTCAGCACTTACCAACAACATACTTTAAGCGATGAAAGACAATGTATTAGCAAATCAACTGATAACTTGAATTGATCATGAATGAAGACAGTGCTGCCCATGGAAATAGATCACTCTGGGTCCTTCCTTTTGTGATTTTACCTGTATGACCATTTAAGTGATTTTTCCTCTGGGCTTTTAGGGAAAAGGGCACAAAAGTATTTTTTCTATTTTCACTGCCACTACCCTTGTCCTCCTAGTCCAGTGTTTCCTATCTTTTTTAAGAACATCAGTAATTAAACAAAATTCCGCATAATTACTGACAGGGTCAAGATTTGGATACCAAAACTGCCAGTCTTCTATGAAGTTTACTCAGGGACAACTTCAGCATTCCCTGTGCTTTTGTAGCTAGCAAAATGGTCAGTAATTTGGCAGGATGCTTCCCTCCATTTAGACCACTCTTAGAATCATCAGAGTTTAATTTTTCCCTTAATTGCTACTTCACCATGTCTGAATTATGCAAGTGATAACATTAGGAGCATCAAAAGTTGTTCTTTCCCAATTCTCATCATCTTCTCAAATTATCAGCACACACAGTCAAGAGTGGTCCCTCTTTGTCCATTTCTTTGACACATTAAACTCGGAAAGACCCTTGAATCAGCTGTACCTAAGTCAGTCATTAGCACTTCAACTACTTATTTTGTAGATCATACCACTAGGCTTTCCTTGTAGAATTTAAAATTTAACAAGGGAAACAGAACATTCACTTTAAACAGCTAAACAGTATTTACATTTGCAAAATTAAAAAAAGAAACCTGTTATCAAGGGAAGTAGAGTAAAAAAGTCCATAACAACTTATAAATTATTCCTGTTGGCTGTATAAACAGTGCCTGGCACAAGACAATGACCACTTCCTCACCATCAAAAACATTTCTGATGATCACACTGGATAAGAACCTTCTTCAGTGTGAAAGCTCTTATGTACATCATTGTCAAGTTTCCTACAAACAGTGTCAATGTCAACAAGGCCATCCCAGAAACTCGAGGCAGCCTTGCCCCCAAAGCCAGCCTCATCATCACTTCCACTTCTAATTCATACTTCATGTGCGCATTCTTTCCTCACAGAAATAAAGAAAAGCCACTTATTTTGCTTCTTAGAAAGACTGAAAATTATGCTACTTTTTATGTCATCTGAAAAAGTCTGACATTATCAGAAATAAAACCAAAAACCTCATTCTGAGCTAAAAATCTTGATCCTTTTTAAATAGTGACAAAATTTGATTTTGATAGTAAATACCTGCCTGTATTAATTTGCTAACAAAACTGTAGCAGGTGGCATACAAAAGTTTCTATTGTGTGTGAGTACTCTAGAAACCAAAGCAAGATTGGAAAACAAAAAGCAATTTTTAAAAATTTGTGTACAGAATGAAGACTTTTAAACCCAAAATGAATTTGAAGAGATGAGTTACTCCTACATAAAGGACTAATTTGTAACTCATTTCCTGGTAACCTTACCTCTGAGGAAGTTTCGCCTGTATTAACATCAGTCTCTTCTGAATTTTCCTCAAAGTCTTCCATCTCAACACCATCATCCAGGAATTCCGCATTAATTGAGATGAATAGAAGACCCAAACCTAGCCAAAAGTCTTTGAAATTCATATTGATTATCTGTGGAATTAAGTAAACAGGGAGAAAAAAGTTGTGAAAGATATGTGTTAAGTATAAAGTATCACTATGCTCCTAAATCTGTATATATGGAATATGTGAGATTTGTTCAGCTTATATAAATAAAAATTATTTAAAAAAGAAAGCATTTCTCTTTAATTCCTCCTTTATTCCAGGTTGGCTTTTTTTTTAAAAAAACTTTTATTTAATAAATATGAATTTCCAAAGTACAACTTTTGGATTATAGAGGCTTTTTCCCCCCATGACCTCCCTCCCACCCGCAACCATCCCATCTCCCACTCCCTCTCCCATCCCATTCACATCAAGATTCATTTTTTTAAATTTTTTTTTATTTTACAGGCAGAGTTAGTGTGAGAGAGAGAGAGAGAGAGAGAAAAGGTCTTCCTTCTGTTGGTTCACCCCCTAAAGGGCCACCATGGCTGGCATGCTGCACCGATCCAAAGTCAGGAACCAGGTGTTTCCTCCTGGACTTCTATGCGGGTGCAGGCGCCCAAACACTTGGGCCATCCTCCACTGCCTTCCCAGGCCACAACAGAGAGCTGGAATGGAAGAGGAGTAACTGGGACTAGAACCCGGCGCCCATATGGGACGCCGGCACCACAGGTGGAGGATTAACCAAGTGAGCCACAGCGCCAGCCCTTGGATTCATTTTCTTCTTTTAAATTTTTTATTTATTTATTTATTTTTGGGCAGGCATAGTTAGACAGTGAGAGAGAGAGACAGAGAGAAAGGTCTTCATTTTTCCGTTGGTTCACCCCCAAAATGGCTGCTGCGGCCGGCGCACTGCGCCAATCCAAATCCAGGAGCCAGGTGCTTCCTCCTGGTCTCCATGCAGGTGCAGGGCCCAAGTACTTGGGCCATCTTCTACTGCCTTCCCAGGCCACAGCAGAGAGCTGGATTGGAAGAGGAGCAGCTGGGACAGAATCTGGTGCCCCAATCGGGACTAGAACCCGGGGTGCTGGCGCCACAGGTGGAAGATTAGCCTAGTGAGCCGCGTTGCCGGCCCTGGATTCATTTTCAATTATCTTTATATACAGAAGTACAATTTAGTATATACTAGGTAAAGATTTCAACAGTTTGCACCCACACAGAAACACAAAGTGTAAAGTACTGTTTGAGTACTAGTTATACTGTTAATTCACATAGTACAATACATTAAGGACAGAGATCCTACATCGGGAGTAAGTGCACAGTGATTCCTGTTGTTGATTTAACATTTGACACTCTTAATTACGACATCAGTAATCACCCTAGGCTCTTGTCATGAGCTGCCAAGGCTATGGAAGCCTCTTGAGTTTGCCAACTCCTATCTTATTTAGACAAGGTCACAGTCAAAGTGGAAGTTCTCTCCTCCCTTCAGAGAAAGGTATCTAGGTTGGCTTTTAATTTTATATACTTACAATGTTACTGGCATGTTTTGAAGCCTTATTTATATATGTGAAAGGCAGAGCATGAGAGAGAGAGAGAGAGAGAGAGAGAGAGAGAGAGAAAATCAATCTCCCACCCACTGGTTCACTCCCCAGATGGTCACATCTAGGTCTCAGCCAGGGCAAAACCAGGAGCAGGAACTCCATCTCTATCCTGGCCTCCCATGGAAGCAAACAGCTGCCACTCCAACCAGCACTCAGGTATGGGATGCCAGTGTCACGAGCAGTGACTTGGCCCACTGCACCACTAAGGCCAGCCTCTCTAGGTTGGTTTTGAAAATGAAATTAACAAAATTACTTAATTAACGAAATCACATAACAAAATTACTTAAATTAGACCTTGAGCAAGTAAAAATACAAACTTCAAATCTCTGAAGAAACAGATTCTACAGGTACAGGCCTTCTTCCAAAAAACAGGCAATGTCACAAAATGTAAAGACACAGATAACAGTGATAATCAAACCTAATACACAGACTCCATTAAAAGTAGAAAGTATCATAATTCTAAATATTTATACTTACAATGTTGCTTAATGTGTATGCACAATTGGAAATTTTTTTAAAATTTAAGTAAAATTAAATAATTAAAAAAGCAAAGCTATTATATATTTATATTTAAACACTAAAATACTAAATTAAAAGTATTTTTGCAAATTTAATGTGATAATGCTTTGCTTAAATCACAGCTAAAAGATCAAATATGGGACTTACTGCAATCAAGTTGACTGCTATAAAGAAAATGCTTTTGCATTTACCTTTCCTATAATTTTGTGACTACATAATTATCTAATCATATCTCTACTCAAACCCTGCAAAGTTTCTGTTCTTTATAGTATTAATTGAAATGAGTGGAAGCCAAATAAAATCTGGCTGTCTCTTAGCGGAGGAACATGGTTTATATAATCATGTCCTCCTCTACTCCCAATAATGTATAATAAATTCAAGCTTTAGTCTTTGGTGCCGACAGACTTTTAAATTCCAAGTAAATCTGGACATGGACCACATGTGGCAGCCAGTCCTTGGTTGCAAGGTGATCAGAAATCTGCTAATTCAGAATACATTATTTTCCCCCCAAATTATCATCAGCATGAAAACTTTTTAAAAAAAGTAGATTCCTAGAGTGAATTCTTAGACCCTTCGAAATATGTTTATAGGCTTATGTGGGTTTAAGAAACACAGATTCCCAATGAGAGAGCATCCGACATCCACCAGAATGGCTACCCTCAAAACAATAATACATATTGGGAGTAAATGGAGAAATTGGAACCTTCATACATTGCTGGAGTGTGTGACTATAAAATGATGCCAATACCTTTAGAGAAAACTGTGTGGCAGATTTTCAAAGTATTAAAATATAATTTTTGTATGTATATAATATATATTATTATATTTATATCCCAGCAATTCTACTGCTAGATATCTGTCCGAAGAAATTAAGACAGATGTCCACAATAAATCTTATATATAACTGCTGAAACATTTTTCATAGTAGTCAAAAAGTAGAAGCAGTCCAAATATTCATCAACTGATAGACAAACAAAATACAACATGTTCTATTCTATTCTATCATTCAGCAATGAAAAGGAATGTAGTACTGCTACATGCTACAGAACAGATGAACATCAAAAACATCTGGAGTCTGGGGCTGCCAGGAGAGTGCAGGGGAAGTCAGGCAGGCAGAGGTTGCTCTAGAGCTTTCTAAATTCATCCAATCCGATTTTATTTTCTATATTATAGTTCTTCCTAACTTTCTGCTAGCAATACAAGGGTCCTGCAAAAGGGTCTTGCAAAAGTGGAATTAAAAAATAAGTTTATTTTGGTGCAAAAAGCCTTGTTTTGTTTTGTTCTGTTTACAGTAGCTATGTTGGGAGGTGTGAGGTGGTATCATATTGTGGTTTTGATTGATTTGTATTTCACTAATGATCAGTGACACTGAGCGTCTTTTCATGTGTTTGTTAACTATTTCCATATCTTCTATGGAAACATGTCTATTCAAGTCCTTTGCCTATTTTTCTATTTTTATTTGTTTTCATTGCCCAGTTAAACATCAGGTTGTTTTGTTGTTAAAATTTTTTTTTTGACAGGCAGAGTGGACAGTGAGACAGAGAGAAAGACAGAGAGAAAGGTCTTCCCTTGCCATTGGTTCACCCTCCAATAAGAGTTCTTTACAGATTCTGAATACCAAAACATCAGATAAATCAGTACTTCAAAAAGTTTGTGGAGAAACTGAATTACAGTTTGTTTTGGTGTAAAATATTTGAAATCTAGGTGCAATTTTTTTCATAACACATTTTCTATGAAAATTTTGAAGACTTCTCATATGTATGCATTTCAGTTTTTAGACCAAAATAAATGTATCTTTTAATTCCACTTTACATTTTTTTTTTTTGCCAGGCAGAGTTAGACAGTGTGTGAGAGAGAGAGAGAGACAGAGAGTTATAGATAGTGAGGGATAGACAAAGGTCTTCCTTCCGTTGGTTCACTCCCCTAATGGCCGCTATGGCCGGCACGGCGCCAATCCGAAGCCAGGAGCCAGGTACTTCCTCCCGGTCTTCCATGCGAGTGCAGGGACCCAAGCACTTGGGCCATCCTCTGCTGCCCTCTCGGGCCACAGCAGAGAGCTGGACTGGAAGAGGAGCAACTGGGGTAGAATCCAGCACCCCAGCTGGGACTAGAACCCAGGGTGCCCGCACTGCAGGCGGAGGATTAGCCTAGTGAGCCGCAGCGCTGGCCTTTACATGAGCTTTCTGAACTACTTTCATATTTGAAAATGTTTTCTCTCATTCCCTGCATTTTTTTCATTCCATTGATTGTGTAATTTGATGAATAGAAGTTTTAAATGTTGAAACTATTTTTAGTTGCCTGTGTGTGCTTTCTGTGTCATATAAAAAAAAATCATTGCCAATCCAACACCATGAAGTTTTTCCCTGGTTTCTTCTAGGAGTCTTATAGTGTCAGTTCTTATGACTAGGTTTTCAATTCATTTTAAGTTAATTTTTGTGTCTGAACTAAGGTACAAGGCCAACTCCATTCTTTAGTGTGTGGATGGCCAGTTTCCCTACTGGTACTTGGTGAGAAGACTTACCCTTTTCACACTGAATGGTCTTGGTACCCTTGTTGAAAACCATTTGAATAAATCCATGAGAGTTCATTTCTAGGCTCTCTATTCTATTCTTTAGGGGCATATGTTTATCTTTATTCCAGTCCTATACTAATTTGAATACTGTTGCTTTGTAATAAATAAATAAATTTAAATTCAGGGAGTATGACACCTCAGTCTTTATTCTTCTCAAGATTGACTTGAGACAATATAATTGAAGGATAGATTTTTCTACTTCCACAAAAAAAATTTCACTGAGATTACGACAGGGATTGCACTGAATCTGCAGATTATTTTGGGTAGTACTGATATCTTGGCAATATTACTTCTTCCAATCCATGACACAGGCTGTCTTTCCATTTATTTATATCTTCTTTAATTTCTTTCTGCAGCATTTGTTGGTTTTCATTGTCCAAGGATTTCTCCTCCTTGGCTAAGTTTATTCCTAAGTTTTTTTTTTTATGCTATTGTAAATGAAATCTTTTTAATTTTCTGTTGTAGTGTATAGAAATGAAACTGATTTTTTACATTGACTTTGTCCCCTGCAACTTTAACAAATTTATTAGTTCTAACAGGTTTTTGGGTTTTTTGTTTGTGCAATCGTTAGGGTTTTCTACATATAAGATCATTTCATCTCCAGAGACAACTTCACTTCATCCTTTTCAATCTGGATGCTTTTTATTTCTTTGTCTTGCCTAATTTCTCTGTTCACAACTTCTAGCAGTAGGTTGAATCACTATGACAGAAGAAGGCATCCTTCTCTTGTTCCAGATCTTAGAGGAAAGCTTTCAGTCTTTCTCTGTTGAATCTAATGGTAGTTATTGGCCCGTCACATGTAGCCTGTATTATGTTGAGGCACCTTCCCTCTATGCCTGACCTGATGAGAGCTTTTCATCATGAAACAGTATTCAATCATGTCAAATGCTTTTTTCTGTATCAAGAGATGATCAAGTGTTCCCCTTCCCTACATTCTATTAATCTGGTACACAGTCAGCGTTCTCCCGAGAAACAGAACCACTCCCTGTCCACTCCCTCCCCCATATGTGTGTGTATGTATGTGTATGTATATGTGTGCATGTGCACATGTGTGTGCATGTGTATGTGTGTATTGTGTATGTGTATTTGTGTATATGTATGTATATGTGTGCCTGTGTATTGTGTATGTGTATATGTATGTGTGTGCATGTGTAAGTATGTATGTGTGCATGTATGTGTGTACGTGTGCGTGTGTGTACGTGTGTATTGTGTGCATATGTGTGTGCACGTGTGTATGTGTGTGTGCATGTGTGTGTGTGTGTGTGTAATTATTTACTCATGAGAAGGAACTGGTTCATGTGATTATGGAGGCTGAGAAGTCCTGGGATCTGAAGTCAGCAAACTGGAGACCCAGAAGAGCTGATGTGTTCCCAGCTCATGTCTGAGGTCCGGAGATACAGTCTGAAAGCCAGCCCATTCCAGATCAAGAAGAGTCAATCTTTCAGTTTAAATGCAAAGGTAGGAAATACTGATATCTATTCAAGCAGTCAAACAGGAAGACTTCTTCCTTCTGGGAGGATCAGACCTTTTGTTCACACCCTCAACTGTTTCAAGAAGGGCAGTCTGGGGCTGGCACTGTGATGTAGTGAGTAAAGCTACCATATGGGCACTGGTTAGATTCCCAGCTGCTCTACTTCTGAGCCAGCTCCCTGCCAAAGGCCTATGTGCTTGGGCCCTTGCACCCACGGGGGAGACCCCACAGAAGTTCCAGGTTCCTGGCTTTGGAAAGGCCTTGCTCTAGCTTTGCAGCCATTTGGGAAGTGAACTAGCAGATGAAGATCTCTCCTACTGTCTCTCTCTCTGTAACTCTGCCTTTCAAATAAATAAATCTTTTTAAAAAAGGGCAATATGCTTTTATTCACTCTACGATTCTAGTGCTAATCTCCAGAAACACCCTCACAAGATACACCCAACATAATGTTTGACCAAATAGCTGGGCATCTCATGGCCCAGCCAAGTTGATACATATGAGTAACTATCACAGCCATCTACTCTTCAGTAACGAAAAGCCAGGACTTGTAAGTCTCTGGGATTGTTTTATTTTTTGTTTAGCATTACCTTAACTAATATATACTGTTTACTAAGACTGAGTGTTTCTTTTTCCTAATTAGAAAGACACAGAGTGATGGAAATACATCACAAGATATAATAGAAAGTACAGAAAGAACCATAACAGTGGAAATAATAGTTGAAAATACAACTTTCTGGAGTTTTCCATAGCAAAGAACTACAAAACACTCAAAGGAATCTTATCGGACATCACTAAAGAGAGAACCTTCTCCCTCTCCTCCCACTGACCACCTGACATTAGTGAAATACTCAGAGCTGAAAGCCTGGATATGGGAATATTATTTAGTTGTACTAATTACAAGAACAAAATATCTCTGTACACTGATTTTAAAATCATAGCTACATACTACAGTTAAATTACTAAGTAACACTATTTTCCAAAAATTGAGTTTATATAAACATTAGAATGATATACTTATTTATTCAGGATTTATATATACTACCTGCATGTAACTGGAAAAAAGTAGCATGAGACAAATCGGAAAACACGAAACAGGCAAAAATCTAAGCTCAATAGAATTGGGACTCTAATTTCTGTATTCACGGTGCTCCAAAGCATGTAGTACTTGGCAATTCGGAGCAGATACATGTTCAAAGAGTGAATGACAGTGGAAAAGGTTAAAAGGAAGAGAGGCTGGTGCCGCGGCTCACTTGGCTAATCCTCCGCCTGTGGCGCCGGTACTCTGGGTTCTAGTCCCAGTTGGGGTGCTGGATTCTGTCCTGGTTGCTCCTCTTCCAGTCCAGCTCTCTGCTGTGGCCCAGGAGTGCAGTGGAGGATGGCCCAAGTGCTTGGTTCCCTGCGCCTGCATGGGAGACTAGGAGAAGCACCGGGCTCCTGGCTTCAGATCAGTGCAGCGTGCTGGCCATAGCGGCCATTTGGGGGGGTGAACCAAAGGAAAAGGAAGACCTTTCTCTCTCTCTCTCTCTAACTCAGCCTGCCAAAAAAAAAAAAAAAAAAATAGAAGAAGAAGAAGAGAGATAAATGTTACCAAGCAACAATTTAGGATGACTTTGTTGTGATGGTAGCAATTTCACAGGAGGTTTCCAGGCAAATAGGGCAAAAAACAGAACCTACTGTATATAAAAGTTTACAAGATCTCTGGAGGAATGGAGAATTCTTTTCCAGAACTTCACGCCCAGAAAACTCTATGGAATGAATCCTTATAGATGTCTTTACACTTTTATGAGGGAGAAATAGTTATGTTGATGCTTCTAATATTGGTCCTCTAACATTTAGGGTAAATTATTAAAACTTAACATAGTGAAAGCCTTTTTGTAGAGAAAAGTGTTAATGGTTCAGAAAGCTTTCATGTTTATGATCTAATTTAATATAAGTGAGTTAATCATATTTTAAGTTGTGCTCTACATCTATGAAGAAACATTTTAATGTGCTTTTTAGAGTCTTGCCACAGACATGTAGCATTTTTACAGCTCTAATCGTAATTTACTTAATAGAAAAGACAGTAAACAAAAATTAGATTAAAATATTTGTTACACTAGAAAGAACACCAGAAAATATTTCACTGAAATTAGAGGGAATTCTTGAAATTACCTGGCTATGTGGCATACAGAAAATTCACCTTTGAAGGATCTCAGATGAGATGGGAGTGGGTAATGGTGGCACCTTACAGAGGCAGCCTTCTTCTATAGAAGCTGCAAAACTAGATTTGAAATGGAACTTCTTTGATGGAAGCAATGAGCATGATTCAGAGAAAGCTGTATCAGAGAATTGTTAATTTCTTAATAGCTAATAGCTCACCCAATAAATTCAGGAGAGGCCAGCCAGCAGATAATAAAACTCAGCACTCACTAATTCATTCAAGAAATATTTATGACTGTCAGTTATCCACCAGGCATTACATTAAAAACATTAGAAACCATTCACAGTAATTAGCAAATGTGCATTGTCATTTATCTGGAAGAGATACAGTCAGGATGGAAAACACAGTAAACAAATAACCTAGGTACGATATGTAAACTACAGTAAGTGACAGAAAATTAAACAAATTGTGACAAGGCAGTAATATGTGGTACAGCAGGGCAAGCTGCTTTTGGCACCAGCAACCCGTATGAGAGCATCAGTTTGAATCATCCTTATTCTGCTTCTGAGCCAGCTTCCAGCTAACGTGCCTGGAAAGGAAGCAGAAGATGCCCCAAGTACTTGGGCCCCACCATCTAGGAAGGAGACCATGTTGGATTCCCCGGCTCTTGGCTTTGGTCTGGTGCAGACCTGGCCATCATGGCTATTTGGGAAGCAAATCATCAGAAGGAAAAATCTTTCTCTCTCTCCCTCTCTCTGTTGCTCTACCTTTCAAATACGTACATAGCAAATCTTTTTTAGAAAAAGTTTTGACAGCAGTTGGGAAACTGAATTTCTGTGCCATCAAAGGGGCCAGGGGAAGCCTCTCTAAGGAAGTACTATTCAAAATGAGATGCAAGACAGAAAGGATTGGTTTCCTGAGGCTGCGTACAAAGGAGGGCAGGTGACAAAACACTGAAAAGGGAAGGGCAGAGCAAAAGGAGTAAGAGCTGCTGCTGAGTACTTCCAGGGTTTCAACCCCGCTCATTCCAGTCTTTTTATCAGGTGAGGTGGAGGTGTTAGTATCCCATGTTATGCAGGAGGAAAGTGAGGGGCAGAGAGGCAAGTAATCATTTAGCCAGGGCTACTAAAGAGAACAGGCAAGACCCAAAGTTAGGTCTAGCTTCAAGCTCTGCATTTTGTTCATCAAGGCTCTACTGTTGGTGGTTAAGTTGTTTAGTCTCTACTAAATGACACTAAGGTCCTAGTCTGATAAGATACAGTACATGGGGCCAGTGCTGTGGCACAGTGGGTTAACACCCTGGTTTGAAGTGCTGGCATCCCACATGGGCACTGGTTCTAGTCCCGCCTGCTCCACTTCTGATCCAGCTCTCTGCTATGGCCTGGGAAAGCAGTAGAAGATGGCCCAAGTCCTTGGGGCCCTACACCCTCGTGGGAGACCTGGAAGAAGCTCCTGGCTCCTGGCTTCAGATCGGCACAGCTCCGGCCAATTGGGGATAAACCATTGGATGAAAGATCTCTCTCTCTCTCTGCCTCTCCTCTCTCTGTGTAACTCTGACTTTCAAATAAATAAATAAATCTTTTAAAAAATACAGTACAAGGCTGAATATTTTCATATCATGTTCCATCTTTTAGACATAAGTTCTAATTTGTGTGGCTTTTATATTTTTTTTTAACTTTTATTTAATGAATATAAATTTCCAAAGTACAGCTTATGGATTACAATGGCTCCCCGCCCCCCGTTACTTCCCTCCCACCCGCAACCCTCCCATTTCCTGCTCCCTTTCCCCTTCCATTCACATCAAGATTCATTTTCAATTCTCTTTATATACAGAAGATCAGTTTAGCATATATTAAGTAAAGATTTCAACAGTTTGCACCCCCATGGAAACACAAAGTGAAATATACTGTTTGAGTACTAGTTATAGCATTAAATCACAATGTACAGCACATTAAGGACAGAGATACTACATGAGGAGTAAGTGCACAGTGACTCCTGTTGTTGACTTAACAAATTGACGCTCTTGTTTATGGCATCAGTAATCACCCGAGGCTCTTGTCATGAGTTGCCAAGGCTATGGAAGCCCCCTGAGTTCACTGACTCTGATCATATTTAGAAAAGGTCATAGTCAAAGTGGAAGTTCTCTCCTCCCTTCAGAGAAAGGTACCTCCTTCTTTGACGACCTGTTCTTTTGTGTAGCTTTTATATTTAAGAAGCTTCATTTTGATGCGTATCCAATGTGATACAAGTATGTTTAGTTGGTTGGTCAAATGGCCTTTTTTTTTTTTTTTTTTCAGAAAAGATTTTAAAGCAGCTTTAAGGGCACAAGAAATATAAAAAAATAACAATATACCTTATATTTTATGATATCCTAAAATTTTCCAGAGACTGTTCATGCCAATTTCTGGATATTTAAGAAGATACTTGTATTTCTAGTTAAAAGGTTCAAGGATAAGTAGTCAGTTTTACTACCGGAACTACATACAACATGCCAGATAATGTAAGTGGTTCTAGCTGTCTCCTTTCCTTAATAACAGAATTTCTAGGAAGATCATCTCCATTAATTGCTATTATGAACAGCTTCCTTTGAAGGGCAAAATACTATGCTGCAAAGATGTTCACACTAGGATGCTGTGAACGTAAACTCTCATTGCTAAAGGGGCTTTGAAGATGGTTAATGACCTTTAAATAGGCAAAAGAGCCTGTATTATCCAGGTGAGCCCAATGTAATGCCAAGGGTACTTAAAAGTAGAAAAGGAAGAGAGAGCCGGGCAAATGAGTGGTCAAAAGTGAAGGGTCTCCTGTTGAAGTGAAATGGACACTATGAGAAACGGTGACTTGATCAGCATAGCCCTGACTGTTAATGAACAACTTAATTCATTATCCCTCTTAGTAGTTTTTTTTTTGTCTGTTCTACTTAATATGACTGGTTTAATTCTGTAATTAAACAGTTATTCTTAAGTGTTGAAATTTAACTGAAATGTGATCCCTGTTAAACATAAGAGTGGGAATAAGAGAGGGAAGAGATGTACAATTTGGGACATGCTCAAGCCAACTTGCCCCAAATGGTGGAGTTAGAAACATACCAGGGGACTCCAATTCAATCCCATCAAGGTGGCATGTACCAATGCCATCTCCCTAGTCCAAGCGATCAATTTCAGTTCACAATTGATCATAATGAAAGGACTAAGAGTCAAAGGGAGCACATAAACAAGTCTAGTACCTGCTAATACTAACCGATAGAATAAATAAAGGGGAGAGTGATCCAACATGGGAAGCGAGATACTCAGCAGACTCATAGAATGGCAGATGTCCTAAACAGCACTCTGGCCTCAGAATCAGTCCTAAAGGCATTCCGATCTGGCTGAAAAGCCCATGAGAGTATTTCAGGCATGGAAAGCCAAGACACTCTGGCAAAAAAAAAAAAAAAAAAAAAAAAAAAAAAAAAAAAAAAAAACCCTAAATGAAAGATCTCTGTGAGTGAGATCCCAGTGGAAAGAACAGGTCTTCAAAGAAGGAGGTACCTCTCTCTGAAGGGAGGAGAGAACCTCCACTTTGACTATGACCTTGTCTAAACAAGATAAGAGTCGGAGAACTCAAGGGGCTTCCATAGCCTTGGAAACTCATGACTGGAGCATAGGGAGATTACTGATGCCATAAACAGGAGTGTCAATTTGTAAAGTCAACAACAGGAGTCACTGTGCACTTACTCCTCATGTAGGATCTCTGTCCGTAATGTGCTGTACATTGAGACTTAATGCTATAACGAGTACACAAACAGTATATTTCACTTTGTGTTTCTATGGGGGTACAAACTGTTGAAATCTTTACTTAATGTATACTAAACTGATCTTCTGTTAAAAAAAAAAAAAAGAAGAAATTATCAATTCCCAACTTGACTCTCACTGGGATTAAACATGACAATAGGTCTGATCTGATTTCATCATCATTTAAAAAATCATCTATTATTTTCACTTTATGTTTCTGTGTGGGAGCAAACTGTTGAAATCTTTACTTAATGTATGCTAAACTGATCTTCTGCATATAAAGAGAATCGAAAATGAATCTTGATGTGATTGGAAGGGGAGAGGGAGTGGGAAAGGGGAGGGTAGTGGGTGGGAGTGACGTTATGGGGGAGAAGCCATTGTAATCCATAAGCCGTACTTTGGAAATTTATATTCATTAAATAAAAGTTAAAAAAAAAAGTGAAGGGTCTCCAACCACCACTGGGGCTGCTGAATGAACTTGGGAAAGTGAAGTTACCAAGTTCCCCTTCTTCCCACTTCCCTGGGCCTCTATGGTAACTGGTCATGGTAACTGACAGGCCCATCTGCCTGGCTAGCTGCCCACAAGCCTATAGTGTAGTGGTTTGGCCCTGGACCACCTGTGTCTGTAAACTCACATAGGTGACTGGGGCATGGGTAAGCACAGCTGCCTGGGGATGGCTGTGGGTGTGTGGATGCATGTGGTGATGAGTAATTGTGGCTATTGCTGTATGCAGCTATGTGTGGCTGTGAGATGCTATCTGTGTGTGTGAGTGTCTGACTGCCTCCCCAGACACACAGGCAGGTATCTTCTGTGGCCCCACTGCCTTGAGGGGGGCAAGTGGTTGTTCCTGGTGCCTTTTTCACTGCCACTGTGAGTAAGGGAGATATAAATCCTCAAATGACTGAGTTGTTCTCGGACCCATTGGAACCTGGATCTGCTTGTCCTGGGCCCTAAGACCCTGGGCATACAGAGGCCCTCGAGGATGGAGGAAAGAGGCTGGGAGCCAAGGAGTGTGAGCAATCTCAAGAAGCTGGAAACAACCCTTACTGGCCATCAGCAAGGAAACAGGGACCTCAGTCCTACAATCACAAGGAACTGAATTCTGTCACTGGGCTGAACAGCCACGCACTCAGATCTCCCCCAGAGCTTCCCGTAGACTGCCCTGCTCACATCTTGATTTTTAGCCCAGTGGAACCTGTGTCAGACTTCTGACCTACAGAATTGTGAGAAAATGCACTTGTGTTGCTGTTAGATGCTAACTTCATGGAACTTATTATGGCAGCAATGAAAAACTAACATTTGTCCTGTATTCCTAAGTTCTGGTTCCTTTGAAAATTAATGTAGAAATGTTCCTGCCACCCAAGTCTTAAGCCTTAACAATAAGGACAATAGCACTTTTTCATTTCTTCTACTGCCCGTTGCCCCTCTGACCTTGCTGCCCACCAGCTCCTTGGAGCCCTCTCCTCTCTGGGTTTCCACGGAACAATTTCTGGTCCTCTTCCTTTTCTCTGTCTCCTTCATGGGTACCTTCCCGAATCATCTGAAAATGTTGGAGGAGCTCCTTAGGAGTCTAGTCCCAGGCTCTTTTCCTCTAAGTACTCTTGCCTTCTATCTAGAAAAGCTAGCCAATTCCCAAAACTTATTCATAGCTCAGAGGCCACTTTCTAGTTGCAAGTTATCTACTCGGATATGCCAAAGCTTGCATTAATTTGAACATGTTCTTTCCTCTTAAATCTGCCTTCTAATTCCCTTTTCCCATTAACTGCACCTCAAGTCAACCAAATCAGTTAGTCACCTTACCAGGACCTGAAGATCATACTCTCTGATCTCCTACGTCCCTGGTAACTAAGTCCATTTGAGTTTACCTGGAATGTTTCTGTGTTCCTGCCATAAACTTAGTTTAGGAACCCATTCTTTCTGAAAATGATTAAGAAACTGTCATTTTGCTTCTTGGTTTCCCTTCTTGCTAATCTCCAAATCCATCCTCTGTTTCTCGCTGGCATATTTTTTTCTCAAAAAAAAAAAAAGGGGGGGGGGGGAGTCCAGCACTGTGGTATAGTGGGTAAAGCCACCGCCTGCAGTGCCGGCATCCCATGTGGGCGCCGGTTCGGGTCCTGGCTACTCCACTTCCTATTCAGTTCTCTGCTATGGCCTAGGAAGGTAGTAGAAGATGGTCCAAGCCCTTGAGCCCCTGCACCCACATGGGAGACCCAGAGGAGGCTCTTGGCTTTGGATCCGCGCAGCTCTGGCCATTGCAGCCAATTGGGGAGTGAACTGGAGGATGGAGGACCTCTCTCTCTGCACCGCTTCTCTTCTCTCTCTGTGTAACTCTGACTTTCGAGTAAATAAATCTTTAAAAATAAATAAATGCTTATTTATGTTCAATTACTCCCTGTACTTCTCAGCATAAACTCTGCCTTTTCTAAGACTCATGTCCTTCACTCTTAACACTCCCCTGCTTACAAACTCATGCTTCTGTATATACTATTTCTTGACCCCTTCGTGCTGTTACCCAGTTCTGATGGCTGACTGAGGACTCAGCCAATGCTGGTATGCTTCAGGGGTGTTTAAATAATAATCAGCTGGGTCCGGCGCTGTGGTACAGAGGGTTAAAGCCCTGGCCTGAAGCACCAGCATCCCATATGGGCGCCGGTTCTAGTCCCGGCTGCTCCTCTTAAAATCAAAATTAAATAATAATCAGCTTATTATTGAGAGATGTAGTTGTCATGTGTTTCCAGGAACTCAAGTACAGAATGGCGTATCGGAAAGTACAGTGAGCATGGCAGCTAGGCCTATTGTTAAAAATGCTCTGGTCCTGTTTTCTCATGTGTAGAGTGGAAGGGTTGAACCAGATGATCACAAGGCGTTGAGGATGACAATTCTAGTTTTCTCATTAAGAACACTAACATTTATTAGGGACTGACATCAAGCAGTAGACCTAACTTACAGCAGAGTCCAACCCCTAGAGCACAATCAACACACATCATCTACACGCATGAAGCTTATTAACTGATGATAAAATTTAAATGTGATTGGAAGATCCAATCGATTAGACATGAAGGCAAAGCTGCAAACTGAAAAGGGGCCAAACTTAAAGGGATGCAAACATTTTTGCTGGTTTTTAGGCATCAAGGTTTCCCTAAAAATTAATTTTCTAAGTGAAGACTTTTTCCCAAGGCTACGGTATTTACTTTGTCTCTTTCTCTCCAGAGCCTCGTTGCTATTTGCTTTTAAAACCCAAGCAAGTGCCTCCTCCTGGTTACTTGGGCAGATGCTATAAATAAATTCGGCTAAAGTGTCTGATTGATAGTAAACAGGCTTCGGGAGATAATGAGTCTCGGGTAATTAGGGCTTCGCTGCATGCAACCCAATCCCTTAGCTCGCTCCCCAGGGGCGCACAATGGTCCCATGCAGCCTTCCTGGGAAGTGGCCGGGCGCGCCGGCAACCGCCCGCTGTAGGGTGGGTGCCTTCGTCTGTACGTCTGTACAGAGGTGGGGATCTGCACAAACAGAGCCCGTTTTGTGTTTGTGTTTTTGCGTGGCGCAGCCGAGAGAGCGACCAGCGGCCGGACCGCCCCGGGTCCCTCCACACCCCTCGGGAGTCCGCCCGGGGGCTCGAGCTTGGAACGGGGCTGAGACGGCAACCGCTGGAGTAACGGACTCTGCGGCCCGCGGCCCCGCAAGCCCGCGATGGGAGGCCGAGCTAGGCAGGTGCCTGGCCCTCCCAGAGCCCGTCCCAGCCCTGGCGCAGCAAGCGGACGAAGCAGTCCCTGAGGGCCCAACGGACCCGAGGACCTCCCTCCGCCCAAGGCTGGCCGGTGTCCCAGGACGCCAGCAAAGCGAGCCACAGAGCCCCGCTCCCTGCATCCCCATCCCTGAGCTCAACGTCGCCCCGCTCTCACCAGGCTCCAACCTGTTCAACCTTCGGAGCCGCAAGAGAAATGGGAGCGGCCCGGAGACACCCCCACCACCCCACCCCGCCCTGGGGGAAGCAGCAACGACTCCAACTCCTCACCCGGCCCCGAAGCAAAGGGCAGCGAGCAGGGGGCTGCCGCTCACACACCTGTCTTGCGGGTTTGTTCCCGGTAGTGGCAGCTCAGATGTCCGAGTCGCTGCCACTGGGTCCCGCCGTCTTTCTAGACGCGATCCGGCCGGCGGCCGCCCAGCAGCGACTGCTAACTGCGCGTGCGCGTGCGGCGGCCGGCCGGCGCGGGAGGCGCCTGTGGCGCGCGCCGGCAGCGCGGAGCTCAACGGCCGCGGGGGCGCCGCCCGGCGAGCCCCGCGCCCAAGCGCAACCTCGGGGCCTGGCCATGGCAGCGTGGGACTCCCCTCCCGGGGTAACCCAGAAGAATTTCTCTTCCTCACCCCGAGGTGCTCCTTGCGAGTCTACCCGTCGTTGCACAGTCACTGAAAGTTGCCTCAGTCATGTGTTTGAACGGCGTCCGGTCCATGGGTGCACCAAGATTAGACTGGCACTGGAGCATTTAATAGGGTGCTGTATGTTAAAAGGTGAGCAGCGCTGTGGTCAGCTCCCTGTTTCGTGTGTCTGTGAGAAATACATCAAATGTTGACCGGAGTTCATTTGACGTAAGGTATTGCTTTTCACTTGCCGACAAGAGTGTTAGAAAGACTTGCTACCATTTACCGTGCTGTGTGCTAAGAGTGTTAACGTTCATTGTCTTCACAACATTCCAGATAGTAACGTGCTTGAACGCATAACACTGGTGAGTTGTGGAAACAGGATGCGAATCAGGTCATTAAGAACCCGTTGTTGAAACCCGTATTCTAGGTTAAAAATGTAGCGTCCGTGTAGTGTTAAGTCACAAGCTCCATTGCTTTACGGGCGTTGGATGGTGCAGTTTTCTGTATTTAGATTTTATAGAAAATCTTGGAGTTTGGTGTAATCACGATTACCTTTTATTAGGAAGACACATTTAGCTGATGGGTCTGATTAGTTGGTGGGTCTAATTAGCTAGAGGGTCACATTAGTTGGTGGGTCTAATTAGCTAGAGGGTCACATTAGTTGGTGGGTCTAATTAGCTAGAGGGTCACATTAGTTGGTGGGTCTAATACCCCTGCTGAAGAATCTCCAGTTAAGGAAAGGGTGATGCTGTATGCACGATGTGGGATTACTGGTTGGAGGTCAGGACTGTTAAGCATTTTTTACATTGCTTCACTGTTAGGATTATTGCATTCATGGTTTCTAGACTTTTAATGCTCTCACCTCCTGGAGAGTACTTGGATAGTGTTTCATTTACTGTGGAGAGAGAGAGGGAGAGGATTTTATTTGAAGTATACTTTGTAACACCGTTATCCACTTAATTTCTTGTATCTTTCTATCTTTTATTATTCAGCATAATTCTGTGGCCCCTTGTAAATACTTTTGATGTGCTTGAGAAGGACTTTTAAGGATCTAAAGTTTATATGGAAACAGCTGTAAATTAAAGATTTTAAAAAGAGAATTTAGGAGATTTAGTATTCTTGGTAACACAGTACTGAAAACTTCGAGGACATTTTGACCATTTGCTAGATTCACGACTTCCATAAATAAAGCCCTTATCTTCATAAAAATCACCTGAGAGACACACAGAGAGAAAGAGATGTCTTCCATCTCTGGTTCACTCCTCAAATGCCTGTAATAGCCAGGGTTAGCCAAATCCAAAACCCAGAACTCTATCTGGGTCTCCCACATGGGTAGCAGGCATCCAAGTACTCTAGCCTATTGCCTCTACAGTGTGCATCAGTAGGAAGCTGAAATTGGAAGCAGAGCCAGGACTTGAACAAGGCGCTCTGATATGGGGTGCAGGCATTCCATGAAACGTATGAATGGCTGCCCCAAATGACCACCCTGATGGTTAATTTAGGTGTCTCCTTCACTTGGTTAAGGAATATTTAAAAACCGCAATAAATTATTTTGGGTGTGTCCATGAAGATGTTTCCAAATGAGATTAACATGTGACTCTGAGCTGACCAGGTGGGAAGACCCATCTTCAATGTGGTCCCGCACGATCCGACAGCTGGGGGTCTGGAGGGAATAAATCCAGAAGATGTGTTTCTGTGAGCTGGCACACGCTCGGCTCCTTCCTTGGATATCAGTTGCTGGCCTTTGGCCTGCAGGACTTAGACCAGTGGCCCCCTTGCAGTCCTCGGGCTTTTGACCTGAGCTAAGAGTTACACCCTCAGCTTCCCTGATTCTGAGGCCTTCAACTTCTGACTGAGCCATGCTACTGGTACCCCAGGGTCTCCAGCCCATAGAGGACCTGTCGTGGGACTTCTTAGTTGTCACAGTTGTGTGAGCCAGTTACCCTCATGAAGACCTCTTGCTGTGTCTGTATGCTTATCTCATCAATTCTGTCTCTCCACAGAACGCTAGCTAAAAGAGTGCTGCTTCCAGTAGGACAATACTCCGTCCCATCAACTAGTGTGAACATTCCCCACTTTTAAGGTTTTTATAGCTTTCTGATTATCCTGGTCACTCCAATCTTGGAGGCTAGCCTAGCTCATGCAGTTCTTAATGTGTGGAGTGAAGACACAAAATCTATGCTCTTTCTACAATACTTTGCCACTTCAGAAATAGCAGGATGCAGGACATGCCTCCAATTGTCTGGTTCAAAGAGCTCTGTGGAATGAAATTTTAACCCAGATGCAAGATGTGGACTCAAAGCCTAGACAATTCAAAAAAAGTGTTTTCTTGGTTAATAGAGTTGGAAATATAATTTTTAAAAGATGGTCCAAGAAATAGAGAAATAGAAGCAGATACTTTATTTTTTGCTTGATTGGTTTGAATTTTTCAGAAAAATGAGTATATTTATATTTTGGCAAAAAATGTATCGGGATTGGATTAAGATGGTGGAGTAGGGAGGGAGCTTACTGCTCTAGTCTAGGAGAAGACAGTTTTAAAAAAGTGGAGAGAGTGCAGTCCCAGGGAAGAGTTAGGGAGGAAACAGCAGAGGAAACTCCATGAAAATTAGAGGGACACTGTGAACCTACATGGAGGGTGTGGATGGGCACAACTCAGGATCCCAGCAGCTGAGAGCCTCCGCACCAGCTTTGGAGAGTGAGGTGAGACCAGACTGCAACAGCCCAAACCACTGTGATAGAGCTGCAGGCAAAGCCTGGAGAGAATCCGGCTTGGAGCTCTGTGGAGCACAGTGTACCTGCCAAACTAAAGGAGAAAAAAAGGGGGGAGATGCACGTTTCTCTCTCCCCGATCACCCTGCGTTACTTATTTCCTGAGATTGTTTCCTTGATGTTTTGACAAGAATAAGAAACAATATATATCATGTTTAGTAATAGTCATGTTGTTTGACTCTGATTTTAACCAGATGCTTCTCCTTCAAGTATATTGTGGGTAGAATTATCCCATCTTGCATTTTTATCCTGTACCTCAAGAAGAAACCCAAGAAACACTACCTGATCTCAGGACTTACAAAGCTATATACACTTTAATTACCAAAATTAGTATGGTATTGGCATCAAAATAGATATACATATCAACAGAACCAATCAGTTTCCAGAGAGACTTACATGCTTATGGACAACTGATTTTCAACAAAGGTACAAGTGATAGAAAAAGTATAGTCTTTTCAACAAATAGTGGTAGTGCAACTGGATATTCTCATGTAATGCAAAATGATAAATAATTCATCCCATGCCTCACATCATACACAAAAATACTCAAAATGGATTACAACCCAAAATATAAACTTATAGAAGCAAACAGCATAAAAATGTTTTTCAATTTGGCATCATGCTGTGTACTGAATTGTATCTCCTTCTGAATTTATGTATTGAAGCCCTAACCCCTCATGTTGCTGTATTGGAGATAAGCCTTTAAGGAGGTAATTGAGGTCAAATGACATCATAAAGATAGAACCCTGATCCCAGGAGAATTGGTGCTCTTACAAACAGAGAAAAAGATGACCAGAGTGTTTGCTCTCTTCCATGGGAAGGCAGAGGGAGTGGCAATTTGCAAGAGAAGAGATCCCTTGCTAGACATTGACCATGCTGTGAGGAAATAAATTTCAGTTATTGAAGTCACTCAGTCCCTAGTATTATGCTGTGGTAGCTGCCACCTCCAGAGATCAATTTCAAGAGGGGTGATTATCCTATTTGTTCTCTCCTTGGTCCCTACTGCTGGTGGATGTTCAAGGAATGTGACGTGGTGCAAGATCAGAGTAGAGTGCCCACCTGCACTCAATTGTGTCCTCAAAGAAATGCAAGGGGATATCATGGTCATTAAAAAAAAAGAGATTTAATTGGGCTAAGTGTTTGGTCTGGTGGTTGGGATGCCAGATAAACTATCCTTGTTCCATAGTACCTGGGTCCAATACCTAGTTCCAGCTTCCTGCCAACACAAAACCTTGAGAGATGGTAAGTGACAGTTGAAGTAGTTAGGTTCCTATCACCCATGTGGGAAACCTGGATTGAGTTTTTACCTCCTGGATCTGGAATCTAGAGAGTGAGCCAGGGGGTGGGAACTCTGCCCATCATTATCTCTCTATCTCCTGAATATTTTTAAAAAATATTTAAAGATTGCTGAAATTTAAACCTTGACTATGAAAATACCAACAACCAAGTGTAGATAACTGAAGACCAGCCAGTGATCCAAAAAAGAACCAAGGAATTTGCCCAGAAAATTTGAGTAGTGCAACAGACAATGAGATGTAAAGTGTGAAAAAAGAATTAACAAACCTGAAGAGAGACAACAGGCTTTCTACTGATGTGGCAGCGGCTCTTTCTGTTTCCTCGCCTCTCCCTCACTGCACAGCTATGACGTGACAATGAGGCCTCAATGACTAGTTAACAGCAGAGGAAGCAGCATAACCTGGTGTATGTGGATGGTCCAGCACAGTATATTTGCACCAGTCAGAAGTGGACAATCAATACATTACAACTCCATCCAGAGAAGTCCATAAAAGACAGTCGTGAAGGGAGATCCTTCCAGTGGGCATAATTTCAGGGCAGGACATCTGTCTACTCATGTGAAAAGTAACATAGCCTGAATATAGATATGCACTACTATATGAACTAACAGAATGACAGATCAAGCAGATAAAAAAAATGGCATACTGATGAGAAGGCAAGCTGTAGGAGTTTTCTGGATGAATCTCTTGGAATGAGTACAGAGTATGAAAATATTTATGTCTCATAATCTCTGTAGCAGACATCCCCTACAGAGGAGACTCTCAAAATCCACATGGATAATATGCACATCTTTCTCTTTTCCTGGACATGTGATGCATGTTCAAAGGTCCCACCTATGAAGCAGTCATGGTGGCAGGTGTTGAAGCCATGCATAGATTCAGTAAGATGGATTTTTTGCCTCACAAAGGTGATCACTGTAATGGGCATTCCAACCTGCCAACAGCAAAGGTCAATAATGAACTCCTGCCGTGGCATCATCTTCTAGGGGGCTTCAGGCAGACATCTAGTGGTGTCTTGATGATCTGGAAGCCTTGCATCATGAGGAAGCTGTAATTTGTCCTCACAAGGTCTTGTATGCATTCTGCTTGTGGATTTGCCTGTTCCTTTTGTGCTGGTGCCACATCATTTGTGAACGTACAGAATGTCCCATCCACTGTCATGGTTCCCATACTATCTGATCCCCAGCAAAGGTTATATGCTGTGGAGAAGGAGGTGCAGCTCACCTCCACGGGTTCACTCGTCTGTATACCTCATCACCCAGTAGAAGCTGACTTGTGAGAGTGGTAGAATGCCCTTCTGAAGATTCAGTTATGGTCCCTCAAGGAACCAACACTTGGCAGGTTGGAGTGATGCTCTGTTGGATTTGGTAGGTCTTAAACAGTGGTGGTGGTGGTGGTGACTGATTACTCTCAGTATTATAGCAAATGCTTTCCTGAAGACAATTTTTGTTCCTGTCCCCATGACCTTCACTTACTGAAGCATTCAAGGAGGACGTGAAGCTATGGTTTCACTAAATTAGAATCTGAGACTGTCTCAAGATTGCTTTTAGGTCCTTATACTGCTGCTTAACCAGCAGGTGGCAAGGAAGTCACTCTACAGCGTGATTGATCTTGGTTATCTAGAAGGAATTAGGTATTTGTCACAAAATGGAGGGAAAAGAGGACTATGCCTAGGACTTCCTACTAGCACCTTACTCAGCAATCTTGGTTAAGGAAGATATGTTCACTGAGGACTCAAATTCTACCAAGAAGAAAAGTTTGAGTCACACACTTTCTATACAAACCCTTCTAGTCAAGGAACCAGGACAGAGCAGAGGGGCAGATCAGGGCACATGGGTAAGAAAAGAAGGAAGTTTGAATATCAGCCTAGGTAGGCCCCATCAAAAGTTTCAGAAATAAGTTTAATACTTCTGTGTACCTCTCCCCCTCGTCTTATATGAAAGCACAGGTGGCAGCGAAGATTTTAGATTTCAGGTAGGAGTGTAACTGAATGGCCATGTCTTCATAGCTTACCTGGGACTCTGGGCAACGTGTATGAGCAGGAATATATGCAAAAACACACAAAGAGTGAAATACACTAGATGCATTCTATTTGCCCCACTAGATATGTTCCCCCTTCTCCACTTTGCCCTGTAACTTGGGAAGGTGGCCTTTATGGATGACATTAATGCTTTCTGCTGGGTTTCAGCCCAGAGAGGCACTGGCAACAATGAGAGGGAGCAAGGATGAGGTTTTGCATCAGGCTTTCTCTTCCCTGGTTGCAAGTACAATGCTGTCATGTAGTTCTTCTTGTTGGACATCAGTGACAAATCTTATGTACCCTCATAGATTCCAATGCGATTGGCACTTTGAGGTAAGAGAAAGCTTCTAAGAAAAGCCATTCACTGAAAAGCTCTAAGTAAGACATTCTTACCCTTTACACTGAAGCCCGTTTTATGATCACTGATTGTCCCAAAGTTATTGCCTCTGGTCTTGCTCTTTCTTGTTTGTGGCAGTCACTAAGTTTGTTAAGTCCTACTCTAACTACTCATCTTAGAGTTTTAGCTCAAAAGGTAAACCAGCTGGTCCTTCTCAACGTGACTTACTTACACTGATGTGAAAATTTGTTAGAACTCTGAGATTCTGATATACTATACTTAAATTGTATTCTATTGGAAATGTTATTTCATAAGTAGATGTTATTTGTCTATTTTCACAGGAACTTAGACTAGGACAGTGGGATAATGTGAAGCATGCCGGTTCCAGGTGGAAGGGCTTGGTGATCCTCAAACCTTTCTCCTGCCAGTGACTGTGGAAACACATGGCAAGATAGGAGCCCCTGTCAATCAGGGTGACTCAGTGAGTGGAGCCCACTTGTTAACTTGGTAATGTGAATGAAAAATATGAACTTGAAGTTCTAAACCACTGCATGCTGTTGCATCATGAACTAGCCTATTCTGACTTCTTAACCGTTGGATCCATTTTGACCAAGTGAGTTGAAGGAGTGAAAGTAAAATGACTTAGACTGAGGCCTTTATGAAAGTTGAGTCGGGGAAAGGATTCATTGATTGCATCCTGAAGTTAGATTTTTGATTTGGAAGAATTGGAAGGATAGTACAAAGACTTGGCTGTTTATCTTTACTGAAAGTATTTGCCAGATTGGTCTTTTCTCCCCTCCTCTGCTCTCCCTCTCTATCCTCTCCTCTCCTTCTGTCCCCTTCCCTCTTTTTTTCATGCTGTCTTCTTTCAATCAGCATGAATATTTTTAGTTCTGTCCATGAATTTGTGTGGACTGGTAATTTTATGCCTTTGGTTGCTGAGCAGTTCTCCACTGTACAAATACAAAATGGTTCACACACCCAGCTCTAAATGAAATTTGCGTTGCTTCCAGTTTTTCACTATTACAAATCAAGACCCTCTAGACATTCATGTGCAAGTCTTTGGGTGGACAGATGTTTTCACTTCTCTTGAATAACTAAAAGTGGAATGGCTGGGGTGTATATAGTTAAGCATCCTTTCGACTGTTAAAAAAATACTGAGTTCTTGGGGCCAGTGCTGTGGTATAGCGGATGGGGTCGCTACCTGCAGTGCTGGCATCCCATGTGGGCGCCAGTTCAATTTCCGGTTGTTCCACTTCTGATCCAGCTCTTTGGTCTGGGAAAGCAGTGGAGGATGGCACAAGTCCTGGGGCCCCTGCACCCACATGGGAGACCTGAAGTTCCTGGATCCTGGCTTTGGATTGGTGCAGCTCTGCTGTTGTGGCCATTTGAGAGGTGAACCAGTGGATGGAGGACTTCTCTCTGCCTCTGCCTCTCTGTGACTCTGCCTTTCAAATAATAAATAAATAAATACACTTAGCTGTTTTGCAAAGTAACTGCGCTATTTTATATTCCCACCGGCAACGTATGGAATTCCAGTTGCTCCACATCTTCACCATTGCTTGGTATGGCCAGTCTTTTGGTCTTTCTAGTGGCCAATCAGTGATACCCCTCTGTGGTTTTAAATGCTATCTTTTGTTCCATATTATAAAACTCACTCCATAGGAGCTGTATCATTTTGTATTCCCACACACGGTGTGTGAGCATGAAAAGTAAGTTTCCATTCATTGCAATTTTCTTAAATGTTTTTGGGAAATTGGTGCCAGATTGTTTTTCAGAGGCTTTCAGCATCTGTAGAGGTAAGCATAGGATTGTTCTCCTTGGACTTACTGGTATTGTACACTATAGTAATGGGTTTCCTAACACAATCTTCACAGGTTCTTATACTCCTGGCACAAATACTAAGTTACAATATGATGTTTTCTTAATGTGACTTAAGAATCTATTTGTAATACTGCTTTTAAGATTTTTGTATCAGTTATCATAAATGATATTGCTCTGTAGTTTTTTTAAAGCCAGATGGGTGTGTTTTTAAAATGTACTTTCATCTTACTCGAAGAGAGGAGGGTGGGAGAGAGAGATCAATCTTTACTACTAATTCAATCTCCAAATGCCTGCAGCAGCCAGCTGAGCCAGGTCCATCCAGTTCTCCCAGGAGGGTGACAGGGATCTGGATCAGAAGCATGGTGTACTCAGGACTGGCCCCAGGCACTCCCATAGAGGATGCAGGCATCCTAAACAGCAACTAAAGCCACTGTGCCAAAAGCTCGTCCCATGTAGTTTTCCTTTTCTGTGTTATTATTGTTAGTAGAATTAGCTACTATCTTTATATCATTAAAAGAATTTTGAAATTTTCTTTACTTGTTATACTCTGAAACAATCTGAAAATGTTGAAATAACATGAGTTTTAAAAGTTTAGTTTAATTTCCCTGTATAGTCCTCCCAGGTTTATTCTCCTTTGTACTTTTATTATTATTTCTTAATAACTTTCTCTGTTTCTTCCATGAAACTGGTTTGTTTGTGTTCTTTCTCTACTGGTATAAATTTTGGTTAAATGTTTCTTATGAAACTATCTTTTATCTGGGCTTATAGGAAGAGAATAACAGCAAAACAAGAATCTATCAGTTTATATAAGGTTCCTCATAATTTGTTACCTAAGAGTGGCTTTTTTTAAAAAAAAATTTATTTAATTGAGATCTACAGTTACAGAGAGAGGGAGAGGCAGAAATGTCTTCCAGCCATTGGTTCACTCCTCAAATGACCATAATGGCTGGAGCTGGGCGGATCCGAAGCCAGGAGCCAGGAGCAAGGAGCATCTTCCAGATCTCCCTTACTGGTACAGGGGCCCAAGCACTTGCGCCATTCTCCACTGCTTTCCCAAGCCATAAGCAGAGAGCTGGATCAGAAGAGCAGCAGCCAGGACACGAACCAGTGCCCAGATAGGATGCTGGAGCCACAGGTGGAGGCTTAACCTACTACGCCTGGGCACTGGCTCCAAGATATACTTCTTAAGATGTATTAGACAATGCCAGTTTTAGTACTATCATGATGTCGAAATACTGAAGGTAGATCTGCAACTGTAAGTTCCCTGGGCAGTCTGTATAATCACGTTGTCATTATAGCCAATGAACAGTTGCAGATAATGTACAAATATAACATTCTTTACATATTATTTTCATAATTTGAAATATAAACAAATATAGAAATAATTTAGGGTAATTTTAAGTGAAAGCACATGAAACAATTCCTCTGCTTTCCCAGGCACATTAGTAGGGAACTGGAAGGGAAGTAGAGCAGTTGCGACTTAAACCAGGGTTCCAATATGGGATATTGGTGTTGCAGGTGGTGGCTTAACCCACTATGCCCCAATGCTGGCCCCATGAGTCATTTCTTTAAAGGCCGTGGTAATCAGGTGGGTTTTTAAGCATATCTATTAATGTCCTTCTTTATTTTTTCACCTTGCACCTGCCAATCTGAAAATACATTAGTCATGGTTTCAAGCAGCATTCTTCTGTAATTATCTCAGTTCAATAACATTCAGCTGTTTGTTGGACAGCCTCTTTTGATGCTATTTCATGACCCCAACCTTTAAGTTTTTTTGTTCTAGTCTCAGCGGACTAAGAAACTGAATAAGCACCTACTCAAGGAATGTTGCTATCTTTTTGAGAAATACTGTATTTGGAGTTAGCATTACTTGGAATATGCTCTGGCAGATTAAATTTTAAAAATCAAAGATTTTGGCCGGTGCCGCAGCTCACTAGGCTAATCCTCTGTGGCGCCCACACACCAGGTTCTAGCCCCAGTCAGGGCGCCAGATTCTGTCCCAGTTGCCCCTCTTCCAGGCCAGTTCTCTGCTGTGGCCCGGGAGTGCAGTGGAGGATGGCCCAGGTGTTTGGGCCCTGCACCTGCATGGGAGACCAGGAGAAGCACCTGGCTCCTGGCTTCTGATCAGCGTGGTACGCCGGCCGCAGCTCGCCAGCCGCAGTGGCCATTGGAGAGTGAATCAATGGTAAAGGAAGACCTTTCTCCCTGTCTCTCTCTCTCACTGTTCACTCTGCCTGAAAAAAAAAAATCAAAGATTTAAGTTAAATTTAAAATCCTTGGCATATACAAAGTCTTCTGGAAATAGAGAAAGAAGTGGACACACATGAACAGTTTGTTTTTCATAGGCTCTTTATAAACTGGCGCCTTATACAGCTCACACTGCACTGACTGTGCAGTTTTGGCACTGCAGGATGAGATCAAGACTATCATAATATGTGATGCAGGGGTCAAAGATAAGACATACTTCTTATTAATCAGAATACAGTTAAGCTATTAGAATAACAGAAAGAAAAATAGTAGGATATTTTAATAGTCTCCTATAAGAAACATTTATTGAGTAGACAAAAATTGGTAAGGATTAAAAAAATTGAGTAACCATATAAAAAAGCTTGATGTGAGACAATCCTGCACCCAATAAATAAGAATATTTTAAAAGTAATTTTTTAAATGCATAACCAGCATTTACAAAAACAAATGACTGTAACATATTTGGAAAGGAGCATACAGCTACTATGTAATTCTTTACAAAACTCTATGGAACAGGAGGATTCAAAAGAGTGCCCAACTTCCATCACACAGATACAGTTCTTGAAGAACAATGTGATTACATTGGAAATCAGCAATTAAAAGATGAAAAAAAATATATTTGAAAAGATATGCACAATCCCAAAAAAATTTATGGGTTACAAAGGCAACATTAAGTATAAAATCCTTGGAACTGAATGGTTGTCAGAATACATACATATCAAGATTTTCCATAACCCACTCAAATGGCACTTAGCACAAGTATATACTTTTAAGTGCACTTATTAAAATACAAGAAAATATTGTGGCACTACCAGATCCAGGCTTCCTAAATTTTTGCTGTTTCTTTAGGTGTGTTGACATGGATAAGAGCATATACTATTTCACACAGAATTTGCCTGTGATGAGCACATCTTTGAATTTTTATCTACATATTACGATTATGCTGTACACTCACTATCTAGTCAATAATATATAACTCTTAATTTTAAAAAATATATTTTCTTTAACTATTTTAAAATTAAATTGTATTTGTCAGGGCACAAATATTATAAATAAACATTCTATTTTTTTCTTGTCAGGGAGGTTGTTTAGTACTTTCAAATCTACTAGTTTGTTCGTTGCTTTTTCCTCTTCTAGGTAATTATGTTTTTTCATTATTGCAACTTCTCAAATATGGTGTCATTAGAAATCAAGGTTATCCAAGTGAGATTCTAAGGAATGTAGAGTTTCTTCTTGTTATGCTTCTCTTCATATTTTCTGAAATAAAATTAAGAATCCTGTAACATCAGGAAATAACACATTATTTGTTGGTAGTTATTACCATGACATTTTCTTGATAGATAAAATTACTTCCTTATTGTGTCCTCTTTGACACCACCATCCCTTAACACAACTTCACACCGGCAAAAGATATACTTCTTTTAAAATATATAAATATATATACATATTTAAATATTATTTATTTGATAGAGTTACAGGGAGAGAGGGAGGCACAGAGAGAGATCTTCCATCAGCTGGTTCACTCCCCAGATGGCTGTAATGGCCATGGCTGGGCCAAGCCAGGAGCCAGGAGCTTTGTCCAGGTCTCCCATGTGGGAGCAGGGACCCAAGGACTTGAACCATCTACTGCTGCTTTCCCATTAGCAGGGAGCTGGATCAGAGTGGAGCAGCCGGGACTTGAACTGGAGCCCAGACGGGATGCCAATGCTGCAGGCAGGGGCTTAACCTACCATACCACAACATTGGCTCCAAAATATACTTCTTAAGACGTATTAGACAATGCCAGTTTTAGTACTGTCATGATGTCAGAATACTGTAGGTAGATTTACAACTGTAGGTTTCCTGGGCAGTCTGTATAATCACATTGTAATTATAGTCAGTGAACAAGTGCAGATAATGTACAAATATGTTATGACACTCTTTACATATTATTTTCATAATATAGAAACAATTTAGGATAATTTTAAGTGAAAGCATATGGAACAATCATTTAATAATAATATATGAGAGACAAGTGGGCTTTCTAGCAGCTGAGATACTGCTTGGGCCCAGTCTGCCTCTGCTCCCAGTTCCAGCGTCCTGCTAGTGGCAGTGGTGATGGCTCAAATGACTGAGTTTCTGCCTCCCACAGGTGAGACCAGGACTGGCTCCTGCCTTTCAGTCTGGGCCAGCCCTGACTTTTGCAGGCATTTGAGGAGTAGACAGCAAATAGGAGCTCTGTATTTCTGTCTCTCTGCCTCTCAAATAAATAATATGAAAAAAATTTTAAAATGTGAAATAAATTCAGAGAATAGATATAAAATGAGGATGAAGAAACTTTGCTGAGAATATAAGATATTATAGGTACTACATTTCATGTGAAGTGAATTTCTTATTAAAGAGGGAAAAATCTCACAATGGGCCAAAGGAATCATGACAGTTCTTTGAGGAAGAATATCTTAGCCTCAAATTCTTAAAGAAATTGCCAGTTTTATCATTACATAAAACAGAAACATAGTGTCGCTCCCCGTCTTCGTGGAGGAAGGACACAGGACCCTGCACTGTTCTTTTGTCTGCTCGGCCCTCCCCGGGTTTGCTGCTGGTTCTTCCCAGGTTGGCTACCATCCCTTCCACCTCTGTGGAAGGGCGGTTCCCCCTAGCCACTTTCCCCACTTCCGCGGGGGAGCGGCACACCGCCGGCCGGCTCTCTCGGGGGCTGCACAGGTGTTCCTTCAGATAGATGTTCCCCTTAGATGTTCCTGGTGCATGTTGTCTCTCTCCTCCTTTATAGTCCTCTTCCGCCAATCCCAACTCGGCTGCCCACACGCCGAGTACACTGCTCTCCTCCAATCAGGAGCAGGATCAGCTCCTGGAGGTCATCACTCAAGTTGGCAAGAGGCAGCTGCGTAGAAGCTGTTTTCTCCTCTCCCAGCGCCATATTGTGGGAGAGCAGATGCATAGAATAAGTCTTAATTCCAGTAACTTAGTCTAGTCCGAGTTGCTCCCCACACATAGGACTTAAAATAATGGTTTTAAATAAAAAGGAAGAATGTTATTATTTAATAAAAAACTAGGGAATAACCCTACATAAGAATTCAGTTAAAGCCTTTTAATGAGAAGTGTCCTTCTGCCCTCTCTGTCACCTCCAGCAAGGCCTGGCAAATTCAGCAACATCAACAACAAATGGGACGCACACAGGCAAAGTCATCATTTCACTGAAACTCAGGGAATTGGATGCCTGTACTTCATCTGGCAGCCCTGCTTCCAAAACATTGAAACCTAGTGCACCGTGGTAAAAGGAAAATGACCTTGAATATGGATGGAGCATCAGCAAATTACAGAAAATGCAAAGCCAAGAGAAAAGCTTTCATCATTTCATCCAGGAGTTCAGAATTATCACTTTATTAATGTTGAAATATTTTAGCTATTCTAAAAGAACTTCCTATGTTTATTATAGATTTAGAACAAGAAATGGCCAAGAATATTTAAATTGAAAATTTAGGCCAGCACTACAGCTCACTAGGCTAATCCTCTGCCTTGCAGCGCCGGCACACAGGGTTCTAGTCCCGGTCGGGGCACTGGATTCTGTCCTGGTTGCCCCTCTTCCAGGCCAGCTCTCTGCTGTGGCCCGGGAGTGCAGTGGAGGATGGCCCAAGTACTTGGGCCCTGCACCCCATGGGAGACCAGGATAAGTACCTGGCTCCTGCCATCGGATCAGCGTGGTGCACAGGCTGCGGCGCGCCGGCCGCAGTGGCCATTGGAGGATGAACCAATGGCAAAGGAAGACCTTTCTCTCTGTCTCTCTCTCACTGTCCACTCTGCCTGTCAAAAAATAAAAAAAAAAATTAAAAATTAAAAAATAATAAATTGAAGATTTAGGCAAATTTAAAAAATTAAATTATTTTTAAAAGTTTATCACTAATAAGACCTTAAATGTTTCATTTTATTAAATTATTATTTCTGAAACATAAGCTAGATGAATAGGGAGAAATTTACATTAAGAAACTTTTATGACAGTTGTAAGAATTTAGCTTGTAAAAATCTTATGTAAAAGTTTTTATGAAAGACTTAAAATGAACATTAAGAAAAACATATCAAAAAGATACTCACCATTTTATTACTGAAGATTTAATTTTAAAAAGTAATGTGATCTCTTATACACTCTTAAGAAAGTTGAGAAATAATATAATCCTTGTTATGCTACTTTTTTTTCCAAAGAATGATGGTGATAATTTTTAAAGAAGCTGTTCGAATTATGAAATTCCTAATAATAGATATCCTGTTGGATTTAAAAATAAATATAATCAAATGACATATTATTAAATTACTATTGATTTATATTCTATGTGTTAAGAAGGAAATAAACCAGGATTAAACCCTAAAATAGAAATACACAGATACTCTACTTTAATGTCAGGAGGTTATTAAAGTGAATTAAGTATCTTATATGGCAAAATGGATAATGGAAGACAAGTATCCTTTAACAGTAGTACCAAGACATAGAATGTTACAGGCCAATTTCTTTCTGCATCATCTGAGCTGTTTTATGCATTTTGATGATGTTATACTTATTGCATAAAAATCCACAACAGTTAAATTTTCATTATTTCAGGCATTTAATTTGTCTGACACACATGCTCATTCTTGGATTCCACCTTGCTTGAAAGATAGCAGCCAATATTCACTGAGTTCACACTGTTTCCAGACCCTTTTCCAAAGAGGACCATATTATACATACAGACAGAGCAGGAAAGGGAGGGAGAGAGGCAGAGGGCAGGTCATGACTGATGGGAGGATGAATACCCCGATATACATTGCCCATTTTAATCGACAATGTAATAATGTAATAAAACATGTCCTTTGCTGTGTGTGATGATACTAACGGTAGAGATGCCAACAGTGTTTGAAAGGTAAAAATAAACCTTAAGGATACTTTCATTCAACTCTTCATCTTATAGATGAAGAAAGCTCAGAGGAGTGTAAAGGCTTCTCCTGGGATATATCCAATATATGATCTTGGATATGATATATATCACATATATGTATATATACATACACACATATGTATGTATATGTGTATATGTATACTCCCTAGGTTTGATTTCTTTGTTGCTTCTATTCTATCTAGATGATGAATCTGCAGAATTGGGCATTTAGCTTAATGATTGAGGTACCTTGGCCCAGAACAGAGCATCTAGGTTCAGTGCTTGGCTCTGGTTCCTGACTACAGCGCCCAGCAAATCAGACCCTGAAAAGCGACAGTAATGGCTCATGTGATTAGGTCCTGCTACCCATGTGGGAGATATGGTTTGAATTCTTGGCTGTAGGCTGCTGGCTTCAACCCTGGCCCAGCCCTAGCCCTTGCAGGCATTTGGGGAATGAACCAGCAGATGGGTGTGTTTTCTGTGTATCTGTCTCTCCCTGTCCCTCTGTCTCTCAAATAAATAAATATCTTTCCAAAAATGATGCAAAATTGGGGAATGACTAAAACCCGAAAATGCCGAGTTTTTCCTCATCTGGTAAATTGTTGTCTGAAATAAAAATGTTGACAGATCTAAGTTAAATTATTAGGATATTCCTGCATAATTTTGAATTCTAAGCTAACATATTGAATCTTATTATAAGTTTCAAAACTTACTTTTAGTCTTATTATTTGAATCACACAGCTGGGAACAGTAAGGCAGGAGTTTATGTAGGCTGCACTTTTCTTATGAGGATAGATGACTTGAGTCTTTAAAAAGTATTTGCTCAGTTTATATAAACAGTCTTCACACTACACACTTTTGTCATAAGATGAATTGTGCATAAAAACAACCACATCTTACAGTCTCATTCACATCAGCACATTTTTCTAAATATTTTGTAAGCTTATGAAACTTTATGCGTGGCTGAAGTTACTTTTCAAAATCTTACTTTGAAATATTGTTCTTTCCCAAGGAGTGACGAGTGTATGCCCACGTGCTGGAACAGAGACGGATTATGCCGGACACAGATTTGCTTCTTCCGTTGTTTGCATGTTACCTAGGGACAAACAGAAACAACAGTCTTCTTCCTTCTTATCTGATGGTGGAAGTATTATATTAGTCTTTGATAGAGCCCTATGTTCATGTACAAAATGTAAATGAAACATTTGGTTCTTAGCTTTTTCTCAAGAATAATAAAGCAAAAATGATTGAGGTTTTTTTCTTTAAACCGATCACAAATTGCATTTATTTTCAGTCATCTAGAAAACAAAAGTGTATATATCTCTCTCTATAGATCTTATTAATAAATTTTATTTGGACAAGAGAACTTGTGCCCCAATGGTTTTAAAGAGCATGACTAGGGACTGCAATACTCCTAAGAGTGGTCACAGGTATGTACAGTGTGTGAAGAAAGCTGCACCTCAGAGCTGATCATGATCAAGTTAAAAACACCTGACATACAATACGTGTGCTAATAAATTTCCTTCAGGTCATGACCAGCATGAAAGACATCAGGACATAGATACTCAGCAAAGGTTCTGTAAACGCATGCAGCAATGTGCTGCACTGAAGAGTTAAAATCAGATTCTACTTTAGTGTTAGCATCAAGCCCTTGGGAGAAATCCAAAAATCTCCTTTCCCATTTATACACGTCAAAAACTATTCACACGTGGGGTGGGGCAGGGCTGGGCGGCTGGCCCTGCACCCCGGCAGGTCCTTGCCTTGGTGGAGACAGTCAGGGCTAATACTGAAGGTCTCTTTCGCATCCGCCTGCTGGCTGTAAGAATTTCATGTATCGGTGGTTAAAGAAAACCAGGAGAAAGCAGTGTAGGTCTCTGGGAATCTCATCTCTTCCACAAAGAAAATGCTCAGCTAATTCAAGTTTCATTCAGTCAGGAAGACAGAAGAATTTAAGGCTTCGGTGACAATTATAATCCTCTGAGAAATTATTTTCCCTTAAAGTCAAGATAAGATAATAGTGTTTACTGTACTTGCTTTTGACTGTTGGAATCCCTGGCATCAGGTGTAGGCAACTTGTACCTGCGATTGAGTCTGCAAGAGAGGAAGGGGCCTTCTTCCCAAGGCCGGCCTGGGTCGCGCGTGCGGGAGCGCCCACAGAGGCAGGAGAGACACCGCAGGCCCAGATTTTCTAGTAGGTCGAGGAGGCTATGCTCAGGACATCTTTGGAGATTTTGGTACTGGCTGGGAGGACGCTAGCAAAATACTTGACGTCGCTGTCACGATCCATCTGCAGAGCCATGACTGCTCCACGGCCTCCTGGTGGCAGCCGGCCAAGGCCAGGAAGTAGTCTTTCTCTGGCAGAGTCTGTGTTAATGTCTTTGCGAGCAGCACTCTGACATTGGGAACCCTGTCATTGGCCAAGGTCAGCAAGTGGGGCATCAGATGCAGAGCAAACTGGTCCCTGGGGAGGCAGTCGTCTTCAATGACCGTCTGGCAGACAAAGATGAAGGCCTGCTGACCAGACCACATGTGGTACCTGCCAGAGTTTTCTACCAGCTCATTGATGAGGTCCACCCTGAGCGTCAGGGGCGTGGCCATGTGCAGCTTCTTCACCATCTCGCGACCAACTTGTAGGAAATCCAGCGAACAGAAGACACTTTGCACACAGATTGAGAGCAATGGGGCGCAAATAGTCATAAACGTCCTGGGGGCTGTATAATTCTAGAAGCAAGATCAGCTGTTCATCCAATTCTGCTCAAAAGCGTCAATTTCTGCTATTATCCATCACCAAAAACTCCTGAAGTTGATAAAGATATTCTCTTCTCTTGTCAATATGAAGAAGCTTTAGCAAATCATGCAAATGTTTAAGGACACCTATCCTGACTTCATCAAGGTATTTTAAAAATCCATTAAAAATTGGAACCAGATCTGCAGCTGTCAACTGATCTCCAAGAATAACAGCAAGCTCATGGATGGAGAATGCTAATGTTTTTCGAACTTTCCACTGCATGTCCGACGCCAGGGTCTCATAGGTCTCTCTCAGGCAGTGCCAATTCTGCCTGCCCAGCGTCAGGGCCACACCTGGCAGGCTGTTAAGCACAGTGCTTTGCAATTTCAGTGTCAACCGTCTGTGCACGAGAGGGATCAGTCATGGACAAATACTGATCTAACAAAGCCTGGGGTACAACATCCTGGATTTTGGATTTCCTTTCCTCTTCAGGGCTGAAGCTGCTGTTGGTGCTCAAGTCTGAATAGTTATGGATATAGTGAAGGGATGAGTCCATATTCTCAACAGCATCGCCGATTAAAGGCGCAGAATCATCCTGGCTCATTTTACACTTTGGTAGCTCATTTACACCCAGATCATCTTCCAGATCACTTCTCTCTGCTGATGGCCTCCTTGTGGGCATCCAGACTAGATGCACGCAGTGCAGTGGGCAGCACCTCCACCGGGTTTTAACACTGGGGTCATCAATATGGGGCTCGAGATTTTCTATCATTTCTTCAAGTTCCTTTCTGGTGGCCATGGTAATGTTTGGAGAACCTGGCCTGGGGATTTCAGATGCTGCTTCTGGTCTCTCTGGGCTGAGGTTTTTCCCAATGTCCTGTTCAAGCTCCACATCTAGATCTATCTCAGGAAGAGGAGTCCTCCAGAAATGGAAAGAGTTGTACAGTCCCTGAACGACGGAGGTTTAAAAAGGGTTTTAGTTGGAGCCGGTGCTGTGGCGTAGCGGGTTAAGCCGCCGCCTGCAGTACCAGCATCCCATACGGGCGCCAGTTGGAGACCCGGCTGCTCCACTTACAATCCAGCTCTCTGCTATAGCCTGGGAAAGTAGTAGGAAGAAGATGGCCCAAGTGTTAGGGCCTCTGCACCCACGTGGGAGACCTGGAAGAAGCTCCTGGCTCCTGGTTTCAGATCGGCACAACTCCGGTTGCTGCGGCCAGTTGGGGAGTGAACCAGTGGGTGGAAGACCTCTTTCTCTGCCTCTCCTTCTCTCTCTGTGTAACTCTGACTTTCAAATAAATAGATAAATCTTTTTTAAAAAGGGTTTTAGTTGAAGCATGTGCTTTGGTGAACTGTGTCTGAGAAAATCAGGCAGCTATTGTGCCAACTATAATTTTCCTCTCCTGCTTTTTATTCCAATAACTTAAATAAAAGTTTTAGTATTTTCTTGTCTATTCATGTCTGTCAGACTACACTATTCTCCTCCTGTTCCCAAATGTACTGATGAATTCCTGTGTTGAATTACAGCCTCCTCAAATTCTCCTTCAGTAAGTAAAAAGTATATGATTTAAAAAAGGAATCAACATTATATATAATGGAAAAGAATTTGCATAATCTCCTTAAAAAATAAAAACAAGAAAGATGACTTCTGGCATCACACTTAATAAAAACAGACATTTGGGGGCTTGTGTTGTGGTGGGGCTGTGATGCTGGCATCCCATATGAGTACAGTTGGAGTCCTAGCTGTTCCACTTCTGTTCCAGTGCCTGCGAAAGCAGTGGGGAATGGCCCAGTGCTTTGGCACGTGCCCCCCCAGTGGGAGACCCCTATGAAGCTCCTGGCTCCTGGCTTCAGTCTGGCTCAGCCTCGGCCATGCAGGCCATGTGGGGAGTAAACCAACAGATGGAAGATCTCTCACTGTCTGTTCCTTTCTCTGTAACTCTGTTTATTTTTTATTTTTTTGACAGGCAGAGTTAGACAGTGAGAAAGAGAGAGAGACAGAGAGAAAGGTCTTCATTCTGTTGGTTCACTCCCCAAATGGCCACTACGGCTGGCGCGCTGTGCTGATCTGAAGCCAAGAGCCAGGTGTTTCTCCTGGTCTCCCATGGGGTGCAGGGCCCAAGTACTTGGGCCATCCTCCACTGCCTTCACAGGCCACAGCAGAGAGCTGGGCTGGAAGAGGAGCAACCGAGACAGAACCTGGCACCCCAACCGGGACTAGAACCCCGGGGTGCCGGTGCCGCAGGTGGAGGATTAGCCTAGTTAGCCGCAGTGCCAGCCCTGTAACTCTATTTTCAAATACATAAATGAATCTTTAAAAAAAACTCGACATGTGAAATTATTATGATTGCTATCTGAGAATTATTTTACATACTTTATATGTAGAAACTGGAGAAAAATAAATTTATATACATAATAATTTTTTAAAAGAGCAGGCTTATTTAGACTCAGTTCTACCCAGTACTGACATGTAAAACAATATTATGTGAAAGGATCATTTTTATAATCATTTTAATTCAATGATCTAGAGTTAATTTGAGACTAAATTAACATCAGATAAAATTTGTTGAGGTGTTATTGTCATATTTTCTAAACTCTTCATTAGAGTTCCAGCAAGATAATATATTATCAAATGCTGGCTCCTCAAAAGTGCTCCCCAAATAACCTGTTGATAAAGCAAGGCTGAGTTCACTGTGTACTGCAGTGGGAGGATGACTAGCTTCATGGAGTTAATGATGTCCATTCAAATCCTTTGCTTATTTTTCAATTGAGTTTCCTCTTGTTTGTTTTCCTCTTGCTGGGTTTTGAAAGTTCATATTTATTCTGAGTACAAGTCATCTGTTGCATTTAGAGCTTTCAAATATTTTCCCCTAGTCTGTTGTCTTATTACACTTTTAACAATATCTTTTGGAGCATTTACATTTTGATGAATTACAACTTATCAAATTTTTTAAAAATGGATCATGTTTGTATTGTCAATTTTAAGAACTCTTCAGTTAGCCCTAGGTCCTGAACATTTTCCTTGTATTTCCTTTTAAGAGCTTGTATAGTGTTACTTTTAGATAGCTGATCTATTTTGAAATAATGTATGAGTAAGGTGTGAGATTTGGATTCACAGATATATTTGAGAAAGAGAGAGAGATTTTTTGAAAAGACTATGATTTCTTCATTCAATTGCATATGCTTCTTTGTCAAGTGTCAGTTGGTTGTTCTTTGTCAAGTATCAGTTGGTTATGTTTTGCAGGCCCATTCTGTTCTGTGGGTCTACACATTTATCCCTTTGCTTTAATAAGACTTGTTGCGATTACTGTGGCTTTTGAATAAACTTTAGAATGAAGTAAAATCATACCTGCCTTTATTATTCATTGTCAAATTATTTTAGCTAATGTAGTTCTTTTTTCTTTTCTTAGAAGTTTAAAAAACAGCTTGTATATATTTACAAAATCATTCCTGCTAGGATTTTAATTGGCATTGCAGTAAGTCTATAGATTAATTTGTGAAGCATTTATACTTTGACTATGTTAACCTTTCCAATCCATGATCATAGTATGTCTATTTCTTCACCAGAATTTTGAAGATTTCAGCATACAGATAATATACATATTTTGTTAGTCTTATACAACCACATGCAAATTATAAATATTTTTTAGATTTTAGTTTTCAAATTTTCATTGCTGTTTCATAGAGAAATGATGGTGTTTTGTGTTTGTGGATTTTATAATTTTGCAACTTTACTCAGCAACTTATCAGTTCCTGGATGTATGTGAGTGTGTGTGTATATGTGTGTATATACGTGTATGTCTTCCTTGAGATTTCCTCCAAGGACAATTATGGCATCTGTTTTCCAATCTGTATGACTTAATATTTTCTCTTTTAGTTTAGTTGCACTGGTTTGAATTCCAGTAAAATGTTGCATAAGAGTGGTAAGGATATGGGGCTGGCGCCGTGGCTCACTTGGTTAATCCTCTGCCTGTGGCGTCGGCATCCCATATGGGCACTGGATTCTAGTCCTGGTTGCTCCTCTTCCAGTACAGCTCTCTGTTGTGGCCTGGGAAGGCAGTGGAGGATGGCCCAAGTGCTTGGGCCCCTGCACCCGCATGGGAGATCAGGAAAAAGAACCTGGCTCCTGGCTTCTGATTGGCACAGCGCCGGCTGTAGTGGCCATTTGGGGAGTGAACCAACGAAAGGAAGACCTTTCTCTAAATAAATAAATTAAAAAAAAAAAAAAAAGAGTGGTAAGGATAGACAACATCGCCTTTTTCCCCAGTCTTAGGGAGAAAGTATTTGCTCTTTCACATTAAGCATGAAATTACCTTAACTGTAGGATTTCTCTTGATGATTATCATATGAGAACTTCTTTTCTATCTCTAGTTGACTGAGAGTTTTTATATGAAGAGATGTTGAATTCTGTCAAATTATTTTTTCTCCATCAATCGATAACATCATGTGACTTTTCTTCTTTAGAATCATAAATTGGTGGATTATACCATATGATTTTCAAATATTAAGCCAGTCTTGTATTCATATGATAATACAAATTGGGGGCTGGTGCTGTGGCTCAGCAAGTTAAAGCCCCAGCCTGCAGCGCTGGCATCCCATGTGGGCTCTGGTTCTGGTCCCGGCTGCTCCTTCTCCAATCTACCTTTCTGCTATGGCCTGGGAAAGCAGTAGAAGATGGCCCAACTCCTTGGGTTCCTGCATCCGCGTGGGAGACCAGAGGAAGCTCCTGGCTCCTGGCTTCGGATCAGCTCAGCTCTGGCCATTGCAGTTTTGGGGAGAGAACCAGCAGAATGGAAGACATCTCTCTCTCTACCTCTACCTCTACCTCTACCTCTACCTCTACCTCTACCTCTACCTCTCTGGCTCTGCCTCTCTCTGCAACTCTTTCAAATAAATAAAAGAATTCTTAAAAAAAAATACAAATTGGTATGGCAAATCATTCTTTTTCATAAATTGCTTGATACTATTCACTCTATTTTGGTTGAAGATTTTTGTATCCATACTCATGGGAGAAATATGTGCTCCTTGGTTTTCATGTCAGGACTGTATCATTTTTAAAAATTCAGTAAAAATTTAGGCTATTGGAGGTTAAAATTTTTAATGCACTCAGCAGGTTTGGTTTGGTAAATAAATTTTAGATAATTACATTAGACATATGGTATTTTCCAAAAATAATTACTACTTATAAAGTAACAAAATACTCACAGGATGCTTTCTTGTATCACACATCTTTAAATGAAAAATCTCACTTAAGAGACTGTCTATGGGTTTGTCTTTGTAGAACATCAAAAAGAAACGTACAAGGTCAGTTAAGTCTTCTGATCTGAACAGCTTTCCTGTGGAGAAAAAGTAAACAAATGCAAGTAACACACATATACTTGTCCATTCTATTAACTTGGAAAAGAGCAAAAAATGTTAAGATTTAAATATATTCTATTCCTTAGAAATAAAGTTTAGGGCATTAATGAAGTTGAGAATGGTTTAAAGATCAAAGATGACCACTTCCAAAGAGGAATAGTGTAAGCAGGTTTAGAATAACCAATAGTCTCAGGAAAGCAATTGTGGTAAGTAATGAGGGTAGATTTTCTAAATCAAGTGAAAGTAAGTAAATAAAATGGAAATTATAGCAGCTCTAATTACTTACTTAATTTTGCACAAAATTCATTTTTTTGGCCTGAATCTTGTAGTACTTTATCATCTATTACATTTTCACATTTAGTACCTAAACTTATTAAAACATTGTGCTATCTCACCATTTAAGCATTGTTTATCTGTGTACTATTTTTCTTTTGTATTTATTATTCTTAAAAATTTACTTTATTTTAAAATGGCTCCATTAAGTCCAATTTTCTTCCTAATAGATTGCATCTCTAATCCTAAAATGAAGTTGAAGGGATAAGATTCACTTAAGTGTTCACTTGAAAGCAAATAATGTAAAATACATCTAAACATTTGATAAGGACAATAGTAGGATGTAAGCATACTTCACTCTTCACTGGGTCTTGTATAGGTCACTTGGTCAAATGTAAGCTTGTTTTTAAATTTTTTGTTACCCTACAATGACAAAACAGATGTCATACCATATAGTAGCCAAATTTGACAGTTGCTGAAGTACTTCGTTCAGTGACCAAAATGGTGTCAGCATGCTGTAAATTTCTCTATAACAAGATCATTTTCATGGTAAATAATAACTAACAATTGTTAATATGATAACAAAAGTGAAATCTTTTTAAATTTTTAGAATGTAAGCTTAAAGAAGACTTTGGAGTCACAAAAATAGTGCTCCCTGATCAATGTGTTCCTGTGATGATTGGAATGCAATCATTTTCTGGGGTCGATGTTGTGGCACAGCAGCTGGAGTCACAGCTAAGGACACTGGTATCCCATTCTGGAGTGCAGGTTCAAATCTTGGCTGCTCTGTTTCCAATCCAGCTCCCTGCTAATATGCCTGGGAAAGCAGCAGAAGAAGACCCCAACACTTGGGTCCCTGCCACTCATGTGAAAGACCTGGATGAATTCGGGACACCTAGCTTTGGCCCAGCCCCTGCCATTGTGACCCTCTGGAGAGTGAACCAGAAGATGAAAAATCAGTATCATTCCATGTCTCCCTCTCTCTGTCATTCTGCCTTTCAAATAAAATAAAATCTTTAAGAAAAAAAATAAGAGAATGTAATCATTCTCTGTGCTTCTCATATCTGACTTAGCTGAGAACGATAAATTCCTTGAAAATTTTAAATTGTCAGTCATATATCAATATATTTTCTTTCCAGCCCTCTCACCAGACATTACTATTACCTATATTTTTTCCCTTTATTTAACTAAGGCTAAGCAAAAACAAAAACAAAACAAAACAAAACAAACAAACAAACAAACAAACAAAAAACAAAAACCTTTGGGGGCTTTACAGTTTTATAGAAAATCTGAGAAAGAAAAGTGGTCCACTAAATAAATATATGTAGGACAGATAGACCTTACTTGCAACTTGAGAAATGTTTTACCTTATTTCGAATGCCAAAAGGAATTGTTATTAATTAATGGGTAAACCAAATGTTGTCCAACATGGGGAAGCATTAATTCATATGTCCTACTTATGAGGGCATCAGCTGCACAGCCAGTTTGCAAAGCAATTCAGGAATGCTAGAGAGCCAGCTGCATCGCTCCTCTGCAATCCCACCCCAGGGCACATGTATGTCACTTTGTTTCTTCTGTGGTCACAGGAAATTGGAAGCAATCAGATGTACCTCCCAAGGAGTGGATAAGTCAAATGGATTATTACACAGTACATACACAGCAACGAAACAGCAAACTAAAGCAGGTAACATAACCTTCTGAGAGCTTAAACCTAGTTTTGAGGACAAAAGTGTAAAGGACAAGAGTAGGCTAACTGACATACCAATTGTGTAAATTTAAAACAGACACAATCATGAGGAACACCAGCGTTTTACATGAACATCTGTCTTTAATCTGTCTCTTCTGAACATAATTAGCGTACAAACAACAATGGGGCATGGGACAAAGTAAGAGTAGGGATTGAAAGTCGGAAAGAATAAAATAAGAACTCTGGCATGAATCGATGATGTCACGCACTATGTGATGAACTATGATGTTCAGCCTGTTGCCTTGAGGTTCAACGAACAGCAAAAGGAAAAAGTGTAAAACACAAAAAAAAAAGTCACCGTAAAACTAGGTTTAAGCTCTCACTAGGTTATGTTATCTGCTTTAGTTTGCTGCAGTTTCATTAACTTTTCAGTGTTCAGTATTGCTTTAGTTTGCTGCAGTTTCATTAACTTTTCAGTGTTCAGTATAATTCACATGTTTTAAAAATATTTCTTTTCATCTACTTTAAAGGCACAGAAAAACACACACACACACAGAAAGAAAGCCAGAGAGAGGGAGAGTGAGCAAGAGAGAGAATCTTCTATCTACTGTTTCACTCTCCAAATACCCACAATAGCCAGGACTGGGCCAGGCTGAAGCCAAGAGGCTGGAACTCCATCCTGGTCTCCCATGTGGGTTGCAGGGCCCAAGTACTTGAGCCATTGCCTGCTGCTTCTCAGGGGCATTATCAGGAAGCTGAGTAGCCGGGACTGGAGCTGACACTCAGACACGGGATGCACATATCCCAAGCTGAAGCTTACCCCACTGCACCAAAACACCCACCTCATATTTTTTATTCTTTAAAAATGTCAGATTTGGCATACTGGAAATTGCAAAGACTTTAGAGTGCAATATTCGTACAGCTTCTCTACAACTTTAATTCTCAGAGTTTCAGTATTCTTCTACATAAAAAAGAGATATTTTAGTAACTGAGCTAACATGCACCAGACTCTTAGCAACCATTTAATAAATGGTAGCTCTTTTATAACATGTAAATTTATGTTGATGTTTAAACTGCTTATATAGACAAAAAGTCTGGTTTAAAAATATGTTATCTGGGTCTGGCATTGTGGCATAATGAGTAAAGCTGCCTGCAGTGCTGGCATCCCATATAGGCACCAGTTCACGTCCTGGCTGCTCCACTTCTGTCTGCTATGGTTTGGGAAAGCAGTAGAAGATGGCCCAACTCCTTGGGCCCCTGTACCTGTGTGGGAGACCTGGAAGAATCTCCTGGATGCTGGCTTCGGATCAGCACAGCTCTGGCTGTTGCGGCTATTTGGGGAATGAACCAGCAGATGGAAAACCTTTCAGGCTGGCGCCGCGGCTCAATAGGCTAATCCTCCACCTAGCAGCGCCGGCACACCAGGTTCTAGTCCCTGTTGGGGCGCTGGATTCTGTCCCGGTTGCCCCTCTTCCAGGCCAGCTCTCTGCTGTGGCCAGGGAGTGCAGTGGAGGATGGCCCAAGTGCTTGGGCCCTGCACCCCATGGGAGACCAGGAGAAGCACCTGGCTTCTGCTTTCGGATCAGCGCGGTGCGTCGGCCGCAGCACGCCAGCCGTGGCGGCCATTGGAGGGTGAACCAATGGCAAAAGGAAGATCTTTCTCTCTGTCTCTCTCTCTCACTATCCACTCTGCCTGTCAAAGAAAAAAAAAAAAAAAAGGAAAACCTTTTACCCTGTCTCTCCCTCTGTACTTCTGTAACTCTACCTCTCAAATAAATAAAATAAAATCTTTAAAAACTTTTAGGATTATTCTGTGTGTGTATGTGTGTGTTTAAAAGTTTGATACGATAAAACAGATCCACTGCTTACCTATGAACCCAAGCACCGAAAACTCAATGCAAAACCAATCATTTGAAGTAATATTACGCACAAAATCCACTATTTTTGTAAAGTACATCTGTTTAGCTATGATGTCATCTTCTAGCTGGAGAAAGAAAAACCAAAAAAGTACATTCAATGCTTCCATTGAGTAAGTTATATTAGTTTGAAAATAGAAAATGCAATGGAATACACTGATAGAATATTTTTATGGGTATTAGTTTTATTTTTAGTCAACTCACTGGAAGTGTTTACAGTTAGACAGTTTTATTTTCTGATTCTGAGATTAACCAGACCAGAAGTTAACCTGTTTATTTCCTAATGACTAATCTCTAACATTCAATTTAAATCCTCTTTGAAACAGTCCTTACCTGAATCTATTTTCATCCTCACATACACTCTGGTTTCTGGATTGTCACAGCAAGATGGCACAGATTGGCAATTCTGGAGGTTGGGAAGTCCAAGATTAAGATGCCAGCAGATTCGCTGTCTGCAGCTGGCCGTTCTTCACAGGTGGCACATGACCTTGATGTTCTCACATAGTGTGTGGGGCTCACGAACTCTGTGCGGCCGCTTGAATGTGGGCACCACTCAGCCGGGGGACTTTGCCCTTGAGACCTGATCACTTCCCAAAGACCTCCACCTCAAACTCCATCATTCTGGCTGTTAGACTTCCAACATGCTATTTTGTTTGTTTGTTTTTAAAGAGGGCAGGGGGAGAAACAGACCCTAGCAAAGTCAACCAGCTTTATGCCCGAGATAAGATGTGCCATGTTCTGTCTCCAGATAGCAAAGAGAAGACAAAGAGGAGCTGAGCACTCTTGTCCACAGCTCCCTGGCTAGAATTATGATGCAAATAAACCCCAAGCTGGGCCTCTGTAAGAGAGAGGGGGAACTGGCATAATTTAAAGACTTCTTAGGCCTTCTAACTGGTAAAGAAAAGCGTGGAAGTCCTTGGGCACTACCAGGCCACAAAGTGGAATCCTGGTGTCTCACATTGCAAAGAGGATGTGGGCTGGAGCTCACGCTTCCTTACGTTACCCCCACCTAGGAGCTAAGAGGCATCTTTACTTCCAGTAAAAGTGAAGACCTTGCTTTTGTTCCTTCTCATTCTCTCTCTTCTCCAATTATCTTCCCACACTCTTCTCACACATGTGCCGTCATCTGTGAGGTGTGGTTGTGCATGTGTTCAGAAACCTGCAATCTTACTTAACACTATGCAGGGATTTAGGGAGTCCCAACTACACACAGTACTTTATTTTTACAAATACAGTAAGGCACTAGAGAACTGTGTTACTCATAAAGTGTGAGGCAACACAGGAGGGCAAGGGGAAGCAAAGGTAATTCCTGACATAAAATAAGTGCTCAAAATACATTTGCTTAATCAAATAAATTGTTAGCAAAGAAATACAGGCAGAAAAATTTCTAGTTTTTTTTCTAATTTGAGATTTTCTTTTCACTTTGCTTTGGGCAACTATAATTTACTCTGTTACAGTGAACTCAATAAGAAAAATCGATAGTGCATTTTTAGCTTCCTTTTAGCACTTTAATACAGTATTTTCTATGAGTATTTTCTGTTTTCTGGGTATAAAGTAAGTCTGAGAGACACAATGAGGAAGGAAGGAATTAAAGAAGTGAGGGAGAAAAATAATATTTTATAATATGTGGTATAGACACACACACACACACCAAGTTTTTACCTGTAAATAGTACATGGCCTTGGGTTGGGCATACAGCATCAAAACACAAAAGTCCAATACTTGTTTCATTCGCCAGCTAAAGATAAGCAATATGATATTAATACTTGTCATTATTCTTCAAATTTTATTTATAAGCACACTTTAGTAATTAAAGAACAGGCCTTTTATTGTTCACTATTAGAGTACTAGTGGCATTAAGTAAAATTGAGCAAGTTTATACTAAAAAGTTTCCCATCCATGCAACAGACAGTGCCTGCTGTCACTGCTGAATGAGGATAAACTTAATCTATTTATCTTATATTCTGGTTAAATTTCTATCTAGATAGAAACTTTTCTTATCTGGGTAATAAGATAATATCCTCTCTGACCTTAAGGCTTGTTCAAATGAATGCATAAAGAAGCGTTAATCTAACTGAATGCTAAACTAGAGGCCAGGCCAAAGAGAAACACACAAAGCAGTTCTTGCCCCTCTGGGTCTTACAATCCGGATGAAAAGGCAGGCAATTCATAATGTTATATCATCAAGATGAGTGTTTGCGAAGATATCAACAATGGTGGCAATCTTACAATGAGATGGGAGGGGGAGAGGAAAGAACGGGCATTCTTTGTGGATGGGCAGCGTGGCGCAGGTGTGAGCGTGGGAAAGGGCAGGCCTCCTGAGTTCCAGAGCCCAGAGAGCTGATGGAAAAGAGCTGAGAATGGCCAGGCTGGCAGAGTTCACGCTGTGAAGGATTTTTTAATGACACGTGGGAGACTTTGGACCTATCACCTATGAACGGGATTCTGTTGGCTATGTACGGAGAACGCAGTGAGGAGAGGCTGGGCTGGGCTAGCACTGGGGAGGGGAAATGGATCTGCAGTGGTGAAGGCCTGAGTCGAGTCTGACGCAGTGGAATGGAGATGAGAGGGATGACGTGGAAAGAGATCTTTAAAAAGAAAAGTTAGCAATGTATGAGAAGGGTTGAAGGTAAAGCAAGTGTCTGGAATGACTGCCAGCGTTATGACTCCAAAGACTGGTCATGACATGGGTCACAAATTAAAAGCAAGGTAAAAACTCTTAAAACAAAGCACAGCTAAAAAGCTTCCGTGGATGAGAACTTTATATTCTTCTTTCTGAACTTTCTATTTAATAAGCTGGGTTTGAGGAACCAAATATTTACGTTTCCATAACACTGACTATATTTGTTACCAAAGATGTATAATGCTTTGTATGTGTCTGTGTCTAGAACCTTTTTCAATATTCTTTCATAAATGTCAAAATTTCATTCTCAAAATGTCTCTTCCAACTACATCATGTAGATTTCATCAGATACACTGGAAAGTTGGGGAAACTCAGGAAAACCAGGTGAGTTTATCTGCCTGGGACAAGCAACCAAGAGCAAGTGGAATGCAGGTTAAGGACTCACCATGCTAGGCTTTCCCTGCCCCCTTCTTAACCCTTTGCTAATGACTGACTATAAATATTGGCACAAAAAATCAGTGGCGTGTTGGCAAACGTTTAAGAGCTGACTTGGGGTGAGAAGTAGAGCATACTGGCTTGTAGCTTTTGCCCATTCCCATGGTGTAAACATGTTCACTGTGACTGATTTTGTGCCATCAATCTGATGTCACTAAACTGCGTTGGGCAGAGATGCACTAGGCAGCTCTTGCAAGCACTTAGGCGGGACTTCAGCACATCATTTTGCTTACAACAGTATCTATTTGATGCTACTTCAGAGGTTGAATCTGAGACATTCAGTTATTTAAGCATACTATTTTCTCAAATGTCATACCTCTCCAATTTTTCTGAGTCATCAGCTAGTTGATTGACATGTAATGTCTCTGGATAAAAAAACGCAGGTATTGCAATGACTTCTAAGGATCCAGACTTCACTTGCCTTTTGAATCTACAAGCAGAAGGAAAAGGAGGCTTATAATTAAATATCTGCTTTACTATAAATTACATAACAGATACTAAAATATACTTTTATTATTCATGTCTCCATATTTTGATTTAAATGATTTCATGTGTTAATACATGGTATCAACATAATAAAACTAATATCTTAGCCAAGTATTTCTTTTATAAAGTAATGACAGACATATGAACAAAGTAAACTATATGAGGGGTCTTCAAAAATTCATTGACAATGCAAACTATGAAAAAACTGTGTGGATCTCAAACTTTTTTTTTGTACCAAAATAAGCTTACTTTCTAATTTCATTTTCCACGAACCTTTTAAGATACAATGTAAGTTTTTTGCATAACAGTTATACATATTTTGTTTCTTTAAGTTTACAATAAAATGTGTATGCTGACACTTGACATAATAGAACTAATGAGTTTTAATACTGTATACTAACTTCATAAAAGTAAACACATGAATATATTTTAGATGCATAATTATGAATTTAAGAAGATACCTACTGAGTAGCAATGTGACTCCTGAAACTAGATAACTATAGCAAGGATTAAACCTGACTCTTTTCACAACTCATTAGAGGATTATTAATAGTCTTCACATATTTATTTTTAAGTTAATATTGAAAGACTGACAAGGACATCACTTAAATGTATAAAATACTGTTTATAAAAGTTGCGCTATAAACCTGGTACCATTAAGAAAAAGAACAGAAAAATCAACTAGAATATTTTATTTTCTAGTTTTTCAAAAAAATTTTTGTTAATTTATTTGAAAGGCAAAGACATGCAGAGACAGACAGACAAATCTCCTATGCACTGGTTTACTCCCCCAAATGCCTTACAACAGCCAGAGCTGGGCCAAGGCTGGGGCCAAACCAGGAGTCAGGCACTCAGTATAGGTTTCCAAGTGGGAGGCAGGAGCCCAACCACTTGACTCCTTACCCCTGCCTCCCAGGATCTGCACTGGCAGGAAGCTGGAGTCAGGAACCACAGCCAAGAAGCAAACTCAGGCACTCCTGTGTGGCACGCAGACTTCTTAAACTCTAGGCTATATTCCTGGTCTAGGTAGAACATTTTCAATAGTCTATCTTTAGACAAAGAGAATATAATCTTAAGTGGAATTTTAATTTAGGCATTACATTATTAATTAAAATGTGAGATTTATGAAATGTTTTTATACTGCATCAAAAAGTTTTAGAAAAATTTTCGTATGTATAAGCTCAGTTATGTGCAAAATAGGCAGTCCTCACTTTGTATAATTTACAATGCTTGGATTTCAGTGACCATGTGTTTGGTTCACAGGAATCTCCTTCAACAACACTGTTCAAATTTTTGTCACTGCTCCTTAAGGGGTAGAAAATACTGATGTGGAAGAAAACAACGAGGGCTTCTGTTTTGTCCTCTCTCTCTTTTTTTAAGATTTATTTTATTTATTTGAAAGACACAGAGGTCTTCTATCTGCTGGTTCACTCTCCAGATGGTCACAACAGCCAGAGCTGTGCTGATCTGAAGCCAGGAGGCAGGAGTATTCCACCTATGTGGAAGGCTGACACTGCAAATGGAGGCTTAACTGACCACGCCACAGTGCTGACCCCTCAATCTGGTGTTTTTGAAGAAAACACATCAGTTAGTTGTTCATCGAATGTCCCACATCCTGGTGGTTTTGCCCCCAGATGGCTTCTGAGGTGGGGAATTCTCCTCTAAAGGCTTGTTTACTTTCCAGGTTACTGAAGGGAGGGTGATAACCCCCTAGGTCTCTCTGTATTTCTTCCTTTCTTCCTGTCTTCCTTCCTTCCTTCCTTCCTTCCTTCCTTCCTTCCTTCCTTCCGTCCTTCCTTCCTTTGAAAAAGAGAGAGAGAGAGAGAGAGAGAGAGAGAGATATTTTCCCATCCAATGGTTCATCCCCCCCCAAAATGGCCTCAGTGGCCTGGGGTTAATCCACACCAAAGCCAGAAGCCCAGAACTCATCTGGGTGTCCTATGTAGGCAGGGGTCAGGCACTTGGGCCATCGTCTGCTGCTTTCCCAGGTACACTAGCAGAGAGCTGCACAGAAGCAGAGCAGCCAGGACCCAAAGCAGTGCTCCTACGGGATGCCAGCATCACGGGTGGCTGCTTCACCTGCTGCGCCACAACTCCCCAGCCCCACTACAGTGATCATCGCATCGCTCTCATTGTCTAACTCGGAATGACACGGAGATGACTCAGAAGTCCAGGTCATGGCCTATTTCTCTCTGCCTGCATTCTCACACTTGTGCTCTGCCCTTGGTCCTAGAGGGCTCCCCTGCTAGCCTCTGCCTACAGAAAGCAGCAAGTGACAAGAGACTTGGAGCCGTGGAAGGGGAGGGTGTTCTTCCTGTCTTCTGTTCCTGGGGAAGTCGCCAGTGGTAGGCAACAGGATACAGCAGCAGTGATGTGAGCACTGGTGGAGGATTCAGCTTTCACAGAACCTGCTGGAACAGCTCCTCACAGTACAGCGGCAGCAGTCCAACGTCTGAACAACTCCAGGAGTAACTAGAATAGTCCCCTCCAGGAGTGAGGAATAACTCCTCTCCCTTGATGCGTCTCCCATCCTTTCTCCTCCCCCTGTTGTTCTCCTAGCCCTCTAAACTTGTTTTTTTCCCCACTTCTTCATATCAAAGTCCCTCCATTCCCTCTAATTGAGCTACCAACTGTTTCCCTCTTTAGCAGCTGGCATGCCTTCATCAGTTATGTTTCAAAATAGTGATTTTCTAATTTTATCCATCCCACCATTATTAGCTGGAATTCTTTGAACAAGAATGCTTCATTCACTCGGGCTATTTGTCGAGGAAAAACAAAATAACAAAGCAACAACAACAAAAATACCCTGTTGGTTAGACCAGGCATGTCTGTTGAGCAGATGCACCTTGCAGGCCCTGTCTGTCACTCTCATCTACAGCAGAGAGTGTATTTTCCTTAGCATGGCACCAGACGACCTGCTCTCCCTGTGGCCTCCATTATCTCCCACCAATCCTCCCTCCTAACCCCAGACATCCACGTTCCAGGAAGCACTCACGGTTCCAAAAATCACTGGCCCCTCTGTCTTCCAGGCGATTCTACTCGCCAGGCGTGACCTTTCTCCCTTGGCTGTCTGGATTTTTTTTAATTTTTATTTTTATTTTATTTATTTTTATTTTTTGGCAGGCAGAGTGGACAGTGAGAGAGAGAGAGACACAGAGAAAGGTCTAACTTTTGCCGTTGGTTCGCCCTCCAATGGCTGCCGCAGCCAGCACGCTGCTGCCGGTGCACCACGCTGATCCAAAGGCAGGAGCCAGGTGCTTCCCCTGGTCTCCCATGGAGTGCAGGGCCCAGGGACTTGGGCCATCCTCCACTGCACTCCCTGGCCACAGCAGAGAGCTGGCCTGGAAGAGGGGCAACCGGGACAGAATCCGGCGCCCCGACTGGGACTAGAACCCGGTGTGCCAGCGCCGCAAGGCGGAGGATTAGTCCAGTGAGCCACGGCGCCGGCGGATCATTGTCATTTCAAGGAAGTCTTTCTTGGTACCTTCAGGTCAGGGTTAAACTGTGTCTTCTCATACTGCCTTACCTGTGCCCTACGATGACGCCCACCACCTTGCTGTGATTTGTTTGTTACAAGTCCCGCCACCTGCTTGAACTCAAGGACTCGGAAGGCTGGGCCCACTCCACAGTATTTTGTTTGATAAATGACTTCACGGTGACTCGTGAGCATGTGCTTCCACTGCTTACATCCAAAGGAAATTGTAAGCAGGAGTGGTAGAGTAACTTCATACAGTAGGAAATACACGGACATTTAAAAATTCTCTGGGAAGCAATAGATTTTTATGGAGGATAGATACTGTATCAATTATAGCATGAAAAGTAGGAACTGCAATGGGGGAAATAACCTGCAAAGTTGGGGAAAATCATAAGCTATGTATATCACTGCAATGTAGAAAAATCTGAGGTTCTTTTTGTACCCTTGTGCTCATGGAAAACAGAACACGATCTCCAATGAAATAATCACACAACTGGGCAGGAAAAAAAAAACAGGATAGGAAGAGGAAAGAATGGCTAGATTTTAAGTTTGTCAGACAGTACTTACTTTTTTGTAATCATGTTAACAACAGAATTTAAATAATCTCCATGGCTCTAAAAACGAAAAAAAATTTACTGAAATTAAGCACATCTTATAGTTTTTTTCAGGTAAGAGTTTTTGCTATAGGTAAATCTAATACAAGAGTGGAAAGTCATTATGTCCTAAAACATGTCTTGTGTTTTTACTTTCTAGGAAAGGATCTAAAATATTTGAAAAATCTGACTTGAATCTAGAAAAGATTTCATTCTTCTTCCTTTGTTGCAATATGAATATTCCTATTTATTATTTAACCTTTAAAATTGGTTTACAAAGCCCTATACATCTGAAAATGTTTTGCTCTTAAAACAGCCATTTCGGAATGGTTTGATTTGAAGCACTGCTCTTTGGAAATGTCTTCATTTGTGAGTGTTCCATGACAAAAAGCTACTTCAGGATCATGCTACGTTTTTCCAGACAGCAGTGCTCACTTTGATTCCCAAATTTTCCACCGTCAGTGTCCTTTATGGACTTGTTTGTCATTGAACAGTGTGCTACATTTCACGCCAAACTTGCTTACAAAATTCTTTGATGTGGACCCTCTCTCAATGACATTTAGGGGCTGGTGCTGTGGCCCAGCGAGTTGAGCTGCAGCCTGTAGCGCCAGCATCCCACATGGCCGGCAGTTTGAGTCCCAGCTGTTTCACTTCTGATCCATCTCCCTGCTAATGTGCCTGGGAAAGCAGAGGAACGAGGTCCCTGCACCCATATTGGAGACACAGAAGAAGCTCCTGATTCCTGGCTTTGGTGTGGCTCAGCCCCAGCCCTTGCAGACATTTGGGGAGTGAACCAGCGGAAGATCTCACTCTCTCTCGCTGTCGACCTGTAACTCTGTTTTTCAAATATATAAATAAATAAATCTTTTAAAAGATAGCATTAAAAAAAATATAGAGGCCCATAAGTGGTTCCAACAAAAAAATTCTGCCATCATTTTGAAAAATGACAGATCTATTGTCAAACCTGAGAATGCTGAAAGGCTTAGCTGAATGTGTACCATCAGGTGGTTTGTTATAAAATATCAGACAAAGTGTGGCTAAATCTATCCATGCAGTTTGTAAGCTTCTTAAGATGACCATCAATTGAATCAACAGCATTTTGTCCCGCTGACACATAGTATATTTTAAACATGGCACTAAATTTATACTAATTATGTATTCTACTTTCCATTTTGAAATTTGTCCCCCAATATTTTATTATTAGTCTGAACATGTAAGGTAAATGTGCATTGCGCCAGTCATGTGAAAGAAGAGAATAGGACAAAGCATTTTGGGAATTATGTTTATACTTCCAGTAGGAAGAAATTAAACTGGGATGGAATGACTCTTCAGTCTTAGAGTTTCCTAGACGTTCCTCCATTACTTGTTTTGAGGTTTTTTTTTTCTGCATTCAAATACATCTTTATTATAGAAAATTTGTGCACTAAAAAAAAGAATACTCTTTATCCAAGATTCACCTGACTCCACATTCAGAATAGCAGTTTCATTTTGGAGACTAGCAGTCCAAAATTTGCTCATTCTCTTTCTCTTTTTTTTTTTTTTTTTTTTTTTTTGACAGGCAGAGTGGACAGTGAGAGAGAGAGACAGAGAGAAAGGTCTTCCTTTTGCCGTTGGTTCACCCTCCAATGGCCGCCGCGGCCAGCGCGCTGCGGCCGGCGCACCACGCTGATCCGATGGCAGGAGCCAGGAGCCAGGTGCTTTTCCTGGTCTCCCATGGGGTGCAGGGCCCAGGGACTTGGGCCATCCTCCACTGCACTCCCTGGCCACAGTAGAGAGCTGGCCTGGAAGAGGGGCAACCGGGACAGAATCCGGCGCCCCAACCGGGACTAGAACCCGGTGTGCCGGCGCCGCTAGGCGGAGGATTAGCCTAGTGAGCCGCGGCGCCGGCCTCTTTCTCTTTTTTTAAAAAAAAATTTACTTATTTGAAAGGCAGAGTTAGAGAAGCAGAGCCAGAGAGAGAGAGAGAGAGAGAGAGAGGGAGGGGGAGAGAGAGAGAGAGAGGTCTTCCATCCACTGGTTCACTCCCCAGATGGTCTCAATGGCTGGGGCTGAGCTGATCCAAAGCCAGGAGCCAGGAACTTCTTCCAGGTTTCTCATGTGGGTGCTGGGGCCCAAGCACTTGGGCCATCTTCTACTGCTTTCCCAGGCACATTAGCAGAGAGCTGGATCAGAAGTAGAGCAGCCAGGACTAGAACCAGTGCCCATATGGGATGCCGGCACTGTAGGCAGCAACTTTACCCAGTACACCACAGCACCGGCCCCAATCTCTTTTTTCTTTATATATTTAATCTGCCAGCATATTTTATTCCTTCCCTCCCTTGCCTTTAATTTTACATGGATAACATGATGATGTGATATTTTTTCACTCAACAACATGATATGGACATCATTTGCACCAGTGAGAACAGATATTCATCCTACTTTCATTATTACAGAATACTGTGTTGTAGGTTTATAACAATTTAATCACCCTCTTGTTGATGTTTTGGTTGTTTCCAATATCATTCTTTCATAAAATAATAGTGCACTGGAAATCTCAGAAATAATTATTTCAAATGATTATTTACCATGCACTTACTCTGTGTCATGCATTATTCTCAGTGTTTTGGATGTATTACCTAATTTCAAGGATCCTATAAGTAGTATTGTTAATACTGTTGTAGAAATGAGGAAAATGAGGCACAGAGAGGTTAAGTAAATAGTTCAAGTTCACATTCAAGAAAGTGGAGGAGGTGACATCTGAATGCTGGCAATCTAGAGGCAGAGTCTGTGTTCTCAGCTACCACACTACATCGCCATGTTTTAAACAATTGCTTGATTCTCTTGCTATATTAGGTTCCCAGAATCAATCTGGATTTCTGAGACAAAGAATATGCATGTTTTACATTTGACCCACGTCACCAAATGTCCTTCCAAAAGGTGCTGTAATATCAATATTCACACAGTCCTTTGTAGTTTTACATGGCGTTATAGGCAAAATAAAAATCTTGGGGCTGGTGCTGTGGCATGGCGGATAAAGCCTGCCCCCTGCAGTGCTGGCATCCCATATTGGCACTGGTTCCTGTCCTGGCTGCTCTACTTCTGATCCAGCTCCCTGCTATGGCCTGGGAAAGCAGTAGAAGATGGCCCAAGTCCTTGGGCCCCTGCACCCACATGGGAGACCTGGAAGAAGCTCCTGGCTCCTGGCTTTGGATTGCTTAGCTCTGGCTGTTGTGGCCATTTGGGCAGTGAATCAGCAGATGGGAGATCTCTCTCTCTCTCTCTCTCTCTCGGCTTCTCCTTCTCTCTGTGTGTAACTCTGACTTTCAAATAAATAAATAAATAAATAAATCTTTTAAAAAAATCTCTGGTGCCATTAGAGGGAGGTAGATTTGAATCTACTCTATTAGGTCCTGGGAAAGGTACCCCCCATCTTTAAGCTCCAGTTTATTCATCTGCAATCTTTAGGGATGCAGTGTAGGTTGTCAATAATGTCTAGAAAAATTGTCCATTGTCCATCAGTAATAGGAAGAAGTCTCCCAATTAATGGTAGTTATTGTTACTTACTTAATAAGTAATAAGTACTATCCCCAGATTCATAACCAACATTTTATTGGGCTGGGCAGGTTTTATTATTATAGCATCAATTTTAATGTTCTGTGTGTAAATATGATTTCTGTTCCACACAGTTACGCAAGGATTCTAAATTAAATGCAAGTCAAATTCAGCAAACTTATTATCTCCCACATTAAGACATTATGTTTTCTTTTTTAGATCTAAGTATTTAATTCCTTCTCAATGGTGTTATACAATATTAAATATATTGTCTGTTATCCCAAAAAAGCATCTCAGGATTGTGTTTTTCAGAAAAGCAATTCAGGGTGGCACAGCGATTACCACCGCAGGAGGGGACCTGGAGACTGCAGGAGAGAGCAGGAAGCTTGCTCTTGCTCATACGTACATCTGCGACAGAGACGATCACCACAGAGTCCTTCTCCTCTGCAGGAGTCATCCTGGAGACGACCGAGGTGAGCGTTTGCTTCAGGTAACTGTGATTCCCTCTGTCCACGGTGGAAATGCCGAGCGCAAAAGAAACTGCAGACACAGGAGTATGAAGTCATCATTTCAAATCATAGGACAACACTTAATTCAGCGTTCATTACATGCTTATTTCTACATTTGCATGAGCCTTGCGGTCATAGAAAGGGTGTTTGACGTTGTACCATAAAAATAATGTAGACTGCATTAATTTTTATCTGACATTTTGTTTTCTGTTTGAGAAAATTCCCACTTGCAGTGAATTTTTATCAAATACATTCAAATGACTTCAAGATGTTCTCGGCCTGGAGGATTCCAGTCTAGTAGAAGTAGGACTAATTACTTCCCACTTACAATAGCTCTCATCTAACTGGGTACAAAATGTTACAAACTGATTGATACTCTTGTTCCTGAGGGAATACTGAAACATAAAACAGCAAAAAACTGTGGAATATTTTCATCTGTGAAAACATGGATGAAGTCATTTCTAAATCATTTGATGATATGAATACATGCTCCTAAATGAGTCTCTAAAAAGATTAATTTCATTTATTTGGAAGTTAGAGTGATAGGAAGAATGGGAAAGACAGAGAGAGAGAAAGAGATAATCCATCTTCTGATTCACTCCCCAAACAGCCACAACATCCCAGGCTGCACCAGGCCAAAGCCAGGAGACTGGAGCTCCATCTGGCTCTCCCATGTGGGTGGCAGAGGCCCAAGCACTTGGGACATCTTCCGCTGCTTTCCCAGGTGCATTAGCAGGGAGCTGGATTGGAAGCTGAGCAGCTGGGATTTGAACCTGAGCTCCAACATGGGATGTCGACATTTCAGGCTGCAGCTTAACCCACTATGCCACAGCATCAGCTCTCTAAATGCCTATCATTGTCCAATAACAACTGGAGTACTGGGGGAAAATATGAAGATTCCATCAGGGAAATCTGACCAAACTCAATCTTGGCTGCACCATTGCCTGCCTGGATGGCACACAGCCTCTCTAGCCTCACTGTTTCCATCTGTAAGATGGCAATGAAGACTTCCAGAACGGTTAAGCGAGGAACTCAGACAAACCTCTTAGTAATAAGCAATAATGAAACTAAAAATAAATCAAAACAAATTGTCAAAACAGTTATTTCATGGTCCTGATCTACAGTAGATAGATGTTTACTTAGAAAAAACTATTGGACTTTGGTAAGAACTGTAAAGAATCAGTATTTTAGTGATAACTATGGAGTTTTAACATATTTTCATATATTTGTGGGCCTTTGCATATTCTTTTTCACAAAATCCTCATTTAAGCTCCTGCCCACTTCTCTATTAAGTTGTCTATACTTTCTGATTTATTTCTTACTGCTCTTTATATATTCAGAATATAAACCCTTTGTCAGTTATATGTGTGACAGATATCATTCTCATTCTGGGTGCCCTTTTCAATGTTTTGCCTCTTGAAAAATGTAAACTGTTCATTTTAGTGCAGTGAAATTTATCAATCATTTCTTTTATAGTTTATGCTTTTGGAGTCTTGTTGAAAAAATTTAGCTTATCTTCAGATCATAAAGATCTCCTGGTGAGTTGTCTTCTCCATGCCTTATTGTTTGCCTTTCATACTTAGACCTACACTAAACCTGGAATTGATTCTTATGGATGGTGTGAGGCAGGAACCAAATTTCAAGCTGAGAAGCATGCTATAAATGTAATTCCTTGAATGGCTTCCCATGCCTTAGGATGAAGAATGAATTTACAAGATTTACAAGGTCTTTGTAAGTTGGTCCTGACTTATCTTTTCTGTCTCGAGGACCCCTCTCTTCTCAAACTGACCAAATCTCTCCCTGTCAACTTCAGGCCTTTGTGCATGCCATTCCTTTCGTCACAAAACACTCTTCTTCCCCTGTGATGGTTCTACTGCTGCTTTAGGGTTCCACTGGACACTCTGACCACAAATTTACACCTGAGCCTTTGTAATTAGGCTGGAAATGACTGCTACGTATTCTCATGTCATCTCTTATAGTTACTTATCAGGCCTTTTGTGGTCATTCATTCATAGCTAGAACATCAATTCGGCGAAAGTAGACACCCCTTCTCTCCTGATCACCATTACAAATCCAGCACTAATATTACAACAGGCACTTACTAATGTCAAGAAACTTGGGAGGAATAAATGAATGGCCAGCCCTTCATTACCAGGCTCTGTCCCTCATCTGGCTACAACTGTGCATGCAGGACACATATCTTTTCTAGGCCTTCTTACTGTCAGGCCTGATGTATTTCTTTTTTTTTTTAACTTTTATTTAGTAAATATAAATTTCCAAAGTACAGTTTATGGATTACAATGGCTCCCCCCCCCATAACTTCCTTCCCACCGACAACCCTCCCATCTCCACTCCCTCTCCCATTCCATTCACATCAAGATTCATTTTCAATTCTTTTTATATACAGAAGATCAGTTTAGTATATATTAAGTAAAGATTTCAACAGTTTGCACCCACACAGAACATAAAGTGTAAAATACTGTTTGAGTACTAGTTATAGCATTAATTCACATTGAACAACACATTAAGGACAGAGATCCTACATGAGGAGTAAGTGCACAGTGACTCCTATTGTTGACTTAACAAATTGACACTCTTGTTTAAGGCGTCAGTAATCTCCCTAGGCTCATGTCATGAGTTGCCAAGGCTATGGAAGGCTTTTGAGTTTGCCGACTTTGATCTTATTTTGACAAAGACCTGATGTATTTCATTTCCTCTATTCAGATGGCCATCTTCTACTTTTCCACTATCCACCACCTCCCTAATCTTTCCTCAATGTAGCTTATTTCAATTTTTTTTTTTTTTTTTGGCCTTTCAAGTCACCTGGAGGTCACTTTCTCTAGAAAGTTTTCCTTAATTCCCTTAGTGTAAGTTACCTGCCTCACCCTCATATTTCTCTCATCACGGCACTGGTCACTTTAGACTATAAGGACCACGGCACTTGTCTCTGTGAGGCTGTGGTCCATATCCCTCACCAAATCCCCTGGGTCTAACATGCGTCCAGAACAGAGAAGCAGTTGTTCACTGAGGCAACGAAAAAGACTTCACAAAGGAGTCGGAGTTTAAGCTGGAAAGTCGTGTTGGATAAGGGGGCCACATCACAAATCCGTTGTCTGTTGGGAGCAGGTGATGTGTTCATTACAGGCAGTGACCAGCACATGCAAGATACATGAGAATCTCAAAGATATTGGCCTATTTCAAGCAAGTGGCTTGGGGTTTCTGGAGAGGAAAGAGTGGCAGAAGCTGAGATTTTGTGCACATATCCCATCAAGGAGTCAACTTCATTCTATGTGCACTGAACATCTATTGAAGGATTTGAAGCAAGAGTGAAGTATGATCAGCTATAAATTTTAGTAACATATCTCTGAGGAAAGTATAAAGAATGGATTGACTTCAGTAAATCTAAAGCTATGGAAAAAAATTACAAGTCTATTTCAATAGACCAGGCAGGAAATGATGACAGGCTCAATCAAAAATAGGCAGAGAGGGGCTGTAGAGCACAGAAATTACCCAAGATATACTCAGGGTACAGAATAAATGAGTCTGATGGTAAATTGTCCAGCAGACCAAGTCATGGGCTTCAATACTTTTGTGTATGTTTTATGTGTTGGGATCTTTTAGTTGCCAAGAATAAATCTCCTGCAAATTGTCTCTGGTAATGGAGAAAACCTTAGCTATTGCAGGCATTTAGAAAGTGAACCAGTGGCCAGAAAATCATCTCTGTCTCTCTCCCTCCATCCCTATTACACTTTCAAGCAGATGAAAATGAATAAAAATAAACATTAAAAATATGAGTATGAACGTCATTGTTTGAGACTAGGAAATAGCTGGGAAATGAGGAAATTATTCAGGATTTAGCACAGCTCTGATAATGCCACCGTAAGATCCCACATGATGGATTCTATTTGTGCCTCCCATCTCTCTGCCTCCTTCCTTTCACTCTGTATCATGGCTTCTGCTGTATTTCTCGATGCTACGGTGAAATCTGATGGAGCTAGAGTTTTCCAGTTGTGAACTCAAACTGTTCCTCAATCTATGCTGCCATTTTCTCAGGCATAAAATAGAGATGATAATAATGGCCTCTATTGCACTGGGTGAAGAGAATGAGAAAAATGGGGAAAAAAAAAAACATAGAACTCAGCATGTGCAACACACTAAGGATTCAGTAGTCTTGAACAATGCCCTTGGACACCTGCATCCCAATACAATTGGCTTTGTTAATATGTTGGATGCAATTGGTACAGAATAGAACTACTTATTCCCCTGGAACTGGCTACGGCAGGGGTCATCAAATTTCTGTGGAGGACCAGAAAGAAAACACTGTTGGCTCTCGGCCAGTCTCTGGTATGACTTAACTCTGTTACAGCACAAAATGAATAGCTGTGTTCCAACAAAACTTTACATAAAAATGAGCAGTCCATGATCTTGATCTAGGGTGGCTCATTCACTGGAATGAATGGAGTTTGTAGCAATGGCAGGGATCCTGAGACTTGGTCTAACAGGCCTGCTTCAAACTGCAGTGCCTCTTCTTTTCTTGGATACCTGTGTGAGCCTGAACTCATTCCTCAAGGCTCAGCTCATATTATAAAGTTTTGCTGCCTTCAGTCCCAGAAAGATGGAGAAACAGGAAGATAACCAAGTAAGAATATATTCGTATTTATCAAAACCAAGGAAAAAAGATTTGCCATTCACTTAACAGACATTTAATGTCTATTTGACCTATACTGACATGTTTTCAAAGCCTCTGTATTAAAATGGAACTTGAATGCAAGTCACCAAATGCTTATTAAATTATTATGTTCCGCCAGACAATATATTGACTTCCGTTTATCCAAATTAATGCCAGGTAGGTTAGTGGTGTACATGTGATTTAAAGTATATTATTAATAGTTTACATTTTAAAACTTAAAAATATGTCTCCAAAGATCAAAATACCTGTATTTAATTTCTTAATTCTAAATCTTCTTACCATCTCTTCTTCCTTTGCCAATGATTATATCAGGATAAATACTGTCTGCTTTATTTAGATGAGGAAAAAAGAACTTTAAGTCTTCCAGTGTATTAGAAACTGTTTCATTCTGATTTGTTGTATTCACTTTCTTTTCAACTGGAAGAGAAGAAAAACAGAGTTGCTGAGTGTGTGACTACAGAGTATCTTCTCCATCTCATACAATTTTCAAAAAATGAAATTTAATAACTTAATTTACAGATTGGTATAGAATGTATATGAAAATATTCTAAAATGTGAATTATCCAAACCACAATGCTACAAACTGTAGGACAAAGATGACTGACTCATATTTATTTTTAAATTAATATTTAATTTAAGCACACTACAATGGGTGAGAGAACCAAAGGGCAACAGAACTGTCAGTTCCAAAGGAAAGGAGTATAATGAAGCATGCTATAATTGGTTTCTTTTGCTACTTTGATTAGCATCACTTCATTACAGTTTGTTTCTTTATAACTTTGTTTGTAGCCCTTAATATTTAATGACTCCAACTGTACCACTCATTAGAATATGACATTATAATTTTGAAAAAGAAAGACAACATTGGAGGCCGACACTATTCAACTTTAATTCATACTTTACACAGCTAGTACTGAGATAAACCTACACAAATATGCTTGTTGAACTTTGACAAAGTTGCAAAGACAATTCAAAGCAGAAAAGACACGTGACAAAATGGTGCTGGAATATTTGGATATCCATGTGAAAATAACTGAATCTTGATCTGTACTTCACAAAATTTACACAAATTAACTCCAAAGATTTAATAGCATACATGTAAAATGTATAACACTAGATGGATGGGTGTTTGGCCTGGTTGATAAGGTGCCAGTTGGGATGCTCATCTCCCAAGAGTGCATGGGTTTGAGCTTTGGCTCCACTCTGATTCCAACTTCTTGCCAATGCACACCTTGGGAGGCAGTGGTAACGCTGCAGCAGCTGGGTCCCTGGCACCTGTATGGGGTACTTGAATTGAGTTCTCAGCTCAGGGTTTTGGCCTGGCCCCGCTTTGGTTGTTCTGGGTGTTGTGGAATGAAGATAAGAAGATGGAAGATCTCTGTCTCTCTCTGTTCCTCAATTTAAAAACATCAAAGAAAAAACATAAAACTCTGAAATTTTCAAATACATAAAAGAACGTCTTCCTGACCCTGAACTAGGTAAATTGGTGATAAGACACAACATAATAATATATAAAATAATACATAGAGAAAAATTGATAAATTGAACTTCTTCAAAAGTTTAAAATGTTTTCCCTCTGAAGGACATCATAAGGAAAATAAAAAGACAGGGACTGGAATAAAACATTTAAGTCACACATCCATCTGGTAAGTATCCAGGATAACACATGGATTTCTCAAAACTCAGTAAGAGGGATGAGTTTTGGTGCAACAGTTCAGTTTGATGCTTTGGATACCCACTTGCCAAACAGAGTGCCTGGGTTTGTATTCCAACTCTGCTCTCAATTTCAGCTTCCTGCCAATGTGCACCCTGGGAGGTAGCAAGTGATGGCTTAATTGCCTGGGTCCCTGACACCTACATGGAAGACCTAGATAGAGTTCCTGGCTCCTGGCCAATTGGGGAGTGGCAGGTGGGAACATTCTTTACCTCCAACTTCTCTGCCTCTCAAATAAATAAAAAAAAATAAAATAAACCGCCCAATTAAAAATGAGGAAAAGATTTGAACAGATGTTCCTCCCAAGAAATATTTGGATGATAAAGGAACACATTGAAAAATGCATAACATTGTTAGTCATTGGTGAAATACAATATGAAATCTACGGGATATCACATGGCTGAATAGTATTTATATTTTTTTATGATTTATTTGATTTGTATGTCAGAATGACAGTGCAAAAGAGAGAGAGAGGGAAACTTCCATCCTCTGGTTCATTCCCTGTATGGCTGCAACAGTTGCAGGCTGGGCCAGGACAAAGCCAGGATCCTGGAACTCCTTCTGGCACTTGAACTGCTGCTCCAGTATGGGATGCTGGTGTCACAAGTAGTAGATTAACCCTCTGTGACACAATGCCAGTCCCCGAGTGGCATTTCATTGTATGGCTATACAATGGGTACAGATTCTTTACTGTTTAACCAACTGAAGGCATTCGGAATGTTTTCAGTTTGAGGTGATTATAAAATACATGTTGCTACAAGCATTCATGTACATTTTTTGTATGAAGAAAAGTTTTCTTCTTTTAACATGAATATCTAGAAAGCAGGACTAATGGGGCTTATAGTAAGTGTATTTTCAACTTTGTAAGAAATTGCCAAACTGTTTCCAGAGTGGTTGCACCATTTAGGATTTCCTGCCACAATGTGTGAGCATTGTAGTCACTCTGGGTTACTATAAAGAAGGCATTAAATCTAAATTTTCAAAAAGAAAGCATAAAATAAGCAAACAACCATACACACACACACAAAAAGCAACACAAACCTAAACTTCCTGAAACTTTTTCTCTGTTTGTAATATCATTTTTCATTTGATTGAAGGCTTCCATCAGCTCTTGGCGACTATTTTCAGCTCTGTTTTTTAAATGTTGCATGGTTTCTTTAAACTCAGACATATGGTTTCTACAGTTAGTTAGTTGGTTACCTGTAAAGAAAACATATATGTGTATGTTTATACATGTAGCTGTGTATCACATAATTTTCTATAACACATGTAAAATGTAAGACACATGCTTCCATATAGCAATATATACAACATTATGTAACTGCATATATATGTACGTGTGTGTAAATATATGTATTATCAAGAATGAGAAAATCTTCTGAATAGTAACATGCAGAAGGTGGAACTGTCAGTGATTTTTGCTTTACTACTTTGTGTTCCTCTATGTTTTCCAGATTTTCCATATTGTGTATGTATTAGTCTTGTTGTTAGAGGAAAAACCCATTTTTGGGTTTTTGATCCACCAAAATTTACTTCTATGAATTTATCTGAAAAAGTGACCAGGACTATGGGCAGAGATTTGACATAAGGATGTTCAACACCAGGTAACAGTATTTATCATTGTAAAAAAAAATAGAAATGATCTAAGTGCTAAAATTTGATAAATAGGAAATTTACTAAGTAACTGAAGGAATATTATTTGAAAAGTTCTGGTGTCTTTAGTATTGTCTTATGTATAATCTAATCCTGGTTTTGTCACTTCATATTTGTGCAACTTCAGGCAAGCTACTTATTTCTGTTAGGCCCTGTTCCTCCATGGGTGCATGGATATGAGAGAACCCCTGTCTCAGGACTGTTGTGAAGATGTAATGCTATGGCGTGCAAACCATTTTGGAAAGCACATGGAATAAGCTTTGAAACATATAGTGTAAATATTTATCTCTTATCAATGGACTATTCTTTATTCATTTATCAGTGGAGTACTCTGTAGCCATGAAGAACTACTTTGCAGAACAGTATTGTAAAACAACTGCATAAATTACATTAAGAAAAAGTACATACATGTATAGCAAAGAAGAGTAAGTGTCAGGGTGGCACTGTGGTACAAATGGGTTAAGCCACTGCTCATGGCATCCCATATCAGAGCACTGGTTCGAGTCCCGGCTATTTCACTTCCAATCCAGCTCCCTGCAATGACTAAGGATGCTGTGCTGGGCTGGCGAAGTGGCTCACTAGGCTAATCCTCTGCCTTGCGGCACCGGCACACTGGGTTCTAGTCCCGGTTGGGGCGCCGGATTCTGTCCCAGTTGCCCCTCTTCCAGGCCAGCTCTCTGCTGTGGCCAGGGAGTGCAGTGGAGGATGGCCCAAGTCCTTGGGCCCTGCACTCCATGGGAGACCAGGATAAGTACCTGGCTCCTGCCATTGGATCAGCGTGGTGCACCAGCCGCAGTGCGCCAGCCGCGGTGGCCATTGGAGGGTGAACCAACGGCAAAGGAAGATCTTTCTCTGTCTCTCTCTCTCACTGTCCACTCTGCCTGTCAAAAAAAAAAAAAAAAAAAAAGAAAAAAAAAGGAAAAAAGAAAAAGGATGCTGTGCCAAATGTTGTCCTGTAATGCTAATATTTTAAACTCTTTATTTCCTTTTTTAATGGTTTTTCAAACTATTTTTTTGACAGGCAGAGTTAGACAGAGAGAGAGAGAGACAGAGAGAAAGGTTTTCCTTCTGTTGGTTCACCCCCAAAATGTCTGCTACAGCTGGTGTGCTGTGCCAATCCAAAGCCAGGAGCCAGTTGCAGGCGCAGGGCCCAAGGACTTGGGGCCATCCTCCACTGCCCTCCCGGGCCACAGCAGAGAGCTGGATAGGAAGAGGAGCAACCGGGACAGAACCTGGTGCCCCAACCAGGACTAGAACCTGGGGTACTGGCGCCGCAAGGTGGAGGATTAGCCTAGTGAGCCACAGCGCCGACCTTAACCTCTTTATTTCCACCTCTTCATCTACCCTTCTCGTTCTCTATTTTTTGGTCTGTGCTATTCTAATCTAGAAATATAAAATTTTAAAAATTATATATATATGATTTTTTAAACTTGTGCATCTTATTTTTAAAATGAATTTGGCTTTATGTATTTCAATTTGTAACCACTTTTACAATAATTATTTACATTTAAGTCTCTACTGGATGGGATTTATGCATATCTCTATAACATTTTTATACCACAGCTTCCTCATTCTTCTTGATTTTGAATCTCCCCTCCACTATTTGTAAGGCATTTTTGAGTATATTTTTAAAGGAAAGGTACATGTCAAAATCCCTTATATTTATGAAAATTTTTCACTCTGAGAAAGTGACTTGATCAGCTCTTGTTCTGACTGTTGATGTACAATGTAATACTTTATCCATTTTAGTATTTTCTCTTTGTTTTGTTCTGGTACTATTGGTTGAACTCTGTGATTAACAAGCAATTATTCTTAGGTGTTTAAATTTTAACTGAAAAGTGATCCCTGTTAAATATAAGAGTGGGAATAAAAGAGGGAGGAGAAGTACAATTTGGGACATGCTCAATCGGACTTGCCCCAAATGGTGGAGTTAGAAACCTGTCAGGGTATTCCAATACAATCCCATCAAGGTGGCATGTACCAATGCCATCTCACTAATCCAAGTGATCTATTTCCACTCACAACTGATCACACTGATAGGTCTAAGAGTCAAAGGGATCACACACACAAACAAGACTAGTGTCTGCTAATACTAACTGATAGAATCAAAAAGGGAGAGAACGATCCATCATGGGAAGCAGGATACACAGCAGACTCATAGAATGGCAGATGTCCTAAATAGCACTCTGGCCTCAGAATCAGCCCTTAAGGCATGCGGATCTGGCTGAAGAGCCCATGAGAGTATTTTAGGCATGGAAAGCCAAGACACCTTGGAAAAAAAAAAAGAAGAAGAAGAAGACCTAAATGAAAGATCTCTGCGAGTGAGATCCCAGTGGAGAGAACGGGGCCATCAAAGAAGGAGGTACCTTTCTCTGAAGGGAGGAGAGAACTTCCACTTTGACTATGACCCTGTCGGTATAAGATCGAAGTCGGTGAACTCAAAAGGCTTCCATAGCCTTGGCAACTCATGACTAGAGCCTAGGGAGATTACTGACACCATAAACAAGAGTGTCAAATTGTTAATTCAACAACAGGAGTCACTGTGTACTTACTTCTCATGTGGGATCTGTCCTTAGTGTGTTGTCCAATGTGAAGTAATGCTATAACTAGTACTGAAACAGTATTTTACACTTTTGTGTTTCTGTGTGGGTGCAAACTGATGAAATCTTTACTTAATATATGCTGAATTGATCTTCTGTATATAAAGAGAATTGAAAATGAATCTTGATGTGAATGGAATGGGAGAGGGAGTGGGAGATGGGAGGCGTGTGAGTGGGAGGGAAATTATGGGGGGGAAGCCATTGTAATGCATTAACTGTACTTTGGAAATTTATATTTACTAAATAAAAAATAAAGGAATGCACATGTCAAAATCCCTTATATTATGAAAATTTTTCATTGCCTTTATACATGAATAACAACTTAATCTGCATTACAATTATTCAATTACAAAAGCTTTTTCCTTCCAATTGCTTATCCATATAGCCCTGGTTGTTTTTCACTCTATGCTTTGCCCTGTAAAGCATGCTGAGTCATCCGTGATTGTCATCTAGTTGAGTTACTGAACCAAGTTGGGATCCCAGTTGTTACAATGCCATTCCTCAGGAGTACACTCTGTGTTTTGCTTCTATCTCCGGCAACCTCTACTCTAATATACACATGCACACACACATACACACACACACACTCACACACACACACACACACCACTTCCCTTGTATGTATCCCTGACATCTTTGGACCATTTCTTACCTCCATGACTGTAGCACATTCCACAGGTTGTCTACCCAGTATACAATCCTAGTCTTCTTTTGTTCCTTTTTACCCATAGATCTGTGATTTTGTTTGGGGCAGGAAGGCATTAGCTAAAATTACTTGATTTCCAAGACTGTAGCTGAATCAATAGGGAGCTTGGATTGGGACCTCTCCCTCCCAGACTCTCTACCTGTGGTATCAGAAACCAAGAGGGAGACTCAGAGACTTCTATGGTCAGAGTAAGACCCTCCCTCTTAGCCTTCACACATCTTTCAGCTGGGCTCAAGAAGTAACTGCAGAATTTTCTGTGCTGCTGACCACAGACACACCCGTCTTTTCCCAACACTCAGTCTCCTCACCATGTTCTTTGATCCCATTAAGGCTGATCTCATTAAGCCTCTTATCCCAGTTTCTGATGCCCAGGCGACTCCCCCTCTTCTGCACTCTGCTTCCTATAGGGCTCTATACATCACTCCCAACCTTTCCAACTCTACTCCTCATTTCTTCCCAGTGCTGGAAAACCTTTGTACTCTAGAGTTCAAGATCAGTCATTATTAAAATCGCATGTATCTTGCCCTCTTCTCTGAAGTTCCCTTAGGTACCCTGCTCTCACTGAAGCTTGGTTCTTCCCTGAGGACACCACCTCCCCTGCAGCCTGTTTCAACTGGTGTCTGTTTTCTCTCCCACACCACTTACACTGAGGCTGGGGAGATGTCCTGTCTCCTCATGGCTGCTTCCAAATCTTTCTCCCACCTTTCTTTCCAACATGCATCAGCATTTCCTTCAATGATATCAGATGACACTTCCACTTTCTCTCCTGTGCAACCATCTTCAGATTCATGAGTCTCTCTCCCTCAATCCTTGAGGACGTCAGCACTATCATTAGCAATAGCTACTGGCTCCCATAATCTGCATTGCAAACATCTCAGTCTCTTGTCACCACCTCCCAAATTGCCAGTCACTCTCTTTCCGTGTTAATAAAATGTATTTCTATAGCATCAATTGTAATAGGCAAATAATATTTATTATATGTAAAACATTTTTCTTTTTTAAAAAAATTATTTAAGGTATACAAATTTCATGTATTTCCTATATAAAGATTCAAGAACACAGTGATACTTCCCATCCTTTTCCCCCTCCTGCCCACACTCCCACCCTTCCTCTCCTATTCCCTCTCAATTTTTAAAATGAACTACTTTCAGTTTACTTTATACTCATAATATTAACCCTATACTAAGTAAAGAATTCAACAAATAGCATGATGAGGAAAAAAACACTGTTCCTCAACATTAGAGACAAGGACTGTAAACAATCATTGAATTTCATTCCTATATATTGGATTTTTGGTACTCTATTAGTTACCACAGGTCAGGGAAAACATATGGTATTTGTTTTTTGAAGACTGGGCTTATTTCATTAAACATAATGGTTTCCAGTTGCATCTATTTTGTTGTAAAAGTGAGGATTTCATTCTTTTTACAGCTGAGTAGTATTCCATAGTGTATATATACAACATAATTTCTTTTTTCCCCCAAAGAAACCTTTCATTTAAGGAATACAAATTACATAAGTACAACTTTAGGAATATAGTGATTCTTCCCACCATACCTGCCCTCCCACCCATTCTCTCAACCCTCCTCCTCCTCCTTCTCCCATTCCCAGTCCCATTCTCCATTAAGATTTATTTTCAATTAAATTTACACACAGAAGACTCTATACTAAGCAAAGATTACAACAATTTACACACACACACAAATACACACACCAACTGTTTGAGATCAAATTTTACAGTTAACTCTGATAATACAACTCGTTAAGGACAGAGGTCCTGAATGGGAAGTTAGTACACAGTGACTCCTGTTGTTAATTTAACAACACTCTTTCTTTCTTTCTTTCTTTCTTTCTTTCTTTCTTTCTTTCTTTCTTTCTTTCTTTCTTTCTTTCTTTCTTTCTTTCTTTCTTTCTTCTTCTTCTTCTTCTTCTTCTTCTTCTTCTTCTTCTTTTTTTTTTGACAGGCAGAGTGGATAGTGAGAGAGAGAGACAGAGAGAAAGGTCTTCCTTTTGCCATTGGTTCACCCCCCAATGGCCACTGCGGCCAGCGCGCTGCTGCTGGTGCACTGCGCTAATCTGAAGCCAGGAGCCAGGTGCTTCTCCTGGTCTCTCATGCAGGTGCAGGGCCCAAGCACTTGGGCCATCCTCCACTGCACTCCCAGGCCATAGCAGAGAGCTAGACTGGAAGAGGAGCAACCAGGACAGAATCCGGTGACACGACTGGGACTAGAACCCGAGGTGCCAGCACCGCAGGTGGAGGATTAGCCTATTGAGCCGCGGCGCCGGCCCACAACTAACACTCTTATGTATGAAGCCAGTGACCACCCAAGGCTCTCTACCTGAGCTTTCTAGGCTATGGAAGCCTTTTGAATCCACAGACTCCATCAGTATTTAGACAAGGCCATAAGCAAATTGGAAGCTCTCTCGTCCCCTCAGAGAAAAGTACATCCTTCTTTGATGGCCACTTCTTTCTGCTGGGGATCCTTGATGTAGAGATCCTTGATGTGGAACATTTTTTGCCACAGTGTCTCGGCTTTCCATGCCTATAATGCTCTCATCAGCTGTTCAGTCAGACTAGGATGCCTTAAGGGATGATTCTGAGGTCAGAGTATTACTTAAAGTGATTGTCATTCTATGAGTCTGCTGTATGAACTGCTTCCCATGTTGAAACATTCTCTCCTTTTTAATTCTATCTATTATTATTACCAGGCACTTCTTCCTATTTATATGATCAATTTAACACTTAATTTTATTTATATGTTCACTTTAACACTTAATATGATCACTTTAACACTTAAGATGGCATTTTTATCACCTAGCTTAATGGGATTTGGGACCCATAGCAAATTTTTTAAACTATACCCTTAGAAATAAGTCCTTAGGAATGTATACAGAACTATACAGCTTTACAGTTATATACTTTCTCCTCCCTCTCTTATTCTCACTCTTATTTTTTACTGAGATCTATTTTCAACTGACTTCATACATGTATGATTAACTCTTTGTTAAGAGTTCAACAAATAGTATGAAAAAAAAGCCTGTTCCTCGACAGTCAAGACAAGGGCTGTTCAAGTCATTGCTTCTTGGAATGTCAATTTCACTTCTACAGATTTTCTTTTAGGTGCTCTATTAGCTATCACAAATCATATAGAGCATATAGTATCTTTTTATTTATTTGACAGAGTTATAGACACTGAGAGAGAGAGACAGAGAGAAAAGTCTTCTTTCCATTGGTTCACTCCCCAAATGGCCGCTACAGCCAGCATTATGCCAATCTGAAGACAGGAGCCAGGTGCTTCTTCCTGGTCTCCCACGAGGGTGCAGGGGCCCAAGCACTTGGGCATCCTCCACTGCCCTCCCGAGCCACAGCAGAGAGCTGGACTGGAAGAGGAGCAACCGGGACTAGAACCCGGCGCCCATATGGGATGCCGACACCACATGCAGAGGATTAACCAAATGAGCCACGGTGCCAGCCCAGAACATATAGTATTTTTCCCTTTGGGACTGGCTTATTTCACTAAGTATGATGTTTTCCAGATTCGCCCATTTTGTTACAAATAACCGAATTTCTTTTTTTTTTTTTAAACTGCTGTGTAGTATTCCATAGAGTTCATATCCTATAATTTCATTACACAGTCTTCAGTTGATGGGCATTTAGGTGGACTCTATGTTTTAGCTATTGTGAATTGAGCTACAATAAATATGGGGGTGCAGATAACTCTTTTATTTACTGATTTCATTCCCCTTGGATAAATTCCAAGGAGTGGGGTGGCTGGGTCATATGGTAGGTCTATATTCAGATTTCTGAGGTATCTCCAATCTGTCTTCCATAATGGTTTTACCAGTTTACATTCCCACCAACAGTGGATTAGGATACCTTTATCTTCACATTCTCACCAGCATTTATTGTTTGTTGATTTCTGTCTGAAAGCCATTCTAACTGGGGTGAGGTGAAAGCTCATTGTGGTTTTGATTTGCATTTCCCTGATGGCTAGTGATCCTGAACAATTTTTCATGTGTCTGTTGGCCATTTGGATTTCCTCTCTTGAAAAATATCTGTTTAAGTCCTTTGTCCCTTTCTTAACTGGGTTGTTTGTTTTGTTGTTGCTGAGTTTCTTGACCTCTTTATATATTCTGGTTATTAATCCCTCATAAGTTGCAAGGAAGTGATTCTGCCTCCATGTAGGTGTGGTCTAGAGCAGTCAGGTCTGACCAAGGTCATCATTCAGATGAATCTGTGCTTCTGAAAGCAGTAAAGAATGAGATGCTGGGGTCTGGCATCATACTGAAGGGAGTTAAGCTGCTGCCTGGGATGCCGGCATTCTATAAGGGCACCAGTTTGAGTCCCTGCAGCTTCACTTCCAATCCAGCTCTCTGCTAATGTGCTTGTGAAGGCAAAGGATGATGGCCCAAGTGATTGGGCCTCTGCACCCTCCTGGGAGACCTGGAAGAAGCTCCTGGCTTCTGGCTTTGGTTCGGTCCATCCCCCACTGTCGCTGTCATTTGGGGAGTGAGCCAGCAGACGGATATCTCTCTGTTTCTCCCTTGCCTCCACCTCTGTAACTCTGCCTTTCAAGTAAATAAATGAATCACTTTAAAAAAGTGAGATGGTGGGAGAAGTTAAAATGCTCTCCTTGGCAGGGTGAAATGAAGGTATTCCTTTGAAGGAAATATGGGCTCAGTAGAATATGTTGTCATTCCTAACTTGTGGCATGGTGTCTGCAGAGCTATGATACAGTAGGAGATGAAAGTAGGAGAGAGAAAGCCATAGCAGGATTTTGGAGAATAAGTAGACACTTAAAGGAACAGGAGTTATTAATCAAGAGGAGCAAAGAAAAGCAAACTGGTTTAAGCACAGTATGGAAAAGGCAAAGGGGTGCTGCCAAAACATAGCATCTACAGATCTATGGGCTGCTCACTACTTCAGAGGCAACATGAAAAAACTCAGAAGAGAGATGACTGATTGTGCTCATTTTTTAGATACTGCTATTGAGAAGGAGCTTACACCTTTCCCTCTAAGCTTGAATATTTCTTAAACTTTTATGATTAAAAAATCTTCTAATTTGAATTTGAATAAGAGAAACAAGCGGAGGCATAATCTGAAATAATCATAGCACTTTCATTAAGTTTCTTTACAATGTGTGTATATATTGTAGTCCACTCCATAGTACATGTTTGTTGTATTATGGTGATAAGAGGATCTCTCCTACTTCTCTTTCCTCCATTTTTTCCCAGGTAACTTTCTTGTATCTTGGAGCACAACTGTAGACCATGATGGGAACACTACTTCAGTAGAAAGGCAAGGCTGAAGATTAGTACAATATTTGCTTTAGAAAAAAATCAGTCTGGGGACATGAATTTGGTTGGGATGCTGGTTAAGATGCTTCTGTCCCAAAGCTGAGCAAACAGGTTTCAGTCCTGGCTCCTAGTTCCAGTTTCCTGTTAATGCAGACCCTGAGACACAGCAGTGATGGATCAAATTATTGGGTCACTGCTACCCACACTGGAGATTTGGACTGAGTTTCCAGCTCCTGGCTTCAGCCCAGTCTAGCCCTGGATGCTGTGTGTATTTGGGGAGTAAATTGGCACATGGGAGCTCTCTCTGTATCTCTATTTCGCTCTTTCTGCCTCTCTCTCAAATAATAAACAGACACATACCAGGGGATTACAATTCAATCCCATCAAGGTGGCATGTACCAATGCCATCTCACTAGTCCAAATGATCAATTTCTGTTCGCAATTGATCATAATGATTGGCCTAAGAGTCAAAGGGATCACATAAACAAGACTAGTGTCTGCTAATACTAACTGATAGAATAAAAAAAGGGAGAGAATGATCCAACATGGGAAGCAGGATACACAGCAGACTCATAGAATGGCAGATGTCCTAAACAGCACTCTGGCCTCAGAATCAGCCCTTAAGGCATTCGGATCTGGTTAAAAAGCCCATGAGAGTATTTCAGGCATGAAAAGCCAAGACACTCTGGCAAAAAAAAAAAAAAAACAAAACAAAACAAAAAAAAAACACCCAAACCCTAAATGAAAGAACTCTGTGAGTGAGATCCCAGTGTAAAAAGAAAGAAGGAGGTACCTTTCTCTGAAGGGAGGAGAGAACTTCCACTTTGACTATGACCCTGTTGGAATAGATCGAAGTTGGTGAACTCAAAAGGCTTCCATAGCCTTGGCAACTCATGACAAGAGCCTAGGGTGATTACTAACGCCATAAACAAGAGTGTCAATTTGTTAATTCAACAACAGGAGTCACTGTGCACTTACTCCCCATGTAGGATCTCTGTCCTTAATGTGCTGTACATTGTGATTTAATGCTATAACTAGTACTCAAACAGTATTTTTCTCTTTGTGTTTCTATGTGGGTGCAAACTGTTGAAATCTTTACTTAATATATACTAAACTGGCCTTCTGTATATAAAGAGAATTGAAAATGAATCTTGATGTGAATGGAATGGGAGAGGGAGTGGGAGAGGGGAGGGTTGTGAGTGGAAGGGAAGTTATGGGGGGGAAGCCATTGTAATACATAAGCTGTACTTTGGAAATTTATATTCATTAAATAAAAGTTAAAAAATCATGAATAATAATAATAAACAGACAGATAAGTAGATATTATAGAAAAATTCTATTCTGGTCAAACTTATGGGATATAGCAAAAGCAATGGTTCCAAGAGGAAAGTTTATAGAAATAAATGCCAGGGCTGGCATTGTGGTTAGTGGGTAAAACAGTTGCCTGCAACAATGGCATCCCATATGGGTGCCAGTTTGAATTCCCACTGCTTCACTTCTCATCCAGTTCCCTGCTATTGTTCCTGGGAAATCAGCAGAAGATGGCCCAAGTCCTTTGGCCCCTGCACCCACATGAAGACCTGGAAAAAGCTTCTGGTTCCTGGCTTCAACCTGGCCTAGCCCTAGCTGTCATGGCCATTTGGGGAGTGAATCAACAGATGGAAGATCTCTTTTTGTCTCCTTTTCTCTCTGTAAATGCTGCCTTTCAAATAAATAAATAAATCTTTTTTAAAAAATAGAAAGAAAGAAGAAAGAAAGAAAGAGAAATAGAGAGAGAGAGAAAGAGAGAAAGAGAGAAAGAGAGAAAGAGAGAAAGAAAGAAAGAAAGAAAGAAAGAAAGAAAGAAAGAAAGAAAGAAAGAAATGCCTATATCAAAAACCAAAATAGCTCTCAAACACACAACCTAGCATGACACCTAAAGGAACTAGGAAAAGAGCAAAGTAACTAAGCCTAAAGTTAATGGAAGGAAGGAACTAATAAAAATCAGAGCAGAAATAAATGAAATAGAAACTAGAAAACAGCAGAAAAGATCAATGAAACAAGGATGTTTTTAAAAGTTATTTAGGCTAATCCTCCGCCTTGTGGTGCCGGCACACTGGGTTCTAGTCCCGGTCAGGGCGCCAGATTCTGTCCCAGTTGCCCCTCTTCCAGGCCAGCTCTCTGCTGTGGCCCGGGAGTGCAGTGGAGGATGGCCCAAGTACTTGGGCCCTGCACCCCATGGGAGACCAGGATAAGTACCTGGCTCCTGCCATCAGATCAGCATGGTGCGCCGGCCGTGGCGGCCATTGGAGGGTGAACCAATGGCAAAGGAAGACCTTTCTCTGTGTCTCTCTCTCTCACTGTCCACTCTGCCTGTCAAAAAAAAAAGTTATTTATTTAAGACGTTGGGAGAGAAAGAGAGACAGACTGACAGTGACAGCAATTTCCCATCTTCTGGTTCACTCCCTAAAGCCTGTAGCAGCCAGGGCTGGACCAGGCCAAAGGCAGAAGCCAGGAACTCAATCCAGGTCTCCCATCTGGGTGGCAGGGACTCAACCACTCAAGTCATCTCCTGCTGTTCTCAAGGGTACACATTATCAGGGAGCTAGAACTGGGGGCCAGAGCTGTGACTAAAATCCAGGTACTCTGATAATGGGATGCAGGCATCTCATCAGCTAAGCCATACAACTGCCCCGAAGAGTTCACTTTTTGTAAAGGTAAAGTATGTGAACAAAAACTTAGCTAAACTAAGAGATGTGGGAGATGAGAAAAATAAAATCAGAATGAAAGAGGAGGCATTGCAACTGATAACACAGAAATACAAAGCATAAAAGAGACCACAATGAGGAAATACACACAAATACACTAAATGATTTAGAAGAAATAGATAATTTCTCAGTCAAATGCAGCCCAAAAAGCAGAATTATGAAGGAACAGAAAATATGAACAGAATGAGTAAGAAGCCTGAATCAGTAATTAAAAGTCTCCTATCAAAGGAAATCCTAGGATCTGATGGTTTCACTGCTGAATTCTACCAAATATTTAAATTAGAATAGAGAGCGGCAAGATGGCAAAATAGGAAGGGAGCACACTCAGAGTTGGGGAAGAGACAGTTTAATAAAAGTGGAGATACTGCATGTTCAAGGAAGAATAGGAGAAGAAACAGCAGAGGAAACTCTTCCGGAACTAGTGATTCACAGTGGACCTGCGTGGAGAGCATGGTGTCCCACAGTTTGGAACACCAGTGGCAGAATCAACACACCAGTGCTGGAACACGAGGTGAGCCAAACCTCAATAGCCTAAGACACTGGTGGGCAAGCAGAAAGAGGAGACTAGAAGGAATGAGGCTTGAACCTCGTGGGGAAAAGTTCACCAGGCTAACTAGAAGAGAGAGGAAAAAAAAAAAGTGACCGATACGGACACGAGTTTCTCTCTCTGCTCACCTCTCAAAGGCAAGCGAGACACAGAGCAGGTGCCATTTTGGACATACGTCATAAGTGGGGCAACCTCAGGTCTGTACAGGCCCTCAGCCTAGCAGAAACACCTGACTCAGGGGGGCGGTGAAATAACAGGAGATTAGGACCTAGTGAATGTGTAGTGCTAATGAACTGAGACTGTGAAAAAAGAGACGGTGGGGGAGAGAACTTATGGAATTCACGTGAGTACTCTCCAGAGACTACAATTTGGTAACCTTGGCAACCCAGTGGGAGACTGCAGGAGAATTTGAGCCCACACTGAGGGCAGAACAGATTCCCTGTGTGGTTCTTGGGAAAGAGCTTCCGATCTCTGGCTCCTGTGGGTATATCATTCGCCTGCTAACTACCTCCAATTCCGTTCAGCTGTGCGAAATTACTTCCTTTTTGAATCAAAAAAAGAAAGAGAGAGAGATTTACCAGGCCTAACCTGGGAATGTCACCTTTGGCATACCCTTAACCCTGAGGAACCAAACAGAGCTCTCAGGCCACACCCATCTTAAGTGTCTAAGGCTCCATCAAAAGCAGATAGTCCACTTAATACAGTCATAGTATAACAAGATAAAACACGACAGCAAGGGAAGAAGAATCCAAAGATATCTCCAAAATGCCAAGCAACAAACGCAAAAACAGAGGAAACAAGAACAAGGAAGACATTATGACACCCCCAAATGAACAAGACACCCCAAACCAAGATTATGAAAATGATAAGATGGAAGAAATGCAAGACACGGATTTCAAAAAATTTATGATAAGAACATTTAGAAATTTTCAAAAACAAATGCTTGAGGTACGGAATTCCTTACTGGACAGGATAGAAAATCTCCTTCGAGAAAATGAAATCTTAAGGAGGAATCAAAATGAAACGCAGAAACTAGTAGAACAGGAAAGTGTGATAGTGAAGAGAAATCAAAATGAAATGAAGAACTCAATAGATCAAATGACAAACACATTAGAGAGCCTTAAAAACAGAGTCAGTGAAACAGAAGAGAGAATATCGGACTTAGAAGATAGAGCACAGGAAAGGATACAGTCAAACCAAAGAAAAGAAAAAGAAATTAAAAATCTAAAAAATATTGTTGGGAATCTACAGGATACTATTAAAAAACCAAACATTCGGGTTCTAGGAGTTCCTGAAGGCATGGAGAGGGAGAAAGGATTAAAAGGCCTTTTTAGTGAGATACTAGCAGAGACCTTTCCAGGTTTGGAGAAGGACAGAGACATCCTAGTACAGGAAGCTCATAGAACCCCTAGTAAACATGACCAAAAGAGATCCTCACCATGACACGTTGTAATCAAACTCACCACAGTGAAACATAAAGAAAAGATTCTAAAATGTGCAAGAGAGAAACGTCAGATTGCTCTTAGAGGATCTCCAATTAGACTCACAGCAGACTTCTCGTCAGAAACCCTACAAGCTAGAAGAGAATGGCGAGACATAGCCCAGGTACTAAGATAGAAAAACTGCCAGCACAGAATATTATATCCTGCAAAGCTATCATTTGTGAATGAAGGTGAAATAAAGACCTTTCCTAGCAAACAGAAATTGAAAGAATTTGTCACCACTCATCCAGTCCTGCAAAAGATGCTTAAAGATGTGTTACACAGAGAAACACAGAAACACGGTCATCAATATGAAAGAAGGTAAAGGAAGGAAACCTCACAACAAAAGATCACAGGGAATTCAAAGCATATATTGGAAAATATCTTTGGCAAATGGCAGGGCAAAGTTACTACTTATCAATAGTCACATTGAATGTTAGTGGCCTGAACTGTCCAGTGAAAAGACACCGATTGGCTGATTGGGTTAAGGAACAAACCCCATCTATTTGCTGCTTACAAGAAACACATCTTTCCAACAAAGATGCATACAGACTGAAAGTGAAAGGCAGAAAAAAGATATACCATGACAACAGGAATGAAAAAAGAGCGGGCGTAGCCATCTTAATATCGGACAACATAAACTTTAACACAAAAACTGTTAAGAGAGACAAAGAGGGGCATTATATAATGATTAAGGGATCAATTCAACAGGAAGATATAACTTTTATCAATGTATATGCACCTAATTACAGGGCACTGGTTTTTAAAAGATTTGCTAAGGGACAAGTCTATTCAATACATGGTGCTGGGAAAATTGGATTTCCATGTTCAGAATCATGAAGCAAGACCCCTACCTTTCACCTTACACAAAAATTCACTCAACATGGATTAAAGACTTAAATCTACGACCTGACACCATCAAATTGTTAGAGAGCATTGGAGAAACCCTGCAAGATATAGGTACTGGCAAAGACTTCCTAGAATAAACCCTGGAGGCACAGGCAGTCAAAACCAAAATTAACTATTGGGATTGCATCAAATTGAGAAGTTTCTGTACTGCAAAAGAAACAGTCAGGAGAATGAAGAGGCAACCGACAGAATGGGAAAAAATATTTGCAAACTATGCAACAGATAAAGGGTTAATAACCAGAATCTACAAAGAGATCAAGAAACTCCACAACAACAAAACAAACAACCCACTTAAGAGATGGGCCAAGGACCTCAGTAGACATTTTTCAAAAGAGGAAATCCAAATGGCCAACAGGCACATGAAAAAATGTTCAAGATCACTAGTAATCAGGGAAATGCAAATCAAAACCACAATGAGGTTTCACCTCACCCTGGTTAGAATGGCTCGCATTCAGAAATCTACCAACAATAGATGCTGGAGAGGATGTGGGGAAAAAGGGACACTAACCCACTGTTGGTGGGAATGCAAACTGGTCAAGCCACTATGGAGGTCAGTCTGGAGATTCCTCAGAAACCTGAATATAACCCTACCATACAACTCAGCCATACCACTACTTGGAATTTACCCAAAGGAAATTAAATTGGCAAACAAACAATCTGTCTGCACCTTAATGTTTATTGCAGCTCAATTCACAATAGCTAAGACCTGGAACCAACCCAAATGCCCATCAACAGTAGACTGGATAAAGAAATTATGGGACATGTACTCTATAGAATACTATACAGCATTCAGAAACAATGAAATCCAGTCATTTGCAACAAGATGGAGGAATCTGGAAAACATTATGCTGAGTGAATTAAGCAAGTCCCAAAGGGACAAATATATGTTCTCCCTGATTGGTGACAACTAACTGAGCACCAAAGGGGAAACCTGTTAAAGTGGAATGGACACTATGAGAAACAGTGACTTGATCAGGTCTTGTCCTGATTGTTGATGTACAATGTAATACTTTATCCATTTTAGTATTTTTTTTTGTTCTAGTACTATTGGTTGAACTCTGTGATTAACACAGACTTATTCTTAGCTGTTTAAATTTTAACTGAAAAGTGATCCCTGTTAAATATAAGAGTGGGAATAAGAGAGGGAGGAGAAGTACAATTTGGGACATGCTCAATCGGACTTGCCCCAAATGGTGGAGTTAGAAACCTGTCAGGGTATTCCAATACAATCCCATCAAGGTGGCATGTACCAATGCCATCTCACTAATCCAAGTGATCTATTTCCATTCACAACTGATCACACTGATAGGTCTAAGAGTCAAAGGGATCACACACACAAACAAGACTAGTGTCTGCTAATACTAGCTGATAGAATCAAAAAGGGAGAGAATGATCCATCATGGGAAGCAGGATACACAGCAGACTCATAGAATGGCAGATGTCCTAAACAGCACTCTGGCCTCAGAATCAGCCCTTAAGGCATTCAGATATTGCTGAAGAGCCCATGAGAGTATTTTAGGCATGGAAAGCCAAGACACTCTGGCAAAAAAAAAAAAAAAAAAAAAAAGAAGAAGAAGAAGAAGAAGAAGAAGAAGACCTAAATGGAAGATCTCTGCAAGTGAGATCCCAGTGGAGAGAACGGGGCCATCAAAGAAGGAGGTACCTTTCTCTGAAGGGAGGAGAGAACTTCCACTTTGACTATGACCCTGTCAGAATAAGATTGAAGTCGGCGAACTCAAAAGGCTTCCATAGCCTTGGCAACTCATGACTAGAGCCTAGAGAGATTACTGACGCCATAAACAAGAGTGTCAATTTGTTAATTCAACAACAGGAGTCACTGTGTACTTACTTCTCATGTGGGATCTGTCCTTAGTGTGTTGTCCAATGTGAAGTAATGCTATAACTAGTACTCAAACAGTATTTTACACTTTTGTGTTTCTGTGTGGGTGCAAACTGATGAAATCTTTACTTAATATATACTGAATTGATCTTCTGTATATAAAGAGAATTGAAAATGAATCTTGATGTGAATGGAATGGGAGAGGGAGCGGGAGATGGGAGGGGTGCGAGTAGGAGGGAAATTGTGGGGGGGAAGCCATTGTAATCCATAAACTGTACTTTGTAAATTTATATTTACTAAATAAAAAAAATAAATTAGAATATCAATTCTTCTCAAAATCTCCTCTCCAAATTGAAGAAGTACAATTTAAAACACATTTTACAAGGTTAGTAAGAACATGATACCAAAGTCAGATAAGGGCACTATAAGAAAAGAAAAGAACAGCCCCATATTTTTGATGAACATAGATGCACAAAGAATATTTCTAATAATTTAAAAATATATTAGGTTTAGAGGCTGGCATTGTGGCATGGTGAGTTAGGCCGCTTCCTGCAACACTGGCATCCCGTATGGGCACTTGTCCATGTCTTAGCTGCTTCATTTCCCATCCAGTTCCCATCTAAGGCACCTGGGAAAACAGCAGAAGATGGCTCAAGTGCATCCATGTTTCTGCATCCATGTGGGAGACCTGGATGAAGCTCCTGACTTCTGGCTCCAGCCTGGCCCAGCCCTGGCAGTTCTGGCCATTTGGGGAATGAACCAGTGGGTGGAAGATCTCTGACTCTTCCTCTGGGTCTCTCTTTGTAACTCTGGCTTTCAAACAAATGAATAAATACATAAATAAATCAAAAAGGTAAAAATAGATGTAAATAAGATCTCAAAGTCTTATTTATATTGTTAGTGTTCTGATCATTAACAGTTACAGAAATATAAATTGTGACTTTGCAGTAAATGGTAATTGGTCACATATTCCTCCTCAGAGCTGTCTTCTGTTTCCTTGCCTCCACCAAAAAATAGCAATAGGACAAGACAAAGTAGAGTTACCTAGGAACCCAAGGGTAGAGATTCAACTGGAGGTACCAAAGGATCACAAAGCATAGTATTGGAGAGACAGAGGGGCAACTTTTCTCTTCAGGCATCCTCAGGTGGCTCCCCTTCCTCTTGATCCTTCTCCTTCTTTCACCTTCTCTAGGCAGTGTCTGCAGTCAGACAGCACTTGGAGACAGTTCTACCTCTGGAGGCCACTGAAGCTAGAAGTTTCTGGTAGATATTCATAGTCAGCCGCTTCCACTTTATAGCAGTAGAATTTTCAACTGGTTGCATGACTGCCCAAGTGAATTAAATTTCATCCTGTGCAACAAAGTTCTTGTAAGCACCTTTTAGATCCTACACTTAAAGAGGCGAGGTTTACCATTCCTTTACCCTCCTGTTGGTGAGGTGTACATAGAAGTGATGCACTCTGGGCCCTGCAGATGTAGACAATGCCCTGCAGAAGGCAACAAGATGAAAGAAAACCAAAACCTCCACTGAAAATACAGAGGAGAGCGCCACACCAGCCACCATATCACTGAAACCATCGGTTGTTTTGTGCACTTGCTAACATTAACACATCTGAACCTTATTCTAATATCACTCCAAAGGATCTAGGATATGACCCATAGAAAATAAGAGCACAAAGCGTCTTCTAACCATGGTTTGTTAAAACATTTCAATTCCTCATTAGAAAAGCAAAACTAGGTTAAAAATTTAGAAAAGGTACAATAAAAGAGAAATAAATCATTCATAATCATATTGGTAAAGATGACATCACTAATGTTTTGCTTTATATGTTTCCAAATTTATGTCTGTTTTGTTCTCACTTTACCATGTAAGTGTTACACACAATTCTCTAGGGAAATAATGCATTCAGTTGGATAATATGGTTCATTTTATACTGAAAAAATGTATGATTTATGATGAAAACAAAACAACATAACAATTCTTTTTCCCTTCCTTTTATTAAAAATAAAATTGTACAAATGTGGAATGGCTACATCCATTACCCGACATGCTTGTTTTTTGTGATTAGAACATTTAAAATCTACTCTCAGTAATTTAAAAAAAATACAACACACTGTCATTCTTATAGTCACCATATTGTACAGTAGAACAATTCTTTGTTAGTCAAGTAGAAAAATACCTAAGCAAGACCTGTTAGAAACATAAAAATATGGGAAAATGGTACTTCAATTAACAGAGAAAGCATAGAAATTGGTTAACAATTTTGGTGGAATAAACATTAAATACACAACTTGGATGACAATAAATTTCAGATGGATTGTTAAAAGTTAAGATTAAATATAAAACTATCAAAGTAATGGTGATGTATTTGGGTTGACATACTGACTTTTCATTTATCTGCCTTTTATGTATAAGAGTAAACGTGTAAATAACTGCGGCAAGAATTGAACGTCACTCCCCTGTCCAAAACCCCAGGAGATTCCTCATCACACTTGAGGAAAATAACTAAAGTCCTTACCATGACTGTCAATCCTCTACGTGATCTGACTTTGGGTTTTGCTGTGGCCTCATTTCCTGTCCTCCCTGCCTCTGTGGGTGGGGTGAGGGGGAAGCTCCAGCCACCCTGGCCTCCTGGCTGTTCCTCACATAACCAAACATTCTCCTGTCTTAGGCTTCAGCTCTTGCAATGTGACTGGCAGAGACTGTTCATCCCCCGGGTACTGTGGTGGCTGAAGCTCCCTAATTTCATTCACTCATCTGCCATCCTATAAAAAGCAGTACATTTTCTCCATTATCCTTTTTATCTTTCTAAAAATCACTTATGACTTCTTACATTTACTGTCTTTATGTCTATCTCTAGAACTCTCTAGAATGTAAAATCTTTCTTTACTACTAAATTCCCAGTGCCCTTAGTGACTGACATGCAGCTCTTACACACAAATACATGCTCAGAGAATATCATGAATGAACCTGTCAGCGTAAGAACTGATTTTAGTGATTCCTAATCACTAAACTGAATCATGCTTTAATCAAAAGATCTGCAACTATACAGAGAAACTTGAATATTCATGTAGCAGATACTATCTGAAAATGTTCACATTGGATGTAGTTGAACCAGTATAACTCTATGTGATTAGGATTTCCCAGGTAGTAGTCTCTTGACAAAGTGGATTGTGTGTTTCTAATTGATATATCATGGGTGATGCAATATATTTGGGTTTCTACATTGTAGGTCAGTCCCTGAGGGATCAATTTTGTAAACATGAAAAAAATGTTTTCCCTCAAGGAAGCATTATTTACAGAAACAACCATTAAGAAATGTTAAAGGACATAATGTCGCTCCCCCTCTTCGTGGAGGAATGACACAGGACCCTGCGCTGTTCTTTGGTCTGCTCGGCCCTCCCCGGGTTTGCTGCTGGTTCTTCCCGGGTTGGCTACTGTCCCTTCCACCTCCGTGGAAGGGCGGTTCCCCCTGGCCGCTTTCCCCACTTCCGCAGGGGAGCGGCACACCGCCGGCCGGCTTTCTCGGGGGCTGCACAGGTGTTCCTTCAGCTAGATGTTCCCCTTAGATGTTCCTGATGCATGCCGTCTCTCTCCTCCTTTATAGTCCTCCTCTGCCAATCCCAACTCGGCTGCCCACACGCCGAGTACGCTGCTCTCCTCCAATCAGGAGCAAGTCCTACAGTTTATTGGTTGAACTGGAGGCAGCTGTGCAGAAGCTGTTTACTTCTCTCCCAGCGCCATATTGTGGGAGAGCAGATGCATAGAATAAGTCTTAATTCCAGTAACTCAGTCTAGTCCGGATTGCTCCCCACAGATCCCCCTTTCTTTTTATTTTTGGCGTTGATACGCGCCTGTCTTCGGTGCCCCGTGGCACACACTCTGCTCCGCTTGCTAGAGTTGCCACAGGTTCTTACAAGTCCTATCAATCAGGCAAACCGAATCCGGGTCCTCTCTTCGCCATGTTGTGAGGAGGTTTTTAGGCGCTGATGCGTGCCTGTGTTCGGTGACCTGCGGCTCACACTCTGGTCGAGCCGCTTGCTGGTGCTTACCGCCTTAATCAGGCAGACCGAATCCAAGCCTCCTAATTGTTGTATTGTGGGGAGGCCTTACTGATGTTAATTCGTGCCTGTCTTCGGTGACCTGCGGCGCATAAGCTGCTAGCCGCCCGCAGGTGCTCATCACCTCACTTAATCAGGCAGACCGAATCCAAGCTTTCTCATTGCCATGTTGAGGGGAGGCCTTTCTATTTCTCTATTTCTCTATCTCCGGGCATTCCTATTTCTCCCATTTTACTTCTATCTTCCAGCATTCCTATTTCTCTCATTTTACTTCTAAACTTCTGTTTCTCTTATCCCCGCGGCCTCCCGGTGCCCGCCCCGAGGCTGCTTCTCGGCGGCTTCCCGGCTGAGCCGCTTCAGCCCGCGCCTCTCTCATCTGCGCAGCTTCCCGGCTTTGCGCGGCTTGGCTTCGCACGCTCCGAGGTCTCCACGCCCTTCGCGTCTGCACCACGGCCTCGCGCCAGCCCCGTTCCCTATCTATTCACGCCCCGTGCTCTCTGCACGCGGCGGCTTCCGCGAGTCACACAGTGTAGCTTGCGTCTCCGCCACTAGCATTCAATCCAAGTTCCCCGGGCTAGCCTGGCGAATTCAACCCAGCTCACGTCTCCGCCCCACGATTTGGCTTCCCGTCCTTTGCTCCCCGGGCTAATCAGACGGATCCCAATCTGGCTTACATTTCCGCTTCTGGTTTCAACTTTTTCGCCCCCCATTCCCGGGCTAACTTGAGAATCCCAAAGTGGCTTTCGTTTCCGCCTCGGCCTGCCCCCCGCGGCTTCAATTTCCCTAACATTTTTCTCTACCCGGTATGTTTCCCCAAGCTTTCCTCCAACAATACTCCTCCCTCATTTCTCCTGGCCTCTCCCCACAGTCCGCATCCGAGTCTGTTTGTTCTAGCTTTCACTTTCGCTTTCGACCTTAGAGATTTCTCCCAGCTTCCCCCCGTAGTCCGTATCTGAATCTATGCCTAGGCTTTCAATAGCTTCTTCCGGCACCCTTTTCGTCCGGCTTTTCCCTAGGCTGTTTGCTAGTCTCTCTCTCCGGTATTTTCCCAGTTCTTCCCGTTTCTTCCCTCCTAAGTTTCCTATCCGTCCTAGGTTTTCTATCCGAGTCACGGCACCAATATGTCGCTCCCCCTCTTCGTGGAGGAACGACACTAAACCCTGCCTAGGCTTCATATCCGAGTCACGGCACCATTATGTCGCTCCCCCTCTTCGTGGAGGAATGACACAGGACCCTGCGCTGTTCTTTGGTCTGCTCGGCCCTCCCCGGGTTTGCTGCTGGTTCTTCCCGGGTTGGCTACTGTCCCTTCCACCTCCGTGGAAGGGCGGTTCCCCCTGGCCGCTTTCCCCACTTCCGCAGGGGAGCGGCACACCGCCGGCCGGCTTTCTCGGGGGCTGCACAGGTGTTCCTTCAGCTAGATGTTCCCCTTAGATGTTCCTGATGCATGCCGTCTCTCTCCTCCTTTATAGTCCTCCTCTGCCAATCCCAACTCGGCTGCCCACACGCCGAGTACGCTGCTCTCCTCCAATCAGGAGCAAGTCCTACAGTTTATTGGTTGAACTGGAGGCAGCTGTGCAGAAGCTGTTTACTTCTCTCCCAGCGCCATATTGTGGGAGAGCAGATGCATAGAATAAGTCTTAATTCCAGTAACTCAGTCTAGTCCGGATTGCTCCCCACACATAATCTCTAATCTTAGATTTGCCACGTGTACATTCTTACCTGATAATTTGATGTGTCAGTATTCTGTTAAAATACTTATTTTACTTTGCATAATCACTTTGGTACTTAGCGGAGACAAAATATTATGGAACAATTTTGCAAATGTTTGAGATAAGTGATGAAGATAATTTGAGTCAATTCAACACCTTCTTTGAGGATTTGTGAAAACAAACACCAGTCTGTGTGTGTGATGGGCCAGGGTGACCTCAACTCATTAAAATAAGGTTTACACGTGAGGTACTAAGTACTACTGATCTTTGCTTCTCACAGCAAGGGTCCAGAACAATGCTCTCCAGAAGAACCAAAATGCAAGCTCCATCTATAACTTTCAATTTTCTCGTGGCCTCATTTTAAAAGTGGAAGATGGGCCAGCGCTGAGACTTAGTGGGCTAAGCTTCTGCCTGGGGTGCCAGTTTTGCATCCCGGCTGCTTCTCTTTTGATCCAGCTTTCTGTAATGACTTGGGAAAGCAGTAGAAGATGGCCCAAGTGCTTAGGCCCTGGTGGGAAACCCAGAGGAAGCTCCTGGCTCCTGGCTTCTAAACAGCTCAGCTCCAGCCATTGCAGTCATCTGGAGAGTGGACTGGCGGATAGAAGACCTTTCTCTCTGTCCCTCCCTCTCTGTAACTCTGCCTCTCAAATACATAAATAAAATCTTTTAAAAAATAAAGTAAAAAGAAACACATGAAGTAATTTTAAATAATATACTTAACTTAATCCACAATACCAACAATGTTTTTTTCAACACAAACCCAATCAGTGGAATATTTCATTCTTTTTACTTTTTGCATTCAGTATTTTTTTATTTTCAATTGACTTTATACACATAAAATTAACTCTAGGTTAAGTAAAGAGTTCAACAAACAGTATGAAGAAGAGAAAAATAAAACTGTTCCTTGACAATCAATACAAGAGCTATTCAGGTCATTGCTTCTCAAATTGTCAATTTCACTTCCGTAGAATCTATCCATTTTTTCTGGGTTTCCCAGTTTGTTAGCATACAGCTCTTTGTAGTAATTTCTGATGATTGTTTTTATTTCTGTGGTGTCTGTTGTTACATATCCTTTTTCATCTCTAATTTTATTGATTTGGGTCTTCTCTCTCCTTTTTTGGTTAGTTGGGCCAAGGGTGTGTCGATTTTGTTTATTTTTTCAAAAAATGAGCTCTTCATTTTGCTGATCTTTTGTATTTTTTTGTTTCAATTTTGTTGCTTCTCTAACTTTAATTACTTCTCTTCTCCTACTTTTGATTTGCTTTGCTGCTGTTTTTCTAGATCTTTGAGTTGCACTGAAAACTCATTTATTTGGTGCCTTTCCAATTTCTTGATGTAGCATCAGCTGCTATAAACTTTCCTCTTACCACTGCTTTGCTGTATCCCATAAGTTTTGATATGTTGTATTGTCATCTTCATTTGTTTCCATAAATTTTTTGATTTCTCTTTTGATTTCTTCTATGACCCACTGTTCATTCAGGAGCATGTCTTCAGACTTCATGTGTTTGCATATGTCCTAGAGATTCTGGAGTTGCTGATTTCCAGCTTCATTGAACTGTGGTCTGAGAAGATGCATGGTATGATTTTGACTCTTTTGAATTTGCTGAGACTTGCTTTATGTCCTAGCATATGGTCAATCTTAGAGAAAGTTCTATGCACTGCTGAGAAGAATGTGTATTCTGCAACTATAGGATGAAAAGTTCTGTAGATATCTGTTAGGTCCATTTTGTCTATAGTGTCGATTAACTCTGCTGTTTCCTTGCTGATTTTCTGTCTGGTTGACCTGTCCATTGCTGAAAGTGGAGTGTTGAAGTCCCCCATCACTATTATATTTGAGTCTTTGTCTCCCTTTAGGTCCCTTAACATTTCTTTTGTTTTTTTTAAAAAAATATTTATTTATTTTTTTGAAAGTCAGAATTACAGAGAGAGAAGGAGAGGCAGAGAGAGAGAGAGAGAAAAAGAGAGAGAGAGAGAGAGGTCTTCCATCCACTGGTTCATTCTCCAAATGGTCACAAAGGTCAGAGCTGAGCTGATCTGAAGCCAGGAGCTAGGAACTTCTTCTGGGTCTCCCACATGTGTGCAGGGGCCCAAACACTTGGGCCATCTTCTACTGCTTTCTAAGGCCATAGCAGAGAGCTGGATTGGAGGTGGAGCAGTAAGACTCAAACCAGAGCCCATATGGGATGCTGGCACTCCAGGCACCAGCGCCCCTTAACATTTCTTTAAATTAGGAGCATATACATTTATAATAGTTACATCTTCATGTTGAATTGATCCCTTAATCATTACATAGTGCCCTTCTTTGTCTCTTTTAACAGTTTTTGTGTTAAAATCTATTTTGTCTGATATTAGGATGGCTACACCAGCTCTTTTTAGGTTTCTGTTAGCATGGAATATCTTTTTCCATCCTTTCACTTTCAGTCTGTATGCATCTCTGTCGGTGAGATGTGTTCCTTGTAGGCAGCAAATAGATGGGTTTTGTTTTTTAATCCATTCATCCAGCCAATCTTTATCTTTTAACTGGAGAGTTGAGGCCATTTACATTCAAGGTAACTACTGATAACTAACAACTTTGCCTTGACATTTTCCCATAAATATTCCTTTTTAAAAATATTTTATTTATATTTGAAAGATAGAGTTACAGACAGTGAGAAGAAGAGACAGAGAGAAAGGTCTTCTATCTGCTGGTTCACTCCCTAAATGGCCACAGTGGTGGAGCTGAGCCAATCTGCAGCCAGGAGCCAGGAGCTTCCTCTGGGTCTCCCATACGAATGCAGGGGCCCAAGCACTTGGGCCATCTTCTACTGCTTTCCCAGGCCATAGCAGGGACCTGGATCAGAAGAGGAGCAGCCAGGACTAGAGCTGGCACCCATACTGAATGAAGGCACCATAGGCAGAGGATTAACCTACTGTGCCACAGCACTGGCTTCAAATATTTCTTTTTTTTAACTTTGGATTTCCTTTGTACTTTTACTTGGAGATATTCTTCTTTTACCTTCTTTTGTAATGATGACTATGGCTCTGTGCTTCTGTGTGCAGCACATCCTTAAGCATCTCTTACAGAGCTAGATGGGTGGTGACAAATTCTTTCAGTTTCTGTTTGTCATGGAAGGTCTTTATTTCCCCTTCATTCATTAATGAGAGCTTTGCAGTGTATAGTATTCTGGGTTGACAATTCTTTTCTCTTAAGATTTGGAATCTATCTCCTCATTCTCTTCTAGCCTGTCGGGTTTCAGATGAGAAGTCCATTATGAGTCTAATTAGGGATCCTCTGATAGTAATCTGGCATTTCTCTTGTGCACATTTTAGAATCTTTTCTTTATGTTTTACTGTGGAGAGTTTGATTACAATGTGTTGTGGTGAAGATCTTTTGGGGTCATGCCTATTAGGAGTTCTCTGTGCTTCCTGTACTTGGATGTCCCTTTCTTTCTCCAAATTAGAGAAATTTTCTATTATTATTTCACTAAAAAGTCCTTCTAAACCTTTCTATCTTTCCATGCCTTCAGGAACTCCTAGAATCAGTATGTTGGGTCGTTTGATACTATCTTGTAGATTACCAACAGTGTTTTATAGTTTTCTAACTTCTTCTTGTGTTTGGTCTGACTGTATAATTTCCTGTGCTTTGTCTTCTAAGTCATATATTCTTTCTTTGGTTTCACTTGATTCTGTATTTTAGGCTTTCCACTGCATTTTTCATTTGTTCTATTGAATTCTTCATTTCCAAGATTTCATTTTGATTTCTCTTTAAGATCTCAACTTTGTAGGATAAATTTTTTCATGTCATGTATGGATTTCATTAGTTCATGCATGTAATCCTATGATCAATTTTTTCAACTACATTTCTGGTATTTCTTCAATCTCATCATCTTCACAATCTAGTACTGAAGTGTTGTGTGTTCTTTTGGGGGTGTCATGTGGTCTTCCTTATTCTTGTTTCTTGAATTGGTGTGTTTGTTATTCGGCATTTGTGGAGATACTTGTTGGTTTCTTCTTTGTCCTCTCCACCCCCCTGCTGTGGTGGCTTTTATCTTTAGATATCTGAGTTGATTAGTGGAGTGTCTGCTTTCAGGGAATACCTAGAGGCATGTTTTGGGTGTGGCCAAGGAGCTCTGTTCAATTTTCCAGGATGAAGGGTGTGTCTTGAGGTAATACACCCAGGTTTGCAATGGTAAATCTTTTTTTTAGTCAGAGGGGAGGTTTGTTCTTGTCTGTTGGCATAGATTCAGCTGAGCTCATCTCCTCAAAGGAGACCAGTGCCTGGGCACTAGCACTGATGTATATATTATTTGTCTGCTCTGCCACAATGACCACACAAAAAAATCTGTGTGGTACTCAGTGTAGGCTCAGATTCCCCAACAATGTCCCTTGCCAGGTAACCAGGGAGCCCTGTCTGTGTGGAGCTTCTCACAGTGACTGCCCAAAGTCCCAGCCACAACCTGAGTCCTCCCATGTAGCCTGTTTTTTCACAGTCCCAGCACACAAGCCTCCCACAATCACAAGCAACCAGCCCCATCTGTTCACCCCATCTGACTCATCATTGATATGACTTATAGTGCAGGTTTTATTGCCTTTAGCTACAGTATTATAATTAGTCTTAATTGGTCTCTCAACTCCAATCCACGATTTATCTTCTGGAAATGCTACTCAGGAATTGCAAATGGTCCATGAAAGCTTCCTGAATAAAGTCTGCACTATTTGTCTTGATAGTACCAAGTCCAATACAACATGGACGTGATCTGACTTGACCTGACCTAGTTTGTTCACTACCCACCTCCAGTAAGGAGAAGCCTGGTGAGCTAGTCTTTCTTTCTCCCAGGGAGTACCTGTGCTATCTATAGGGAAACAAGCATGGAGCAAGTCAGGTTCCTGCTTTAAGTGACTGACAGTTGAGTTGCACAGGATGGGGGATAGGAGCATATGTTGAAACAATTATAATTGGTAAAGTGGAACTATATTCCAAGTGCCACAGGCACGGGGACACATGAATGAACTTTTAAGGAGAACTAAAGAGTAGGGGAGGGTGACAGGAAAGATTTTGGAAAAGGAAGACTATTTGAGAACTGTAAGGAATAGGTGGAATTTTGCCAGGTGGCAAAAGGCAGAGAAACACACGGCAGATTAAGAAGACACCACCATATACGCACACTGTATGGAATGGTGTGGGATGTCTAGAGAAGGTAAGAAATTCACCCAGGCATGAAAAGAAGAGCAGAAGAACAGTGACTGAGTATTAGCAGGTTACTTTGTTATTCATTTACTTGGACCCAATGTGGTTCCAAAAGAGAGAGCATCTGAGACAATTAGGAGGAAGCATCTGGCTCCTGGCTTTGGATTGGCACAGTGCACCAGCCATAGCGGCCATTTTGGGGGTGAACCAACGGAAGGAAGACCTTTCTCTCTCTCTCTCTCTCTCTCTCTCTCTCTCACTGTCTGTAACTCTGCCTGTCAAATAAATAAATAAATAAAAATCTTTTAAAAATCAACAATAGGAGTCACTGTACACTAACTTCCCATGTAGGACCTCTCTCCTCGATGAGTTGTATTATGAGAGTTAACTGTAAAATGTGTTCTCAAATAGTTTTGTATTTGTGTGTGTGTGTGTGCAAATTGTTGAAATCTTTACTTAGTATAGAGTTGGTCTTCTGTGCACAAAGTTAATTGAAAAATGAATCTTAATGGAGAACAGGACTTGAAGGGATAAGGGAGGAGGAGGAGGGTTGGGAGTGTGGGTGGGAAGGCAGGTGTGGTGGCAAGAATAACTATATTCCTAAAGTTGTACTTATGAAATTTATATTCCTTAAATAAAAATTTCTTTGGAAAAAAAAATAAAGGAGCTGGGAGCTCTGGGCAGGGGGGTGGGGGGGCAGAGAATAAGTTATCAAGGCAGTCTACCAAGTGTTTAGTGCCTGACACTGATGCCAGGAATGTCCCTTAATTGCAGCCAATCTGTCACTATTTCTTGAGAAAATCAGATGCACTCTGGTTGGCCATGGGCCACCTTTGGTTAGACAAGCATGTAAATCCTTCCTGATGCCTTGGGGAATGGGGGTTCTTCTGCTTTGTGGAACCAAAGGAAGCTTCTGTTCATAAACCCCTAATAAATTACACTCTGTGTAGTCATGGATTTAGTCTCCTTTTGATTTGGTCTCACGGCACTTTCTTCTTTTTTTAAATAAAGTAATGAATTATAATACTATGAGCTTATAGAAAGATATAAAATGGTTATCTACTTATAACAATTAATTCTAAAAAGTGAGAAAGAATAAAGAACTAAGAATGACTATATGTCTAAAAAGTACTCCCAAATTTTCATTAATAAGAACTATAATTATAGTTCAAGTTTAAAACACTGGGATTATCTTTAATTTTGATGCTTTACAATACACTACTCCAGAAACAAAATTAAGCCTGTGTTTCTTTTGTTGATACAAAAAGATCTCAGTATAGAACTGGTTTTATATATATATATACATATATATATATATATTTTTACAGGCAGAGTGGACAGTGAGAAAGAGAGACAGGGAGAAAGGTCTTCCTTTGCCGTTGGTTCACCCTCCAATGGCTGCCGCGGCCGGCGGGCTGCGGCCAGCGCACCGCGCCTATCCTAAGGCAGGAGCCAGGTGCTTATCCTGGTCTCCCATGGGTTGCAGGGCCCAAGCACCTGGGCCATCCTCCACTGCACTCCTGGGCCATAGCAGAGAGCTGGATTGGAAGAGGAACATCTGGGACTAGAACTGGTGCCCACATGGGATGCCGGTGCTTCAGGTCAGGGCGTTAACCCGCTGCACCACAGCGCCGGCCCCTAGACTATTTCACTCTTAAGAATAATGTCTCAGGCCGGCGCCATGGCTCAATAGGCTAATCTTCCACCTGCGGCACCGGCACACAGGGTTCTAGTCCCGGTCGGGGCGCTGGATTCTGTCCCGGTTGCTCCTCTTCCAGTCCAGCTCTCTGCTGTGGCCCGGGAGTGCAGTGGAAGACGGCCCAGATGCTTGAGCCCTGTACCCGCATGGGAGACCAGGAGAAGCACCTGGCTCCTGCCTTCAGATCAGCGCAGTGCGCCGGCCACAGCGCACCGGCGGCAGCGGCCATTGGAGGGTGAACCAATGGTAAAGGAAGACCTTTCTCTCTGTCTCTCTCTCTCTCTCACTGTCCACTCTGCCTGTCAAAAAAAATAAATAAATAAAGAAGAATGTCTCATTTTTGTAACTTGAATATATGAATGATAGGAATATAAATACTTTGAGGAAAGAAATTCTTTGTCCTGATTATAATTAGAAAGTTCACCAAAATGACTGTATGCATCTCAAAGTCTGCATTTTCACTCTAAGAATATTAACCATACTGGGGCTGGCACTGTGGCATAACATGAAAGCCACTGCTTGCAGCGCTGGCAGCTCTGGCATCCCATATGGCACTGGTTTAAGGCTCTTGGCTGCTCTACTTCCAATCCAGCTCCCTGCTAATGCACCTGGGAAAGTAGTAGACGATGGCTCAAGTGCTTAGGCCCCTGCACCCACCTTGGGGACCTGGAAGAAATGCCTTGCTCCTGGCTTTGGGTCAGCCAGGAGTTGTGGCCATTTGGGGAGTGAACCAGTGGATGGAAGATCTCTCAGTCTCTCTGTCTCTCTTTCTCTCTCTAACTCTGCTTTTCAAATAAATAAATAAACCTTTTTCTTTTTAAAAACAGCTTACTAACCATATTCAAATTTCTAAAATATATTGCCTGATGCTACAGCACTTGGACAAATAATAGGAGTTCCTGAAATGAGTAACTTTGTCTACCACAAAATTCTTTGCAGAACTTACAATGAATAAACCACAGGAAAACAAGGCTACTTGAATATTTGTTGCTTGGAGTCATAAAAAGTAAAAACTAAAGTTCAAAAATAAGTAAGAAGTAAGTTATCCTAGTTGCAGTTTGGTAAGGAGATGGAGAAATACAATTAATAAAAAGTATAAACATAGGGTAAAATAGTAGTAGGAAGAAATAAAAAATGACAGATGTATATATTGAAAATTATGATAAAATCTCAAAAAACAAGTTTCAAAAAAAGATTAGTGTTGGACGTGATACTAAAGAATTTGACTCAATGTATTATTCAGATCTCAATTAGTATATTTAGGGCTTGATTTAAAAAAAAATGAGGCTGACCTAGAATAGCATTAAAAACCTGGGGCCAGTGTTCTGGTGCAGCAGGTTCAGCTGTCACTTGCAACACTGGAATCCCAAATCAGCATGACAGTTCAAGTCCTGGCTGCTCCACTTCTGATCCAGCTCCCTGGCTCATGTGCCTGGGAAAGCAACTGAAGATGGCTCAATTGGTTTGGCCCCTGCCACCCAAGATGGACTTCTGAGCTTCCACCTGAGCCAGCCCAGGCTATTGTGGCTATTTGGGGAATGAACCAGCAGATGGAAGATCTCCGTCTCTCCCTCTCTGTCATTCTGCTTTTCAAAAAAATAAAATAAATCTTGAAAACAAAAGAAAATCATTTAAAAAAAACTGCTTATGGCAGTGTAAGCTTGTTTATTATTTGAAAGGCAGAGAGCCAGAGAGAGAGAGAGATTGATTTCCCACCTGTTGGTTCACTCCTCAATGCTTCTTACAGCCAGGGCTGGACAAAGCTGAAGTCAGGAGCACAGAACCCAATCTGAGTCTCGCAGATGGGTGTCAGGGACCCAAATACTTGAGCCATCACCTGCTGCCTCCCAGGGTGTGCACTGGCAGTAAGCTGGAGTCGGGAGCAGAGCTAGGACTCAAACCCAGGCACTATGCCCTGGAAAAGTATGGTTTAAGAGGAGAATCTGATCAGACTAGTGGACGCTTTCATAGAAGTACTGATCTCAGAATGTTCAATTAAAAATATACATATAGTAGCTATGCGGGTGAATTCATATGCGAGGTAGGCATTGTTCATATGGTCTCCAAAGTTCTTGCTTGAATTTGAAACCATGTTTCTACAGGAAAGACACACTTGTTTGCATTAAAATTATACCCTATGGTTTTAGAAAATATATTATGAAATTCTTTTTAACTTTTTAATATTTTAAATAAATATGCTCTGAATCTAAGCCTAAATATTAAAAGCCCAGAGGGGTGGTTGTTGGTTAGTGGTTTAGACAATGCTTGGGATGCCCATAGCCCATATTGGAGGGCCTGGGTTTCAGTCCTACCTCCACTCCTGATTCCAGCTTTCCACGAATGTGCTCCCGGAGGCAGCACATGGTGGCTGGAGTAGTCGGGTTCCTGCCACCCATGTGGGAGATGCAGATGGATTCCCTACCTCCTGGCTTGGGCACAATGCTGGCTATCGCAGGCATCTGAGGAGTGAACTAGATAGGAGATCTCTCTTTCTCTGTTTCCCTGCCTTTCCAGAAAGAATTTATTTCTATAAAAATAACAAAAAGCCCAGAAATTGAAAAGAAAAATAAAATTTCTTATGAGCTACATTTCTAAATTACCTTTCAAAATTAATATGAAAGTTCACATTTTACTTGCTAATCATAAACAACTATTTTGTTATAAAATGTGTTCATTATTTGTTATTCTAAAATAAATTCAAACACAATTGGGCAATTTTCTTTTTAGAAACTGAAGAGGGGTTGGCACCATGGCAGAGCGGGTAAAGCTGCCTGTGGTGTCAGCATCCCATATAGGACCCATCCCAGCTGCTCCACTTCTGATCCAGCCCTCTGCTGTGACCTGGGAGGGCAGTGGAACATGGTCCAAGTCCTTGGGCCCCTGTGTCCACGTGGGAGACCCAGAGGAAGCTCCTGGCTCCTGGCTTCAGATCGGCACAGCTCTGGCTGTAGCGGCCATCTGAGGAGTGAACCAGCCGATAGAAGACCTTTTTTTCTCTACCTTTCCTTCTTTCTCTGTGTAACTCTTTCAAATAAATAAATTTTTAAAAAAGATTTCATTAAAAAAAGCAAATGAAGAGCAAAGGTTTATAAAACTCTTAAAGATTAACAGAACTCTCATAGATACCATAAATTTCTAATTTTCGACACGAGTGAGGATGCAGATGTGGTGCACGCAACAAAATTGCACAAATCCCCTTCCAAATATGAATTTCAACAAGATTAGCTTGTGTGTGCACTTAAGTCACAAATGGACGCAATTTTTAAAAAATGAAAATTTAATCTAAAACAACCTAAGGGCAGTCTTTGAAGGCTGAGTTAGTAATTTATAGGCTTTCTAAGCCGAAAATTTGAAACTGCAACTACATGAACACTAAAACGTTAACGAGATGGACATCTAAAGCTGTAGGACAAACTGCAGGGCACTGAGATTTCAATTTCAGACAAAAACAAAAAAAGAAGAACCTTTTAGGAGAGTCAGTCCTACATAAGTTTTTAGTACTGAAGCCATATTCGTCGTTTCTCTGGAATTCCGATTTAGCTGAGCAACCTTTCATTTTGTTTGCTACACCTGTGCTGACACAGCCTTGGCATGTGTCGGTGCCCCAAGGCAAGGACTGCGGTGCCTTCCACAAAGTGCAGGTGACGAGCCAGCTGGCGTCAGTCAGGCCTCCCCTCTATCGGCTTCACAAAAAAAAAAAAATTTTTTTTCAAGTTTTTTAGTGCGGTTCAATAAAACCTCCCAGACGTCGCAGGGAAAAGATGTTGGCGCCGGTAGCAGTTCTTGAATTCAGACTTTTACCCGTTTCTGGAGACTATGGGGAAGAAGGAAGAACGAGAGGAGCAAGGGAGAGCGGGACACAGACCAGGCGCTGGAACCCGACAAGAAAGGGTCGCGGAGGCCAGAAGCGGCCAGGAGGACCCTGCGGGCCGCCTCGTTACCCGCGCCTGGAGCGCCCAAGAGCAGCCGTTACCGCTCAACCGCCGGCCGGACGCGGGCGTGGGCGCCGCGCCAGTAAAGCCCCGACGCGGGTCTCCCCAAGTGTGGGCAGGCAACCGCAGCTAGGGTCCCATGCCTCCCCCTACTCAGACCCCGCCCCTCACACGCTCCGGGAGCACCGCAGAAGCCACCGCCGCTTACTAATCTGAGTCATCCTGGAGATGCAGAAACAGGAGAAGGTGAAGAGCACGAAGGCGATGAGGCAGATCAGCAAGTTCACGCGCTTGGACCTCATGGCGCTGGGCGGGCGGCGGGCGGCGGGCGGCGGGCTGTGGGTGGCTCCTGGCACCACAGGCTGAGGGCGCAGTGCCCGCGACCCTGCACGCGCGCCCTTCTGCCCGCACGGTCGCTGGGGTCCCCAGCACACCCGCCCTTGGGAGCTCCCTTCCTATAGAAAGCCTTTTGTCTCCCTGAGCACTACCTTGGCTGTTGGCAAGAACCAGTGCCTTACCAAATTCAGCAAAAAAAAAAAAGAGCCATAAAGTGGCTGATCCGTATTCTAAGATTCATATAATGTGAAGGTACCTACTTTGTTCAATACAAGAAATATTGGAAAATACTAGACAGGAGGACGCAAGGAACCAAAATTGTATCTGATGGCTTCAAGTATCATGCGTTTGAAGTGAGTCTTGCTGATCTGTAGAATGATGAAGTTGCATTGAGAAAGTTCAAGCTGATTAGTGAGGATGTTCAGGGCAAAAGCTACCTACTTCCAGGACATAGATCTTGCCCGTGGCAAAAATGCTCTCCACGGTCAAAAAAAAAAAAAAAAAAAAGCAGACCACGATTGGAGTTCATGTTCATGTGAACACTACTTCATCCTGGAACACTTCTCACACTCAGCCACCAACAGGTCTGCCAAATCCAGATGATGATGATGATGATGATGATGATGATGATGGAAATCATGACATCAGAGAGGTGCAAACAAATGACTTGAAAGCAGTTGTCAATAACTGACTTAAGGCCAGTGCCACGGCTCAATAGGATAATCCCCCGCCTGTAGTGTTGGTACACCGGGTTCTGGTCCCGGTCGGGGCGCCGGATTCTGTCCCGGTTGCCCCTCTTCCAGGCCAGCTCTCTGCTGTGGCCTGGGAGTGCAGTGGAGGATGGCCCAAGTGCTTGGGCCCTGCACCCTCATGGGAGACCAGAAGGAAGCACCTGGCTCTTGGCTTCAGATCAGCATGGCCCGCTGCCAGCTGCAGCAGCCATTGGAGGGTGAACCAACGGTAAAGGAAGACCTTTCTCTCTGTCTCTCTCTCTCACTGTCCACTCTGTCAAAAATAAAAAAAATAAAAAATAAATAACTAAGACAAAATTGGAAAAAATATAGGAAAGGCTTGCTGGTGCTCTTCGTAGTGTACTCACTAGAAAAGCAAAAATGCTGAAGAAGCCCTCGCTTGAATTGGGAAAACTCCTGGGGCTTCATGGTGAAGGCAGTAGTTCTGGAAAAGCCACTGGGGATTAAACAGGTACAAAAGTCAAATGAGCATATGAAGATAGACAGTGAGTTAAAGAGTCTGTTTCGGGCCAGCACTGCGGTGTAGCGAGTAAGGCTGCCGCCTGCAGGGCTGGCATTTAGGCACCGGTTCGAGTCCCGGCTGCTCCACTTTCAATCCAGCTCTCTTCGATGGACTGGGAAAGCAGCAGAAGGTGGCCCCGGCACCCACGTGGGAGACCCGGAAGAAACTCCTGGCTCCTGGCTTCAGATTGGCACATCAGCCGTTGTGGCCATTTGGGGAGTGAAACCAGTGGATAGAAGACCTCTCTCTCTCTCTCTCACTCCCTCTCCCTCCCCCTCTCCCTCTCCCTCTATCTCTCTGCCTCTGCCTCTGCCTGTCTATAACTCTGCCTTTCAAATAAATAAATAAATCTTTTTTTTAAAAAAAAAGTCTGTTTAACAATTAGACTTTAGTAGTGACAAAATGTATAATTTGTGGGGGGAAAAGAGCCCATGAATACTATTTGTGCAAGGTTGTCAAGGTCAAATAACACTCAAAATAACTTAGCACACTTGTTGTCATGATGTAAGCACTCACTACTACATTTGGTCTTCTTTTTTACTCTGTGGTTATTCACCTATAGCAGTGCTAATTTTCTGACGGACTCTAGTTCTTACTTTGCTTACCGCAGACCACGTGCTCCAACCTCCTTCAATGACTCCCTGTGAAAACTCGAAAGTATTGCTCCAGAATCCCAGGCTTTGCACAGTCTGGTTCCATTCTCCCTTCCCAGCTGTCTATGCCTCTAATGCAGCACTCTGAAGTCTCATTCTACTCAAATCCATGTTTTCAAGATTCAGAAAAGTCTTTTGCTTTTTAATCATTTTGAAATCAAAATGTGTGTTGCAATCAACGTTTACATTTAACATGGTATTTAGTCTTATTTTATTTTCCAAAAAAAAAAAAAGGAAAAAAAATATGCTACTCAGTCATTGGCTTGTCCATGAGCCAAGATGTGTATTTCTTGAGTCCTTTCTCAATGCCAGTCACTGAACGAGGTTTTGAGGACACAAAAATCACCTGCTGGATCTGGGCTCCCGCTTCTTCATACTCAAGCAGGGACTGCGCCCTCCTCATTCACAATCCTGCCCATGAAAAGTATTCAAGACTGAGCTGAAATGTCGGCTTTTCCATGAAGTCCATCAATTACTCATGTATGAATGAAAAATCTTCATCCTCTGAACTTCTAAAGCACCTAGGCCCTCTCTCAGGGCACTCAGTCTGCATCACATATAATTGTTACACACTGATTCCATATCCTCTACTATGCCCAAAGAGATCATAATATTTTCATATCCTATTCCACACTGCACATTTCAATATGTTCTACAAACTGGACATGTTGACTGAAGCATAAGCCCGTACGAGCTACCATTCATGACTACCACCTCCAGCCACTACTATGATGTAAGCCAACAACAAATTTCACTCTAGTGAGTAGAGAATGCAGGTGGAATTCTAGAAGATGTTCAGAATTTTTTTGTCAAATACTTATCTTTAGCCTAACAGTTCTCTACTGCCCATAGTATGAAGGTAATACTATTTTTAAAAAGCATAAAAGGGAATTCTGAACACCTTCTAGAATTCCACCTGCATTCTCTATTCACTAGAGTGAAATATGTATTTTCTGTTACAAACACTCATCCAGGTTTCTTCAGTTAGCCTCAATCTAAGCAGTGGTGGCACGATTCTGAAAGCATAGAAGAGTAAACACATGGGAACAGATTTTTCTAGTCTCAAAAAAATGAAGGATCTTGAGTGTGAAAAAAACAGACTGTCAATTACTACATATAAAACGCCTGTTAGCCTGACCCCTATTATTTTCTGTTTCAAGTAACTTAGAATTGAGTCATTTATATCTACAGTGAGTGTTATCTGTTTAGCACAATTGAGAAAAGTAACAGCACTGAAAGGGACTCTCAAGGACCTGCTATGACAGCCATTCTTCTAAAAGTCTTTGGAGACTTTTGCATGCGTAAGAATCACGAGGATGGGACCAGCACTGTGGCACAGGGGGTAAAGCCATGGCCTACAACACCGGCATCCCATATGGGCCCCAATTTGAGTCCCGGCTGCTCCACTTCTGATCCATCTCTCTGCTATGGCCTGGGAAAGCAGTGGAAGATGGCCCAAGTCCTTGGTTCCCTGCCCCCGTATGGGAGACCCAGAAGAAGTTTCTGGCCTTTGGCTTTGAATCAGCCCAGCTCCAGCCATTGCGGCCATTTGGAGAGTGAACCAGCGGATGGAAGACCTATCTCTCTGTGTCTCTCTCTCTGTAATTCTACCTCGCAAACAAACAAACAAAAAAAATCTTAAAAAAAGGAATTACCTGGAAACCTTGTTAAACTAAGAACTTCTGAATCAGCTGGTTAAGGCTGGGAGTCCAAAACTTTCATTTATAATGGGTCTCACATGATACTGATTCTGCCAGTCTGAAGAACCACTCTGAGACTTCCTGCACACCAGCTCTCCAGACTCATTGATTAGACTTAGGAAAATGTAGAGATTGCTTAGTTCATCTCATCCACTCAAATCATCCCAACGACATCTATTTCATAAAAGCACCACATTCCCTGCCACCAGTGAAGGAGATTCCATTATGTCCCTTGGTCATCACAGTCTAGAAGTTAACATTTATAAGAGTTACCTCTACTATCCATGGATATATCAAGACTGGCCTAAAGCCACAGTTATCTTGGAGGCGTTCAGGTTCTAGAATCATCCCCTGAATTGAAAGGCTTAGCTGCAGACAAAAGGAAGGTGTCCCTTAGAGCAAATAGAACATGTGATTCAATAGCTAGGTGAAAGAAACAGTACATGGTACAGCCAAGTGTTAAACAAAGCAGTAAGAATCAGAGAGGCAAACACGGCGTGGCAAGAATTCAGAGGCTTTTTTCCCAACTATCCTATCTGTAGTAACAAGACTTTACTTTTCCCTAAGGGAACAGGTATGGTGAGCCAGCAATTCTTCCCAAGTGTGCATGCTGCTTTCCACATGGAGTCTCTGAGCAGACCTTATAATTGGTTTTTGATGAGTAGAAATTAATAAAAGGAATGTTCTAGGGCTTCTGAATCAAGCTTTAAAAGGACTAGCAACTTTGGCCTCCTCCCTCTCAGAGCCCAACTGCCTTGCTGTAACAAAGTCCAAGCCAAACTATGGCGTGATTAGAGGCTAAGAGGAGAGAACACTTCAATGACAGGTCATTCTGGACATTTCAGCACTAGCTAAGCTCCAACTGAATGCAGCTGTGTGCAAGACCTCATGTAAAACCTGCAGAGCTGTCCAGCTGAATTTTGTCAGCTCACAGAATCGGAAGAAATAACAAACTGCTATTTTGAGTCTCAAAAGATGGAATGATTAGTTTTGCAGCAATATAAAAGCATTATAGGAACTAATTCACTCTACGCTTACTTCATGTAGGAAGGGTTTACATTTATACAATAACTATATTGCATGAAGCTTTACACAAGGATTAGTTCAGTATGTGACTCCAATTGGTTAAATGGGGCTCAACTGGGAGGCTTTTACATCTATACCTGGAGTTTCTAGGGCCATCCTGTCTATAGAAGGGAGAGCTTGCCTGAGAGTGATGCCAGCTCAGACAAAAGCAGTGCTAAAGGATTTCATTTGATTATGTTGCTAAATCCAGTCATGCCGAAGTTGACATGAATCTCTTGAGTTGCATGAACCAGTATATTTCTTGTCTTCCTTAAGGGTTCCTATAGCTTGTAACTGAAAGAGTCCTAATGCATGGAATGGACACTGGCAGGTGAAGAGAGAACAGGAATAGGGGATCTAGAAATAAGAGAAAGCTTGGAGGTTCAGATAGCTGCAGTCAGCACCAGGGGAAAAAGTAACAAAACAACTACCCACACAGTTGATATTCTGAAATAAGACTTCCGGCTCCAAGATCCTGAGTGGAGGGGTAGGGGTTGTGTCCAGTCCAAAGTGCCCTGCCCAGGAAGGCTGAGGCAAGGGCTGAAATCAGCACTTGGTTCAGGTGCACTCTGGAGCAGGATGTGTCTGTTTAGAATGAAAAGTACATCTCTTACCACTCTACACAAGAGCATCATGTAGGCTGTTGGAAGCCTCACTGGTCTCTGGAAGCAGTGGGACAAGGTCAAGATCTTAGTTCTCATAAAAACTAAGAAACGACATATGTTATCTTATAGGGCACCCAGAAAAAAAAAAAACAGAAAAATAAGTGTATCCCATAAATAATCAACCAAAAAAGTGCCAATCTATCACACTATTCAGGAAGGGGATCTGGGGTCCTAGGTAACAGTTTTTTTCCAGATTTCCCAGACAGAGTTTTCTGGATAAATGTGTGAATCAGCTTCAACCCAATTTTGGAGAACCACAGAATGGCTTTAGATGTGAGTTCTAGCTTTCAGTGTTGGTGTCGGAGCACCCGCAGGGGTTAGGAGTGCTTGCACTTGTCCCAGCATCATCATTCATTCATTCTCCTGTTTTCTTATTTTAACAGGATCCTTCTTTTTCACTTATCACCTGTGAGAATACAGATCCAATCTCCCAGGCAGGGGCCTCCGGTACAGCTCGACTGTGGGGGTTAACCCACTAGGAAGAGAACAGGAGGAAACTTACCAGGGCTTCCCCTTTTGTCCATTCCCAGGAAGAAGTGGTATGGTGCCGAGGTCAAGCACAAGACAGCTATATTCTTATTATATGCAGTGATTGGGGAAATGGATAGACTTACCATCAGTCCTGATTTGGTCACATGATATAGTTATTCTCCAACAGGGGTTTCCTGAAAAACAAGCATATTTATGTTCAAAGAACCAGACAGTGAATCTTAGACAACTTCCCCTTCCACTGGGTCACCCAAATGCAATATGGCCCTCAATAAAATGTTTATATAGTAAGGAAGAAAAAGAATTATATCAGAGCACTATTCTCCACCTCCTCATTCCCACCTTTTTTTTTTTTTTTAATAATAAATGCCTTAATGCGGGCCTTTGGCTTAGTGGTTAAGATACCAGTTGGGACACCTGCATCCCGTATCAGAGGGTCTGGATTCAAACTCCAGCTGTTCTCCCAATTCTGGCTACCTGCTATGCGGACTGTTGGAGGCAGCAGGGGATTATTCAAGTTGTTCAGTCCCTTTTCCCATGTGGAGACCAGCATTGGTTCCTGGCTCTCAGGCTTTGGCCCCTGGGGCATGGCAAGCATTTGAATAGTGAACCAGAAGATGGGAGGTCTCTGTATATCTGCCTCTCAAATAAATAAACAAAACTTCTAAAATAATAGTGTTTCAATTACCCGTTCAGTTATCAATTTGACAACTACTCCATAGATGAATATATTAAGTAATATATTGGGATTACTGGGGGAGATGGGAGCCTAATTCTACACATTGGCCACATAGAATACATTTTTTGTGCAGTAATATGTCTGTTATGAAACCAAATTGCTGTATAATCCCTTTTCTCAAGCCCTTGATAGTGTCTGTGGCTTTGGCTTTAGCCTAAGGTGAAGTATCAAACTTATTTGAATCCTCTAGAGGCTACAATAGTAATAAGATGGAGTTCACTTGTTCTAATTGTAAGGCCCCCGTGCCCAGGAAATTTTCCTAAATTCTATCATTAAATGACTACTTTTTTATTAGCATCTACTATTCTCTTATCACAGTAGTGGCTTAGGTAAGGGACAAGCAGAATATGTCATTATCCCATCCACTATTGCACCACCATGCCTACTCAAAGTAGCTTTGCAAGGTAACTATCCAGCTTCTGGGGGATGGCAGGACATCAGCCTGGTATTTGACTCATCTCTTCAACCAACTTTATCCTTATTGTGGGCATCTGCACAGCCCACTATCATCTTCCCTTGGAAATTCATAGGGCCTTCCATAATTCCAACTGCTGCACTGGGGCATCTCAATTTCAACTCATCAAGATTCTCATATTCCTGATCACACAGCTAGACCATTGACTAATATCTACAACTCTGTAAATATCTAAACACTGCCCTGCAATAAAGAACTAGGTTCTTCTTCCACTCTCATGTACACTACTCTTAACTCAGCCCATTGCATGAACTTATCTTAGCATTATTTGGGTTTTTACTGTCCACAGGGCAAAGAGTAGCTAACTTTTATACCGGTATTACTGCTATATTGGAATCCTCATGGGTATACCTGGACACGTGATCTATTTTAGTGGAGAGAGTCACAAGCTTCAGACTATTCAGGAACAGAAGTGGATCACTCATTAGTTAACCCTAAAGCGGAGATGCTACCTGCTCATACGTGTGTTATAATAACTCCCCAGAGACACCTCTCCTGACAGGAATTCCTTCACTTGAGAATTCTGTTGTGAAGCTTACTCTTAATTACAAGCTCTTTCTGATATCAACAGGTAATTAAGATCTTCATAGGATCTGATGCTCTTAGGTTATATGGGGGCAGTTTTCACTAGAGACAAGCAACAAGCCAGCAAACCAGCACTCCAGCCTCATCAGGAATGTTTCAAGTCCAAAAAGCCTAGGGGCTGCCACAAGGTGGCAGTATTATGTTTCAGTCAAAGCCTCTTAATTTGCATGTATTCTAGGATCAAAAACATCCAAAATCCTGTGGGTGTGATAGAATCATAGGGTCCTGGTATTTGTGCTACTATTCCTTATACATTTTCCACAGTTTGTTCAATTTCCCCTCAAGGTGTCATGCCTCGTTTTTATTGGCTGGATCCCTGAGGAAGAGTAATTTATTATTTACTGCTTATAGAATACCCCTGGTGGCCCAGATATTTTTGATATTTCACTTATCGGGGCAAGCTCTAAATCTTAGCTGCATTGATTAAATATATGTGCCACTAAAACTCTCAAACCTTTCTGGGATTCTCCTTCCAAGGGGGAAAACATCATGATGTCATCATCAGTACAATGAATTAACTTAATTTTATTGTGATCATTTCTAATTCCAGTCCCACCTAATTGTGGCAGTGGGTTGAAGAGGTCAGATATCCTTGGGGAAGGACCATAAATATATATTACATTCCTTTCCATGTACAAGCAAACTGTGCTTGACTTTTGCTGAGTAGATCAAGAAAATATCATTAGCCAAACCTATCACAAAACCCAGTCACATTTGGTTGGCCATACCTCTTGTACAGCTTGAGGTTTGTATCAGACGCAACATTCTTGTTCAAATCACAGGAACTACCTTGTTTAAATCACACAGTAGTTACCAGTTATCTCCAAGAGCCTTCTCCTTCTCCCTGAGCCACATGAGGTAAATGGAAAGCATTAGTGAAGATTAGCATTTCTGCTCCCATAATTCTTAATGATTTCCTATGTCCTTCCAGAGTTTCACACTGCCTGGTATTTACTACCAAGGAGGGTCTGAGCAAGTCTCAGAGCGTCCATTTTTGGATAGCTAATTAAAACTGAAGAGCAGACTTAGTCTCTTAAAGACATCTGGCTTTAAGCTGCTAATGATATGGGCCTTTATTACATCCATTTTAATTATGTACTCAGGTAAAAGCAAGAATTGAACTTTTTTTTATTATTTCCCCATTTGCAGCTTCATAGTGATTCTGATGTTCTCTAACATTTCCACATGCCACAAACTTCAACTTTCATGCCTCTTAACATTGCCTTTTCATCCTTCTGCTGGTATTGTAAAATGCTTTGCATCATTCAATAATCCCCCAGCAGCATATGCTGCCACTCAATATTACATCAAACAACCTGCACACCCACCCAACCCCACCCCAAAGGGTCAAATGAGGATTTATTCTCCCTCAAGTTCAGCATTCCTTTTTCCCACAACCTTTATAGGTGAGTTAAAACCACTACACTGTGCTAAACATGTGGTTGCCATCCATGTGGGCAGGTTCTGCCACTGTGGACTCAATCAACTGCCAAATGAAAATATTAGAAAATAATTATATCTCTGCTGAACATTTACAGACTTGATTGCCATTATTCCCCCAAAAAAGATACAGTACAACAACTATCTACCTGGCATTATGTCAATCATTTGCTAGCATTTGCAGTGTATTAGGTATTATTAGTAATCTAGAGATGATTTAAGGTACACAGGAGGATGTGCATAGGTTACAAACCAAAACTATGTCATTTTACACAAGGGACTTGAACTTCCACAGAACTTGGTATCTACAGGGAACCCTGGAACTCTATGGACACCAAGGGCTTAATTATAGTATCTTCCTTCTCAGGTTAAATTTGTTGCATTTTAGACTTCACACACTCTAAGAAGAATATTGATATTGAAGATCTCTATGGCTCAAATACTGAAAACTGCCATGAGATTTTGATTAGTTGTCATGCCAGACAACTCTTTCCATTAAGCCATTTCTAAAATAAACATTCTCAGACTTCCAGTCAGCGTGATCAGCTTGTGGCGTGAGCGTCTGAAAGTTTTTCGGGTAAAACATGGCTAAGGGGCTGGCACCTTGGCTCACTTGGTTAATCCTCTGCCTGTGGCGCCGGCATCCCATATGAGCACCTGGTTGCTCCTCTTCCAGTCCATCTCTCTGCTGTGGCCCGGGAGGGCAGTGGAGGATGGCCCAGGTGCTTGGGCCCTGCATCCGCATGGGAGACCAGGAGGAAGCACCTGGCTCCTGGCTTCGGATTGGTGCAGTGCGCTGACCACAGTGGCCATTTTGGGGAGGGAACCAACGGAAGGAAGACCTTTCCCTCTGTCTCTCTCTCACTGCTAACTCTATCTGAAACAAACAAACAAACAAACAAACAAAAAAAAAGGCAAAAACAAAACATAGCTAAAAGCTTAAGGAGTAAGTGGGAAAGGAAGGAAGATGCGTGCTGAAAAGAGAAAAAAGAATGTTCTGAAGGAGCTGAGCAGACTTAAAAGTATTCTCAAACTAGATAGTGCTATGCTGTCATGAAAGATGTTAAAGAGATAGCAACTGCGGTGGTACCCAAACATTACCAAGAGAAAATGGAACGTGAGGTGACAGATGAAAAAGATGACATGAAAATAGAGACTGTAATTAAGAGAAACAGGAAGACTCTTCTAGACCAACATGGACAATACCCAATATGGATGAACCAGAGGCAAAGAAAAAGGCTGATGGCAAAGAGAGAGGAAGGAAAGGGAAAGAACAAAGCAAAAGCAGCGAAGGCAGCGAAGGGTTGGGTGTGGTAGACTCTCATTCTAAACTTGAAAAAGGTCCCACAAGACAGTTGTTTGGCAAGAATGTGTGCTAAGAATGTGTGCTTTGGCCAGTGCTGCGGCTCAATAGGCTAATCCTCCGCCTTGCGGCGCCGGCACATAGGGTTCTAGTCCCAGTCGGGGCGCCAGGTTCTATCCAAGTTGCTCCTCTTCCTGTCCAACTCTCTGCTGTGGCCCGGGAGGGCAGTGGAGGATGGCCCAAGTGCTTGGGCCCTGCACCCTATGGGAGACCAGGAGAAGTACCTGGCTCCTGGCTTCGGATCAGCGCGGTGTGCTGGCCGCAGCGTGCCAGCCGCGGCGGCCATTGGAGGGAGAACCAACGGCAAAGGAAGACCTTTTTCTCTGTCTCTCTCTCTCACTGTCCACTCTGCCTGTCAAAGAAAAAAAAAAAAAAAAAAAAGAATGTGTGCTTTGCTTTTATCTCTCACCAAAGAAAAACTATTTCTTTCTATTTCTTTTTGTGTTTTAAGTTGGCTTTTCCCCCTTCAATTCAGACCCAGTGTAACCCCTCAAGCTTTTTAGGAGAACTAAAATAAAATATTTTCTGTGTTGAAAAAAAATTATCATGCAGAGATTCCTCAGGACTTCCAGGAAATGGCCAAATTTCAGTAAACTATGGTCTTTGGCTTCTTTGAAGGTATATCTGATCAAGTCAGGGAGAAGCACATGGTTTGGCTTGGACACTTGGAGACATAGATGAAGAAAGTCTGGCTTCTTCCATGAATCCAGAATCCTAATTTTAGCACTTAAAACACCAAGCAGCTAGTCAGATGGAAGAAGAAAATCAAAGAGAATAAAAGAGATGTGGCGATCTGTCCGCAAGGAACAGGATTTGTTAAATATGTCTACCACTTCACACAAGTGAGTTAGTGGCAAAGAACTGAGGGAATCCACATACACAAATGAAATTATGATGCAGAGTGACTCTTCTTCCAATGAGTGCAAGTCCAACTACTGTCTTTTGGTTTTTACCAATTATATTAAAGTTTTTACCAAAGATATTAACATTCTCTTCTCTTGGGGAAAAACATGGACAAAAGGAGGCCAACTGGCAACATGAAGGCAAGAGGAAGAGACAGTTACTCTCTTCACTGCCTTCCGTCAGCAAAGCACTTTTTGAAAATACAAAGTGCATATAGAATGATTGCACTTACTATTTTATGAAAAGCTTTGTGTAACAATAGGTAGACTCTTGAAATCAAAGTCCCTGCATCTTAATGGTTGTGCATTTTGCCCTTCTGAATATGTTTTATCTACAATGAAAAATTCAATTCAGCGAGCTGTCAGTTCCCTTGATCATCTAAGAGGATATGATCTCATTATTACAATATATATAATATACATTCAGACTCCACTACTGAGTCACAGTCAGCCACATCTACATGGCAGGGACGATGGCTTCTGCATCCTTCCCTTGTCTAGTGCTCTACAACTAGTATTCATTTTCAAAAAACAGGTTGAAAATGTGCGAAAGTGTGTATTTCTTGTTGCAATTTATGTTAACAAGGAGATAGAGGGACTACACATATACACACTTGCAGAGTATTTCTGGAAGTAGAAACAAAATACTAACCCTGGTTAGTATTGAGGAAGGGAACTGAGCGGCCTGGCAGTCTTGGGTAGGTGGGGCAAGTTAGTCCTTTGTACTTTCTACTCCACCTTATTCTTTTTCTTGGAGCCACACAGGCATTCTTACAGTAATTCCAATATTTCAACTACATATGCTTCCAATTTACAGAATGTGCACTTGCCATTCTGGTACCCAGCACACTGTCCCTGGAGACACTTCATTCAGTGAGCCTCAGATGTGACCTCCTACTGAGACTTCCTTGGCTAAACAATGTAAAATGACTTGCCCCTCACGCTTCTTATTGTCTCCTAATACTTTTGGTACTTAGCACCACCTGGCATTCTCAGTATTTGCCTGTTTAGTCGTTTTGGAACACCGCCTTGTGCATAAAAGGCAATTAACAAACTAACAAATACTTGCTGAATTAATGAATGCACTTTTGAGTTTTTTTTAAATCATGTAAATTATTTTTTCAATAAAAAGCAGCTAAGGAATCAATGTTTGATGAATTAACCGTTAAATATTTATTACTGTGAAAGTCCGAGTTTCTCTTTTTAAAATACAGGCTCTCTCTTCCTGCCACGTATTGGACCTGGGCAAGTCAATCAACCTGAATTCCTTTTTTGTCATCCTAAAGTAGAGCCATTAGTAGTTACTTCACAGAAGATTAAAAGTAGGTGAAAGCTTTTCAGTGGTTTCGGTGCTCAAGTTACCGAATCACGTGGTTTCTTCCTGCTCGGAGCCCAGGAGCTACACCACAGGGCTTCCACTAGCGCCAGGGACCTGAGATTTTGCGGCGCTAAAGGAGACTACGCTGCCGCCGGGCGTGTCTCCTTCCCGCCGTTGCCAGGGAAACCGTCGGGCGTCCGGAGGATCTGAGCACGCGCGTCGGGGCTACGCAGCTCGACCCTTTCCGCGTTCGCGATAGGTGGAGCGCGGGCCAATCGGAAGAGGCCGGGGGCGGGGGGCGGGCAGTGTGCCGGGAAAGGCGGTCCGGCAGTCCAGGTCCCCGACTTCCGGGTCGCGGTGCTTGCAGGGAGCGCTCGGCGAGTAGCGTCGTTTCCGTTGCCGGCTGTTTGCAGTTGGGGAAACCGAGGCAGCTGCAGCTTCCCCCTAGTTCTTCCGCTCTTGTGAGGTGGCTGCTGTTTCTTTTCTCTTGCCCTGCGCTGCTTCCGTGGCGTGCGGGCTGCGCGAGCCCCGCGGCGTCCTGCGGGAAGTCCGCGGGGGCCGCGGCCGCCCGGGCTTTGTGCTGGCCGGTCCCTCCCACTCGCCGGCAGCGCGCGAGCCGGGCACCGCCGGGCTCTGGCACCGGGGCTTGGCGCAGCGACTCCCCGAGGTGTGGGCTGTTCCGGCGCCGCGGTGCCGGCGTGGACTCTGCTTGGCAGTTCTGCTTCTTTTGTCCTGATGAGCGCGGACGAGAGGAATTCATTGACAGATAGGGATCAGCCCTCCTGCGGGGATTCCGAATCTGACAGTCCCTCAGGCCCTAGTCTGGGGAGGATGTGTCTGGGAGTGTGTGAAACAGGGCGGAGACAGAATTTGTATTGTTTATAGGTAGCTCCCTCTCACTTGCATCTCCCCCAACCCGCTTTTCATGTAGAAGCTGAAGAATTTTCTAAGATCCAGTTCTATCCAATGCGTAGGGTGTTTTTAAGTTACTATTTTTAAACTCTTGTTAGTATTTCTACCCTTTACCCACTGAGTGGAAAGTCGAGAATCGGCCGGCGTGTGATCTGTCTACTCCGGGTTCAAGTTGTATACTTTCATTTGTAAGCCATTTGCAGTATGATTTGCTGACGTCACCTGATTGGGGAACAGCTGTGAGCAGTTAGCCCAAGTGCTAAGAGCTTGTTCCTTATAAGAATTCTGATGTTTGGTGTATTTTCAGGTTGCTACATTGAGATCCTCTTATTCTTGAACTGTTGAGCCCTGTGTCTCAAGGAATGAGAAAACAGGAAACTAAGACAGGAAATAAAATTATTTAACAAAAAGTGCAGAGCACTCTGGTATCGTTATTGCAAGCCATTCAATAGCTTGGCTCTACGTTCTGATTTTTTCAGTTTTTAAAAAACTGACCATTTGGCCACCCGTTATTTAGTGGTATATGTTACAATTGTTTTCTTAGATGCCTAATTAAATATTGTCACAGAAAAGTCACGATGGAATAATAAATATTAATAGAACTTGAGATTTGATGAGTTGGATTAATTTTTTTTCAGTTTTAAAGCTCAATTTCAAGTCATTAAGCTTGTGTTATATATTTCCTTTCCCAGGGAAAAAATGTTTATTTCTTTGTGGGAATTCTTCTATGGCCACTTCTTTCGATTTTGGATGAAATGGCTGTTACGACAGATGACTGGAAAGTGTGAATTGCAGCGCATTTTTGATACCTATGTAGGTGCACAAAGGACGCACAGAATAGGTAATGTAATTCAAAATAAAGTTCAAAACAATACAGATTTAACTGAATTGCTTTTTTCTCAGTGCTCATCCTGGCAGATGTACTCCCTGTGTATCTGATCAAGTCAATTATTCTGAGTTTTGTAAGCTTTAAAACTTTGCTTTGAATCCTTCTACCTCTAAGATTGTATACTTATGTAGAAGAGGGGACATTATTTCCTTATCTGTGCAAGAAATCTTCTCTGGATACTTTGGTGTATCAGTGCCTTATATTTTTACAACCTATTTTCTGGAGACCATTTCTTTAAATAATGCCCTTGAAATTTTCCCTCCGGTGATGAGAAGAGTGAGTGCCAGTCAGAGCCCCTCGTCTTTTCATTTCTTAGGCTCATTTCTGAAAGGCTGATAGGTATTTAGTGCTCCCTTTGGGAGGATTGTTGAACTCAAAATCTATGCTGTCCAGGACTGTAGCCAGTGGCCACACACGGTGGTTGAGCCCTTGAAATGTGGCTAGCCTCAACTGAGATGTGGTGTGAATAGAAAATATACTTGGGATTTTAAAGAGTTTGAAACAAGAATGTAAAAGTGTCTCAATAATTGTTTATATTCCTTGTATGTGGAAATGATAATGTTTTTTGATATATGGGCCTAAATATATTAAAATTGATTTTTATCTCTTGTTTTACTCTAATGTGGCTAGAGAAAATTTTAAAGCACACAGGTGGCTCACATGCTGGCTTGCATTCTGTTTTCTGTTGAACAGTGCTGCTGTATTCTCAAATATGTCAGTGTTTCAATGCTTAATTGAAAATACTACTCCAACTTAGGACATAGATGAGGGAGAAATATGGTTTGAAGTCACTTCTTTTTATCCAGTGCGACTGGCTGCAGTTCATGCTCACTGTGTTAAATAGAAAGTCGTGAATTAGCCAGAGCCCCTTTTGTGTTGATCAGGTGTGCTTCGGTTAAGTAATCAGCCCCTGTAAGGTTGAGGCAGAGGGGTGCTGGCAATCCAAACATGGATCCAAGACAACATTGGAAGAATGACAGATGTCGCCTCAGGGCAGCTGGATGATTGAAGTTTAATTACTGTCCGAGTTTTCTTCCCATTTCTTGGCTGACTTAAATTATTGCTTGTTCTTTTGGTTTGCCCTTTTGACTGCTGAGAAGAGCAAAGTTTGTCTCTTATGATAAGAAATGGCTGCAGGCAAGGTGTTGTCTGGTGTTTTATATTGTAGGCAAAGAAACATATGTTAAGGCTTGACTTTGTGGGAAAAGCATTTTTCCTAAATTTTCCAAATTGCTGAGAAAAAAGGAAATAATAAATGTGCCAGAAATGTTTAAAAATAGACCAGTAAGAATATTCTCATTCTTGAAGCAGAAGCCATGAATGCAGAAGATATTCTGCTATTTGATTAGAGGATCATTGGCCAGATAATCTGAAAATCTTGCCCCTTTGTTGAATGATTCATTTGCAAGTACTTCAGTTCTAAACACTCAGGCCAGAAGGCTAACAAACAAACAAAATGCAATAGAGAACACTCTCATTGTTGCCTTGAGATGAGGTTCTGGACTCAAGCTGTTCTGATGCAGGCCCAGGTGGAGTTTGTACTGATTGGTACACACTTCATATGTCTGCACGGACTATGATGATCCTTGGGAAATTAGATTGCCATCACTCTTTGGCTTGGTATGTTGTGTTTGGTTGAGGTTTTTTGGATTCTGTCTACTTCTGTATACTGTAAAAATAAGAAATTAAATATTTGCTATGCTGTTCTAGTAGAAATTCTGTCTTGTAGAACTATGAGAGACCTTCACAAAGTTAAAGGAAAAATGAAAAGTTAACTATTTTGGTACAAATTTTTTTGAAATTCATTTTTTTTATGATGCATGTTTTACATGAACTGTTTGAAGTACCCTCAGATTGAAGTAATTTGTTACTGGTTTGATATTTTTACTGCATGTTTGCAGAATAATTCACCAATAGCATTTAGTGGTAACATTCTTTTTTTTTGTTTGTTTCAGAAAATTCCTTGACATACTCCAAGAATAAGGTAGGATCATATTATCAAGGTGATAATTCTAGAAAAGTTAACTTGTGCATACTTCTTTAAAGAAATGCATTAATTTTACAATTAGTTATTTTTGTGTCCTGCTAGAGGAGTCTTTGGTATGAAGAACTTTGGGCAGAAGTTAGAGCCTCGGGGGGAGGCTTTTCTTCAGACTGAGTACTCAGGATGGATATTATGGAAGAAAAACAAGCAATTTTGGATAATTACAGAAAACCCTAGATCTTGTATCTTTATACTTAATATAAGTCAAAACTCATGTATATATTAGATTTTGCTGTGTAGCAAACTATTTTGAAAACTCTCAGAGGCATAATACAATGTTACTTCTTGCTTGTGTGTATATGGATCAGCTGGAGAGGGTCTTTTTAAGCTGGTACCAAGTTCAGACCAGTTCTGTTTGTCTCATTTTGAGGCCAAGTTGAGAAGGCAGTGAGTTCCTAGAGAATGTCCTCACACTGGATCGTGAAGGCCAAATCATACAGGCATATTTAGGTATCCTTGAGTTGTATCTATTAGTATCTCATTGGTTAAAATAAGTTAAATCACTGAACTCCAGTCACAGAGTGGAGAAATACTAGTAAACTATGCCCACTAGAAGGCAGTGGGAAGCAGGTGGGTATATAATTCAATCATGGCCTGCCACATGCTGTTCCTTCCCTATATTTTTAATTCATAATTTTTTCTATGTATAGATTATTTGGTGTGACAAAGAATATGTCATCAGGACCATTGTTTGACATCCTGTAATAGATGACAGCCAGCATTAAACCAAAACAAAAGGAGTAGAAAACATTTAGAAGTCATGGATCAAAATAAAGTCCAGTATTTTATGAGGTTTTTAGTTCTCTGTATATCTATATATGTTTTAGATTTCCATATGTATATTTGTATTTTGTCATGATCTAAAATATGCATCAGGATCAAATAGTGTTGACTTGCTGCTGTTTAGTGATATTTGAGTTACTGACCGATGGCACAAACAGATGTTGCGGAGTTTCAAGCCTCTCTTTAATCTTCTGGAGAGAAATCTTAAACAAGGTGCTTTACTGATTAGTTACATTTTTATTTGCAAATGGTATATGTAAGGATAACCCATACTTGAATGAATGCTGAAGGAGGAAGCCCTTAGTGCTATTCTTTTGTGTTCAGAATCTTACAGAATGATTTATATTCTTCTTTCAAATGAAAATGTAGGGGTCCAGAAAGCTAACAAGTTGCTGGTTCTAAACTGTTTTTAAAGATTTGTTTGTTTATTTGAAAGGCAGAGTTAGAGAGAGAGAGATGGAGATTAAGACTGATCCATCTGGTTCATCCATCATCCATTTGGTTCACTCCCCAAATGATCTCAATAGCTGGGGTTGGGCCAGATGGAAGCCAGGAGCCTGGAACTCAACTGTGTCTCCCAGTTGGGTGCAGGGGCTCAAGAACTTAGACTATCTTCCACTACTTTCTCAGGTGCATGGGATATGGGTTTTGGAATGCTGATGTTAGAGGCAGTGGTTTAACCCGGTGCATCACAGGCCTGCCCCTCTAATTTTTTTTTTTTATTCCATATCCACCCATACAGTGCCTTGAACTGAAACTTGGGATGCAGGTTCCTGAAGTAACGATATATCTCAATAAATTGGACAGATGTACTTGGAGAAGTGCTGTATTTCAGATCTGTTAGAACAGTAGTTCTCAAACTTTAGCATGCAGCCACATTTTTCAAGGCTTTTTTATTTATTTATTTTTTATTTTTTCACCTTTTTTATTCCCAGTATCAAATGAGTTTCATTGTACATGGTAGTGAGTCAATTGATAGTTGTTGAAAAAGCAAGACCTGCATACATAATAGGTATTCTAGGGAAACTAAGAACAGAAAACAAGTACAATTATAGAACTTATGGAGGCCGGCGCTGTGGTGTAGTGGGTAAGGCCGCCGCCTGCAGTGCTGGTATCCCATATGGGCGCTGGTTCTAGTCCCAGCTGCTCCACTTCTGATCCAGATCTCTGCTATGGCCTGGGAAATCAGTGGAAGATGGTCCGAGTCCTTGGGCCCCTGTACCCTCGTGGGAGACCCGGAAGAAGCTCCTGGCTCCTGACTTCAGATCAGTGCAGCTCCAGCTGTTGCAGCCATTTGGGAAGTGAACCAGTGGATGGAGGACCTCTCTCTCTGCCTCTGCCTCTCTTTAACTCTGCCTTTCAAATAAATAAATATTTTAAAAAAAGAACTTCTGAATCCTTTTCATGCAACTTTTTCATTTTCTAGGAAAGCAAATGGTAGCTCATGCAGGTAAAAGTCACATGGTTGATATGACCAAAGACTATAATCTGCATTTTTTACCATGTTCTCTTTTTTTGCATTCTTATTTTTTAAATTTTAAGGTGTACAAACTTAATGAATTTCATATATACAAATTTAGGAACACAGTGATTCTTCCCACTTTACCCTCCCTCCTGCCTGCATTTTCACCTTTCTTCCTCCTTCCTCTTTTCCTATTCTTACTTTTTACAAAGATCTATTTTCAGCTAACTTTATACTCATAAGAGTAACCCTACACTAAGTAAAGAGTTCAACAAATAGTATGAAGATAAAGAAAAACTGTTCCTCAGCAGTGGAGACGAGGGCTGTTCAAACACAGATTCCATGGCCCCTTCCCCAGAATTTCTGATTGAGTTGTGATTGCATTCCTAGTATAGTCTCAGGTGACACTGCTGCTTCTGCTGGTTGGGGGCAGTGCTTTGAGAACCATTGTGTTGGGATGCATTCTGGGGACTGTTCTGGATCTTAAAATGCTCTTTGTTTCCATATGAAACAGGATGTGCATTTTCCAGACTGAACTTAAACAAGTTGTGTTTTGAAATGGCATGAATTTAAAACTATTTGGGTGCTGAACCCTTTAGAATGTAGTCTCCTGTTTAGCGTCTTCCAGGTCTCCCATGTGGGTGCAGGGGCCCAAGCACTTGGGCCATCTTCCACTGCTTTCCCAGGCCATAGTAGGGAGCTGGATCAGAAGTGGAGCAGCCAGGACTCAAACCCGTGCCCATATGGGATACTGGCACTGCATGTGGTGGCTTTACCTGCTACACCACAGCACTGGCCCATCCCCTTTCCTTACTCTCCTTATTTATTTTTCTATTCTTCTTGCTGAAATGAAAGAAAAGGCATTCTTTCATTTTATTGTTGTTCACTGTAATAACTGTCCTGGATATTTATTCAGTGAATGAATAAGTGAGAAATATAAAAGGATAAAGATAATAATTCAATGAAAATTTCCTTTTTTTAATAAACAGCCTATAACATTTCTTATATTAATTCAGTGCAGAGACTCTGAAACTTGGAATATGGTACCACATCAGGTTGATTTTAACACCTTTGTTATCACAGAATTAATTAATTTATTTATTTTGACAGGCAGAGTTAGAGAGAGAGAGACAGAGAGAAAGGTCTGCTTTCCGTTGGTTCACCCCCCAAATGGCCGCCACGGCTGGTGCGCTGCACCGATCTGAAGCCAGGAGCCAGGTGCTTCCTCCTGGTCTCCCATGCAGGTGCAGGGCCCAAGCACTTGGGCCATCTTCCTCTGCCTTCCTGGGCCACAGCAGAGAGCTGGACTGGAAGAAGAGCAACCGGGACAGAATCTGGGGTGCCGGAGCCACAGGCAGAGGATTAGCCTAGTGAGCCGCGGCGCCAGCCCCCATAATTTATTAATGGGGTTTTACATGTGGTAAAGTTACATGAAGCTGAAGCAGAACTCTAGAGCCTTGGAGGCAGCGGCATGCTTAGCATTCTACTTTAGGGATAGCCACCAGAAGAGTATTGGCTGTGATTGTCAATAGGAGTTCAGGGAAGGAGAGGCAAGTGTGGGCTAGGATGTTTGAGACTTTAAGATAGTGTTTGCAAGTTAAAGAACAAGAAAATGTTCTTTTTGTTTTGTTTAATTTCATTTACTGGCTGTTAAACTTTCTGGAAGAGTAAGCATTAAAATTGTATTATGATTTCATCACTAGAAAAATAGGGTTACTAATAGTGTCTTGTAGGCAGTGCTACAAAGAGTAGTGAACAAATGGGTTAAAATACACAGAATTAAATCACTGCTTCAAGTGGAAATTCCTTGATTCTTAAAAATTGTGTCTCCTTTGCTTGTATTTTAGGTTAAAGACTACTTATTGACTGTATATTAAAGTTTATTTAACTTTGGTATTTAGGAAAAAAAACTTACACCTTATTAGAAGTTGAGTCTAATTCAGTATTCTGTTAAATAATTGGGCTGCCGTGTAACATATGGTCGTGTTGCAAAGGTCTCCTGTGCATATGTGCATATAGCAGTATTTGAAATTTAGGGAAAGATCACTCTGTCAATGTGTTAGTATTTTTGAGTAGATGTACTTTTTTATTGCAGCTGCTGTCTTTTAAAAAAATTATAATGTTCCAGCTGTTGAATAATAAAAAATTGGTTTTATTGCATCAGTTTAGTTGTCTGTGGGTTGATGCTCTAGTAATGCATGTTTGCCTATTTTTTGACCTCCTAATTTTCCAGACTCTAGTAGCTAAACTTTAAATATATAAGTACTTAGGTGCTGTAGTTCGAAGTGAAGCATTTGCACTCTATGGATGTACTAACGCAAATGTGTACCTAATCCCCCATGTTTGCTTGCATAGCAAAATTCACAGTTGATGTTTGCTGGTTGTGAGCATGTGTTATCCATATAATTGTAACCTATCAAGGTAAATATAAAAAAGACTGCATTACTCTTATGTTCATCAGATATTATTTTATAATAATATATTTATTATATATTTATATATAATATATTAATATGTACTATATAATATATAGTCAATTGATGTATAATCATATATTCTAACATATAATTATATATTAATGTAATTAATATATAATTAAAATATATTTATATATTTATATATTGTATATAATATCTTTTAAAAGTATGTGCATTAACATTTTCTTACAAAATATGTGATTTGGTTATTTTGTACTCCAATCCTTTGTTACCACCTATTTCTTACTAGTCTTACATGGTTGAGAAAATGGTCTTGGGGTGCTTATAAGTTTGAGGTTAAAAAGAAAAATGTTTTAGAATCATTGCCCTAAGCAATTTTTTTTAACGACTTATTTATTTGAAATGCAGAGCTACAGAGAAGCAGACACACAAACAGAGAGAAAGAGAAAGAGAGAGGTCTTCCATCCCCTGGCTCACTCCCCAGATGGTGGCAATGACCAGAGCTGAGCCAATCCAAAGCCAGGAACCAGAGTTTGCTCCAGGTCTCCCACGCAGGCACAAGAGCCCCAAGAACGTGGGCCATCCCCCACGCTTTCCCAGGCCATAGCAGAGAGTTGGATCTGGTGCCCACATGGGATGCAAGCACTGTAGGTGACAGCCTCACCCACCATGCCACAGTGCTGGCCCCAAGCATTTCTTTACATAGCATATTGAGGGGGTCCTCACAAAGCTCATGAAATGTATGTTATGAAAAAAGTGCATTAATTTCAAAAAAAATTTTGCCCCAAAATAAAGCTATCTCTTTTTTTTTTTTTAAAGATTTATTTACTTCATTTGAAAGGTAGTTACAGAGAGGCAGAGGAAGAGAGAGAGAGAGAGAGAGAGAAAGGGGGAGAGAGAGAGAGAAAGAGAGAAGTCTTCAATCCACTGGTCGCAATGGCTGGAGCTGTGCTGATCCAAAGTCAGGAGCCTGGAGCTTCTTCTGGGTCCCCCACACGAATGCAGTGGCCCAAGGACTTGAGCCATCTTCTACTGCTTTCCCAGAACATAGTAGAGAGCTGGATTGAAAGTGGATCAGCCGGGACTCAAAACGGTACCAATATGGAATGCTGGTCCTGTAGGTGGCAGCTTTACCTACTACACCACAGCACTGGCCCCAATAAAGCTATCTTTTAATTCCATTTTCCCATGAACATTTTGAAGTACTCTACTGTATTCCAGTAAATATCTCTTTAAAATAATTAGATCTCTCAAGAACTTAGAAAATATTGTAATGAATTATATTTCTGTCCTATGCAGACTGTTAATTTTGTTTTTGATGATAAATGAAAGACCAAAACATTAAAAAGCCCAAGATTGACAGATGGATTGAAAAAACAAGACCCAATCATGAATATGTTGTTTGAGGAACCATACTCTAAACAGAAAGATACAAGTAAATAGATATGCCATGCGATCGGTGAGCATAAGAAGCCTGTGCGACTTTCAGAAAACATAAACTTCAGATATTACCAATGACTAAACCTTTTTTCCCGATAATAACAAAAAAGTTCATTTTCAAGAAAATATAACAATCTTAAGAATGTATGCAGGTATTAACAAAGTGCCCAGATACATGAAACAGAAATCAGCACAACTAAGGGAGAATATATATGAATCCATGATTGTAGCTGGAAATTTTGTACATTTCCCAATGATTATTAAAAATATCAGAAGGCATATGTAGAATTTGAACAGCACTATCAGTTGTCTTGCCATGATTAGCGTTTATAGGCTGCTATATCCAAAACATGCAAAATAGATGTTTCCTATAAATGCTATAAGTACATGTGGACCACTCATAGCCTGTACAACCTGTAAATGCTAAAGTACATGTGGAGCATTCACATAGATGTGATGTAGGCTGAGTCTTTAAGTCTCAATAATTTTCAGATTATTGAACTTACATAGAGGATATTTTTGTCCCCAGCAGTGCTAAATTAGATATAAGAAAAATATGACACTTAGGAAATCCACAAATATCTAGAAATTAAACATCTAAGTAATCCACAGTTCAAAAGGGGAATACAAAAAGAAACTTGAACCATTAAAATCTCTGGAGTTCATTAAAACAGTTTAGAATCATTGCCTGAATCAGTTCTTTACATATTATATGAGAAGTCCTCAAAAGTTCATGAAATGTGTTTAAACAAACAAACAAAAAAAAAACTATGCATTAATTTCAGAATTTTTTGCCACCAAGTAAACTTTACCTTTTAATTCCATTTTTTCATGAACTTTTTTGAAGAGTTTGCCTGTATTCCAGTAAAAACTTTTCAAAATAGTTGCATTTTCTGAGAACTTAGAAAATGTTTAATGAATAATATTCCTCTTATCTAGTCTTTAATTTTGTGTTTGATGAGGAATCAGAGACTTAACCAAAACATTAAAAAGCCCAAGGTTGACAGGCCTAAAATCATGAAAAAATAATTTTTTAAACTCTACCGATGAATATGTAGTGATATGTTAGTGTGACTTTCATTTGTGTTTCCTTGTTAACTGATAAGAATGAGCACCTATTTATTTGTTTATTGGCTGTTTGAGTGTTTTCTTTTGTGAAGTACCTATTTAAGACTCTGCCCATATTTTTAATTGGTTTGTTCATCAGTTCTTATTGATTTAATATAAGTTGTATATTAATCATATATCAGAGTTTGTGCCAAATAGCTTTCTGGTTCTGTGGTTTACCTTTTCACTTTGAATTATTTTATAAAATCTGCATTCTTTTATAAAGCTATAAGACAGCAAGTTAAGCCCAAAATCAGTAAACGAAAAGATATTATATAAATGAGATTTAAAAAAACTCAATGAAATAGTAAATGTGCAAAAGTAGAAGTGTTCAGGAAACTCAAATGTTGATTGTTTGAAAAGATTAATAGTATTAATCACTACTGATCATCACTGGTCATCACTGATCAAGCAAGAGAGGAAATCCAGGTTACTGATACCAAGCATGACAGAAGGGGCCTCACCACAGCTGTAATCATTAAAACTCAAATAAGGAGAACTGTGAGCAACTTTATGCCAATAAATTCTGTAGAGGAAATGGAGAAAGTTCTTGAAATTTCTCAAAGCTAAAACACACAAAAACTCATCCAAATAGCCATATACCTAATAAATGGAATCAGTAGTTTAAAATTTTTGAACTAATGTCCAATCTTGACTTCATTAGTAAACTCTTACAAAGCATTAAAGGAAGATGAAAACATATCACTTATGTTAAATTCTAGAAAATGTAGTAGAAAGAGACAAATTTGTAAGGCTACTATAAAATAATTGTGATATCACATACCTGCTAAGGACAATATAATAAAAAATTCCAATTCAGTATCCTTCATGAATATAGGTGCAAAAGTCCTTAAAACAGCAGATTGGGCTTGGTGTTGTGGTACAGTGATGCCAGCATCCCATATGTGCTCCAGTTTTATGTTCTAGCTGCTCTACTTCCAATCCAGCTTCCTGCTAATATGCCTGGGAAGGCAGTGAATGATGGCCAAAATACACAGACCCCCTGACACCCATGTTTGAGACCCAGATGGGATTTGAGGCTCCTGGCTTTGGTCTGGCCCAAACCAACCATTGTGGCCATTTGGGGAATGAACCACAGATGGAAAGTTGATATCTCTGTCTCTCTCTCACCCTCCCTCCTTAACTCTGTAACTCTGCCTTTGAAATAAATAGTTTTTTCTTAAAAATTAAAATATTAACAGATTGATTCTAGTAGTGCATAAAAAGGATAATACATCATGATTGAGTTTTCAAAATCGTTGAATACAATTAACCACATGAACAGAGTAAATTAGAAAAATAGGATCATTTCAATATATACTGAAAACTCGTTCTGACAGAATTCTATACCCATTCATGATTTTTTAAACTCTTAGGTATTGGGAGTAGAAGAAATTTCCTCAACCTGTTAAAAGCAGCCTATGAAAAAACCTGCAGTTAACTTGATATACAACACTGAAATGTTGAATGCTGTCCACATTTCATTGGGAACGAAACAAATAGGCTTAGTGTCTCTGCTTTTATTCAGCATTGTGCTGGTAGTCCTAGGTAGTGTAGTAAGGCAAGAAAAGGAAATAGAAGACATAATGATTGGAAAGAAAGATGTTAAAACATCTTAACAGAAAGAGTGGACTATTTCCCTGCTTATATTAAAAAAAAAAATCTTAACAGATGATATAGTTTGTGAATGTAGAAAATCCTGAAGGTTCTACAAAAACCATTGGCATTACTAATGAATTTAGCAGTATTGCAGGACATAGTATACTTCTATATGTTAGCAATAACCTTTTGGCAAATAAAGTAAAAAATTTTTTAAAAAAGGACAATACCACCTACAAGAGCATCCAGAAACATAAAATACTCAATGATAAATTTAATGAAAGAGGAGGAAGACTTGTGCACTAAACCTGGAGAGAGTTGCTGATAAACATTAAAATGGAAAAGTACACAGTGTCATCACTTAAAAAATCAGTTAAATTAAGATGTTAATTCCCAGAATGACTTAAGAATTTAGTGCAATTCTGATCAAAATCCCAGCAAGCAATTTTCAGAGTAATTATCAAACACATTTTAAAGCTTATGCCAAAATGGAAGACATTGTCCAAATAATCTTCTAAAAGAACTAAGAGGATTTACAGTACTTGACCTAAAGACTTAATAGACAAATAGGTGACTGTAACAGATGAAGGGCCAGATATAGACCACACATAAGATGTCATATAATTTTTGACAAGATGCCAAAGCAATTCAATGAGAAGAGGAAAGGTTTTTTTCAATAAAAGGTGCTGGAAGATTAATTGGGAAAGGATAGGCAAAATCTTCTGGTTTTGCAGAAATATTCTGTATCTTGATGTATTTGTGGATTACTTGAATATATTTGTCAAAACTTATCAAACTGTTTAACATCTGTATTTATATTATTCCTCAGTTTTTTCACTATATATACGTTATACCTCCAATTTATAAAAATGTAATGGATAGTGTATAGGGGAAAGAGTGTTGCCAACTAGACAAGGTTTCTAGTCTTAACTCTGCCTGTAAGTTTATGTATGCTTTGGGCAAGTTAATTTAATAAATTAGTCATTCGTAGGAATTAAACAGCATTTTAATTGTCTAATCAGTGACATATACTATGCTAGCAGCTCATGATGTAAGAATAAATAAGAAAAATCCTGACAGAGAACATAGAAAAGTAAACAAAATAAAGACTCGTAAGTGCTGTCTAATGAGTTATAAAAAGAGTGAATCGCTCCAGGGTGGAGGAAGGCTTCATAGAGGAGGTGACAGTTGGATTTTTAATGTGTTTGGAGTTTGTAGTACATGCAAATAATTTCTACCCATTGTTAAAGTTAGTATTTAAGCCTCAAGACTTTTCCCGTAATTGTTTTACCCCAGGAATTGACAAAGGAAATCTTGTTGACTATATTTGTATGTGGTCTGATTGAGAGAATCTAATCATTTTCTTCTTACCTTTTAATTCTTTTCTTGGGAGTCTCTGTTTTCCTCGCTCTTCAATAATTTTGTGCATTGCTTTATATGTCTTTCCTGAAATAGCTGCCTATCTCAGGGTTTTCACCTGCTAGATATCTCCATTTGTTCAGTGATTATTCAACAATTACCTGTTATATGCAAGATAGGGAAAATGCACTGGATATAATCTCTGTCCTCAAGGAATTATTCACTTGATATACAAAAATAAGTGTAATAAAGAAAGCGGTAGGAGTCACAAAACTGCTGCAGACAAGTCATGATGGGGATCCCAAGCGTGGAGAGGTTACTTCCACTTGAAAAGAATGATGGGAAGCACGGCTGTGTTTTGAGAATGAGGAAAGGAGCATTTCAGATGAAAGATACAATTCCCCATGTGACTGCCGTGTTTTGCCTGCAGTCTGAAGCATGCCAAAGATGGAAGCCTAGAGAGACATAAGAGTCAAAGAAACTTTTTCAGGGTAAGAAAGGCCTGAACTTGCTTGTTTGTTGAAAGAAAAGATCTAGTGAGCGTTTTATATGTATAGGATGTTTTATTAGAGAAATCTGCTTTGGGTGTATAGAAAAAATACTGGAAGATATATGCTGTTAAAGAAAAACTGGAAAGGGCATAGTTAAGACATACCCCAAGTACAACCTTAAGGTGATAAAACTTCTGTTACTCTGATTTCCTCAAAATGCTAGCTCTAGTGATAAATGAAATGCAAAACATAAGCTTTACATCCTTGCCAGCATGATTGTGATGAAATTAAACCAATCATTTATAGATTAATCAGCTTAAATAAATTTGCTTGCCATAAAAAGAATGTTACTGTATATAGCAGCCAACTACTAACAAAATCAAATACTTTCTCTATTATGCTTTCTAAGCTGTGCTGGAACTGCTTTAAAGCAAACTTCTTACTGTTTCCAGTTTGTGAGCTATTCTGTAGGTACAATAAACTAATATAATTTTTTTAGATCTAATTTTATTTTTGACAATGTAAATTTGTTGCCAGAGATAATCTCTGGCTGTTTGAGTTTTCTTCTAGGATTTCTTATGCATTAAGTTTTAAAACTTTATTTAAGAGACAGTAAACTCTCATCCCTGATTTCACTCCCTCATCTGAAGCTGGGAGACTGGAATTCAATCCAGGATTCCCATGTAGGTGGCAGGGATTCAGCTACTTGAGCCATCACCTGCTGCCTTCTAGGATCTGTATTAATAGGAAGTTGACATCAGATTCAGAGCTGGAACTTGAACCCAGGCACTCTGATGTGGGATGCAGGCATCCCAACCTGGTATGTTAACTGCTTAGGCCAGGCAACTGCTTCTAAACTATGTTCAACTTCTGCATTAAATATTTTGTACACATTTCATAATGTAATTTTTAAATTTTATAGACAAGATCTACTTCATATGCACACTCTTGTGACAGCTCATTTGCTAAGAACTCATCTGCTGAGAGCCTGTTTATTCTTACTCAGAAAAGGAACCCTTCATTGGATACATCGTGCTGCTTCTCTTTTGTTAAAAAAACAAAAGCAGAGAACAATATAAATATGTAGTTTTAATTCTAGAAAAACATTTGAAGCAAAGTCGGTGTCCCTTTGCATTTTAGAACCTACTTTCTACATTTGATTAACTACCTCAAAACTTCCTTCTTTTTTGGCTATAAGAAGTTTTTCTCATTCATCTCTCTTTCACATAAATAGGTTCTGCAGAAGGCAACACATGCTGTTGAGAGTGAAGTGGACAAATGTGTAGAAGATATAATGAAGGAAAAGAATATTAACCCTGAGAAGGATGTCAGGTGTGCTTTTTACATTGTTGTTTTTGATCACGCAATTATAGCCTGTGCTGTGGAGCTCATACCCAGTTGCAGAACTTTAGAGCTGAAGGTTTTGTGGAGAGAGCTAATTCAGCCCCCTCACTTCACTTAGATGAACCCTCATGGGCCAGAGAGGTGAGCAAGGAAAGCAGGACTAAGATCTCCACATTTTGGTTCCCACTCTAGGAATGATGCCCCTGTACCAAATGCCTTCTTCAAGGTTAACTTACATTGCTTTCCCGAGATTCAGTAACTTTGGCTATTGTGTCCTCAGAATGACTTCTTGCATCCTCTCTGGCTTCTTCAGTCTCAGTTAGTTGCCTTGTTCTGTCTTCATGGAGTTCTCAATCATCCCATTTAACCCATTCTGCTCTAGCCATCAAAACACTCTTGTGCTTTCTCTACTACATTCCAAATTTTGTAAGAGAAGTACTTACTGCAATTTTGTGTTCCCAGGACCAAGGTGTTCACATTATTAAGTATTTAGCATTATTTTCCTCATTCAAAATTTTCTATGTAAATACAGAAGAAGGAGCAATTTATTTCAATTGACACAGGGAAGGGTATAAAAGGAAACTGAAGATTTGGGTTGGACTTTGATGAGTAGGTAGGGGAGGAGTGCTAGCAAGTCACAGAGACATAGAGATATTTATATGTCTGGAAATAATGGGGAGTCCTTTGGAGTCTGAGCAATGAATATGTGCAGAGCAGAGACTGGAGAATTGAGTGAGTCTCTAGATTGTTACATCACCAAGTCTTGTGTGCCATACTGAGGGATTTAGATGTTGCCTTCTGTTTTTTTTTTTTTTTTTTTTTAATTTTTGTTAATTTGAGAGGCAGAGAGGCAAGAGACAGAGAGAGAGATGAATAAAGAGAGTGCTCCTATCTACTTGTTCACTCCACAAATACCAGCAATGGCTGGGGCTGGGCGAGGGCCGAAGTTGGAAGCCAGGAATTCAGTCTGGATCTCTCATGTGGGTGGTAGGACCCAAACATTTGAGCCATCACTGCTGCTTCTGGGGTATATATTAGCAGGAAGCTGGAATCGGGAGCAGAGGTGGACTCAAATCCAGGCATTCCAGTATGAGATGTGGTGGTGTCCCAATTGACATCTTAACCACTGCCCTCTGTTGTTTAAGCAAAACAAGCTACATTATCGGCTTTGTGTTTAGTAACATGGAAGGAAGATTTGGGGATATTTGAGGATGATAGTGGGAATAAAGACAGAACAAGCAGGGGGCTCTCAGTCATTCAAGTGAGAAATGACAAAGCCATAAACAGCAGAGTAGCGATGTGAAAATGGCTTTGAATGACATTTCAGAAAGGATAAGGGTTCAGGGACCTTTTGATATATTGTTGTTGCAGAAAGGCAGGACAGACCTTGGAGAGTTCAAGCTTGGGAACCAATAGTGAAGTCAAGAGTAGACTTAGATAATTAATTAACAAAGAACATGTTTCTTCAGGAAAGATAAGCTGTTGAACTTATGAGATAACCTGTCATGTAGCTATTGGTTATATTATGAGGGCATTTCCGAAAGTTTGTAGGGAAATTGAATTAAAAGATAAGTTTATTTAAAAATTTTTTGAAATCCATGTATATCTTTTTCAGAACATGTATTTCCAGGAACTTTTTGAATATTTCTCATTCATGGACTTCAAAATTGTTTGTGTTAAACTTATCTTTACATGGACTTTTGGAAGTACCCTCACATAATTTGAGGAAATTGGATCTGTTGGTGACAGCTGGCACTAATGATTTGGGAATGTTAAGAATTGCCTAGAGAAAACATGAAAAGAACAAACCCTTACACTAGCAAAAGTTCCTGTCCTACCATGTGTGACCCCTTTCTAGGTCCTCTTTTTTTCCATCTCCTGTGTAACATGTGGTGTAACATTTTGTGTTTATGGAGGCTGTTGGTGCTCCTGGTATTAAACTGAAAACCAGGAAATGACTTCTAAATAGACATATGAACCATAAGCTGTAGAAGGCCTTACTTCATTGTGGTAACAATGTGTGGTTTTTAAAATAATTGTATATCATTTCAGTTTTAAAATATGCATGAAGACGTGCTTACTTCAGATCACTGGTTATAAACAACTCTATTTGGATGTGGAAAGTGTGAGGAAAAGGCCATATGATTCAGATAATGCGCAGCATGAAAAGCTACTTCTCAAGGTAAATTTTGTTTTCTTTATTTGGAGTTGTTGAGCACTAGAAAAGACTTGAACTGAATGGGATCCGTGTGTAACTTCCAGGTGCTTGCGTAACTACCCAGCTTCTTTGCCTCTTAGAGAATGTTGTTATGTTGGATTTCATTGATGTGCAAAGGTGATAATCAACAGTTTTATATTTTTCTGGTGTCATTAAAGTATATTCCAATAAATTGCAATATTTTAAAATCTGAAATAAGTTATAAATGTATAAAGGGAGTTTTTATTGAACCAGAATGTATGGGCACATAAGCTTCAGATTTTTGCCCTGGTTTTTGTATGAATTACTCATATAAATTAGACATTTTTGGGGATGCTTTAAAATTATAAATATGGAGGTACCTTTTCAGAGTATTATGTTGAATCTTTTGTGACTTACAGAATGTCATTTGTCAAATAATGCCACAGATTTAAGCATTATGAAAAAGAAGTGTAAATTTTTAATTTCTTATTTCTGAAATATAAATACATAAAGGACAATGAGGTGCTGGAATTCAGGAGGATTAGACCCAGAGTAAGCTTCGCTTATCACCTAGGGTAGGTCTTTGTTTTAGAGAATTGATGAATAGATGAGATTTGATAGAATAGATGAGAATTGTAAGGCCCAGGAGAGATGAAGTGATTCGCTGTAGGTCCAGGCATGGTAGCCTGGAAGAGAGCCGAGTCGCTGCCCATCCTCTTCACCTATTCTAGTTTTATTTTAAAATGGTTAAAGCACCTGGAGTTAAGTTTGTTAAAACTAAAGGTACTGTGGAAAGGAACACTGGTAGTATCTGAGTAACAGTAAGTGACTCGGGTTTAAAACAGCATAACTTTTTCTAAGTACAAAATAGATATTTCATTATCTGTAAAATTAAAATAAAACTTGAATTTGTAAAATGAAATGAATAAAACAGCAGTTTTGTGTATTGAATTTTTATATATGAAACGTTTAAAATATTACTTGTTAAAACATTTTTAAAAAGATATTGTGGCAGTCACCAAGGATTCACTGCTGTTTCTGTCCTCATCTTTGTCATTTTTCCCTTCAGACTTTTTCAGCACAAGTCCTTCCCTTTTGAAGGGGTAAGATAAGTGCTAGCACTCTAGTCAAGGGGATTTCTACCTTCGTGAGAGCCAGTGGCTGGCAGTGAGTTACCCAGCCACTGCCGTCCTCAGCCCTCTCCCTGGGTAAGGAGGCTGTTGCTGTCAGTGCATCCAAGGAGCACCTTCGCTCAGGTCAGCCAGTGGTTACTACTTAGAGTCCAGGGTTCCACCTTACCCTCATGCAATCAGAATCTCCAAGGGTGCAGTGCAGAAATTTGATTAAAAAATCAAAGTTTGAGGACAGCGGCTTTATGATATAGCTCTTACTACATCGCTGAGGCCTTATCATTGGCAATCAAACTCTGCTGAGTTCATTGGGAAATGCTAATATGAGCAAATCACTGTGTTGGTAATAAAAGTTGGGCCCATATTTAGCTTCAGAGCCAGAGCCATGACCCTGTTTTACAGCAGGGTCACAAGTTTTCACATTTTATTTTTGATAACAAGATACTCCTTTGTTTAGGAGTCTTTCACTCAACAGTGCCTCAGTTGGTAGTGAAATGGGAAAAAATGCAAGTATTTCTATTTTGCAAACTTTCACAAGTTTTTTTAACTTCTATAAGTTTTTTTGTTTGATGGCTTGTGGTTGTTTAAAAAATGACTGTTTTCTTTCTTTTGCATTGATTAGTTTGTTGGTGTCTAATATTTTATATTCTTAAATCCTTACTCTTAAAGATTATTTAAAACCAAGTTATTTTTTCTTTTAAAATAAAACTTGTGAAATACTGATCATATAGTTTGGAATATTAGCAGCATCATTTCATTGTCATCCCTTTTTTTTCTTCATGTTTTCTTTCTGATTAGGAGTTAATCACCTACCATATGATAGAGCCAATTTATATAGAACATCTGAATCAAGGCCCTAGTATGTAAAATGGTTTTTTTCTCAAGCAGGCAGCTACTGGGTATGGTATCTGTGTATGAACTAGTAAATAAAGGCGTCTAATTGTTTTAGATTTCTGTGTATTATTTGTAACCTTTAAAAAAATCTATTCTTTATATCAATCTTTTAAATTGGGATACATGTGCTTTCTTTTTTAGGGTAGTAGAAAAGATTTCTTTTTTTTTAATCTTTTTTTTTTAAAGATTTATTTATTTACTTGAAAGTCAGAGTTACACAGAAAGAGGAGAGCCAGAGAGAAAGAGGTTTTCCATCCGCTGATTCACTCTCCAAATGGCCGCAACAGCCGGTGTTGCACCAATCCAAAGCCAGGAGGCAGGAGCTTCTTCTGGGTCTCCCACGTGGGTTCAGGGGCCTAAGGACTTGGACCATCTTCTGCTGCTTTCCCAGGCCATAACAGAGAGCTGAATCAGAAGAGGAGCAGCCAGGACTAGAACCGGTGCCCATATGGGTGCAGGCAGCAGCTTTACCCGCTACACCACAGCGCCAGCCCCAAAAGATTTCTAAATGTAATCTCTGTTGAACCTATGATTTGTCTACAAAAGTTGTTTAACCGAAGGCATTCAGTTAGTAGCTGTATGAGTAATAGACAGGAAAATGTCTTGGTTAATAAGAACATGACTATTACTTGTAATATGGAAGCATGTTTTTACAGCTTTGGAATCTGCTGATGCCCACGAAAAAGTTGAAGGCTAGAATCTCCAAACAATGGGCTGACATTGGTTTCCAGGGTGATGATCCCAAAACAGACTTCAGAGGCATGGGCATCCTCGGATTAATCAATCTTGTGTAAGTGCAAATATTTTTTTTCCCTTTTCTTCTCTAAGTAAAATTACATGGATCTTTAATCTAGTTAAATTCTATAATAATTGATCTAGCCATTTTATACTCTCTCTGAAGTTTAATAGCTATAGTTCTAGAAATGTTTGCTAATCTACTGGCAACAATATAAAGACACTGGAAATTGTGTGTGTGTGTGTGTATGTGTGTCTGTGTGATTTCTTTACTTACCTTTTCTCTTCCTGATCTCTCTTCTGATACTTCCCAAATAATTATATATACTCTTTTCTTTCTATTTGTATCCCCTTGCTTTACCTCTGTGGACTCTGATTCCATTTTGTGAAGTGTAACAGATAGGACGATCAAGTCTCTGCATACCCATTCTTAACCACATGTGTCATTTGATCCAAATCCCTGACTTTACAGTGTCTATCTGGACTCTCCTTTTTCTTCAATACTTTAATAGTCTTCTTTAATATTTTAATACTTGTATGAAATCCCAAAACACAAAAACAATTGATAGCCAAAACTATTCTAGAAAACAAACTGGAAGATTAATTTCCTCCTGTAAAGATCTACAAATGTATGTTCTAGTAGTTGGATCTGTGTGTGAATTGTCACTTATAGAGGATAAAATGTCTCAAGTGGGAAATGTAACTCTTATTAAAGTTTTGGTGATTCTTACTATGAAAAATCCTGAAATTGAACTCCAGTTAGGTAACATTGAGGAAAACATATGTAGATAACAGTGGCAAAGGTTATTTTTGGGGAAATAGAAGACATGATAATAAGATTTCAATATCTGTAATTTTTTTCTAATTATAATAGTATTTAATTTTCTGTTATATCTGAATTTTATATATATGAACTTAACATATAATTTTATATTTAGAGATAAATACTCAATGGCCTTCAAAATATTAGCAAACAAATGATTTCTCAGCGTTTTCCAGAAGAGAAATTAATTTAAAGTTTATATAATTTAATACAATTTAATCCTAGACTGTGGTAAGGGATTCTGATAGACTTTTTTTTTAATGTATTTATTTAGAAGGTAGAATTACAGACAGAAAGAGGGAAAGACAGATAGATCTTCCATCCACTGGTTCACTCCCCAGATGGCTGCAACATCTGGAGCTGAGCCAATTTGAAGCCAGGAGCCAGTGCTTCTTCTGGTTCTCCCATTTGGACGTAGGGGCCCAAGCACTTGGGCCATCTTCTACTGCTTTCTCAGGCCATAGCAGAGAGCTGATTCAGAAGAGGAGTAGCCGGGACTTGAACTAGCGCCCATGTGGGATTCTGGGGCTGCAGGCAGAGGTTTAGCCCACTGCACCACAGTGCCAACCCCTGATAGACCTTTAAATGACATAGTATTTTCTCTCTGTTTAGAACCAGAATCCATATGTTTTTGAAAAATGATATAACTCACATGTTAATAATTACTTGAACTAGAAATAGCAAAAAACAAAATTAGCTCTGATTCCTCTATAATGATGTTTGTTGTCCTATATGTGGAGCTGTGACACTTCAGGATTAAAATGTACAAAGAACAGGCAAGCTGTTAAAATATACTGTCTAATGTATGTTTCCTAGTCTTCATCATACAATCTTGATACCTTCCTGCGTTGAAAAGTAGCTATAGATAAATGAATGATGAAGCAGATGTAGAAGAAGGGAGGGTTGTTGTACAGAAAATGAATTCAAAGGAGACTGAAGAAATCTGAATAGATGAGAAAATAGAAACAGCGATGTAGAAGAATATACAAGTTAAGGTTAAAAATCAGGGAGGGAGGATAATAGTACAGATTATTGTAAAGATTTCTTTATTGCCTAGATATTTAGTTTTCACCATTAGTTTCTGTTTAAGGTAGGAGTTATCTAAGTAAGTTTAGCAAGGAAATCAAGAATTTCTCTGTAGTATAGATGAAGTTTTTTTCAATTTTTTTTTCTTTTTTTTGACAGGCAGAGTTAGAGAGAGAGAGAGAAAGGTCTTCCTTCCGT